>NC_058081.1:499302069-499612353 GCF_014858855.1 Bufo gargarizans
AGAGGTGGCCGGACAAAAATCGTAGTGTGCCTCCTCCTCCCATGGGGCTAAAAAGAGGTTGGCATAACTCAGGGCAAAACTGGTACTCATGGCCTTGCCCTAAAATAATAATCAAATCTGTTTCACACTGTGCATTTGAATGGGATGCCAATGATTTCCTAACACATCATTCTAATAATCTTATATACATGATCCAATGCCCATGTAGCAAACAGTACATTGGCAGAACAAAGCGTACACTCAAAAAACTTGTGGCGGAACATGTATATAACATTAAATGGAACCTGTCATCACCTTTATGCTGACCTCAATGAGGGCAGCATAAATTAGTGGCAGAAATTCTGATTTCAGCTAAAAGTAAGTGGTTGCCGAGAACCAGCATCATAATAATTGCAGCCCGGGCCTTGAAGAGTCAAATCTACCTGAGAAGAGTCATGGTAATTCATAATCTCCTGCTCTCCTGCCCACCTGCTGATGATTGGCAGTTCTCTCCTAGAGAGGAAGGGAGAAATCTAGGTAGAAGACGGTCAGTCATCAGCAGGTGGGTAGGGAGAGTAGGAATTTATTAATAACCAGGACTCTTCTCAGGTGGCGGTGACTCTTTTCCAGGCCTATTCTGCAAGGATTGTGATGTTGGTTTTCGGCAACCACTTACTTTTAACTAATAAATGACAGACCGCTGAAATCAACTCACCTGTCTCTAATTTATTCTGCCGTTAGTATGGGCAGTATAAAGTTGATGACAGATTCTCTTTAGGATAGAATATGAAAAACATGAATTGTCATAGCATTTAAAACAGGTTCATAATAGTGACCCTACAGGACTTACCTTTGTTGCATTGGAGAGAATTAGAGAATGCTGGAGGGGAGGCGACCATACGGCTTGTATATCCATCGCTAAATGCAAGAAAATTTGAGTTTGGCGCGTGGATACCTGAAGGGCTCAATGCGGGTCTTGAACTATTTGGGTTCTTGTAGTACAATGGGTTGAGTAGAGATGGCCTTGAGGTTCACCCGGCAGTCGTTTTGCGGCTAACTTTGCTCGTTCGATATTCGCCAAACGAGCAAACATATGGCGATATTCCCGCCCGCTATATTCTTTTACATTGTGAAGAACTTTGACCCATGACACATCCATCAGTTGGTACAGGACAGCCATTTGAGATGTTTCAGCACATGGACATACCCCCTACCTTATAAATAAACCTGATCTGGCCGCCATTTTACATTCAGTCTTTTGCCAGTGTAGGGAGAGGTTGCTGTGTGGAGCAGGGACAGGCTGTTAGGGACACAAAACGCTTGCTTATAGGGCCACAAAAGTCCTTTTAAGGACTGGTATAGGTGTGCTATTGATAGGTGTGACTTGCTGAGGGGTGTAATATACTTATAATATACTTTCTAACATAGAAAGTACATTATAGTGCACTTGTATTGTGCAGCAGTTGTGTGCGGTTCTGCTGCAATACTGCAGCCACACAGAGTGCCAAATGCTATTGGAACAAATCATTTCTACTGGTGTTATTTACCAGTTGCCCCCCCAAAAAACTGATTGAGCCAGGGGTGTTATATACCAATAATATACTTTCTATATAGTGCATTTAGGTAGTGCAGCATTTGTTTGCGGTTTTGCTGCATTACTGCATCTACACAGAGTGGAAAACACTTTTTGAAGAAATAATTTCTACTGGTGTGATTAACCAGTTGCCCCCCACAAAAACTGATTGAAGTAGGGATTTTATATACCAAAAATATACTTTCTATATAGTGCATTTAGGTAGTGCAGCATTTGTTTGCGGTTTTGCTGCGTTACCGCATCTACACAGAGTGAAAAACACTATTTGAAGAAATAATTTCTACTGGTGTGATTTACCAGTTGCCCCCCAAAAAAACTGATTGAGGCAGGGGTGTGATATACCTTCTTCCACAAATACTGCTGTTCTAATGGGACTTTTGTCACAAGGTAATTTTGAAAATGGCAGGCAGAGTAAGGCAAGCCATTCCACAGGGGTGATAGAGGTCGGGCAGGTGCACCAGGCCACAGCCTAAGTGGGAAGTTGTCAAAGGACGCACCAGACTTGGTTGAGTGGCTCACTCAGCCTTCTGCTTCTGCACCCTCCTCATCCTCTCTATCTGCACCCTCTTTACTCTCTGCTGTGTGCACCCCCAAAGACACCACCACCATATGCCCTCCACTCGAGTCAGAAGAATTATTTTCCCATCCATTACCAGATATTACTGATGCGCAGCCATTATTGGCATCGGATCAGGAAGAGGAGGTATCAACGATCGCCACCCAGCAGTCTGACGACAGTACCAAGATCAGCCCAAGGAGGGTGGTCCCCGCTGTTGCTGCCTACTCTGAGATCTCTAATGTCAGTGGTGGTGAAGGTGACGAATCTGATGATGATGTGTCGATGGACGTCACGTGGGTGCCTACAAGAGAGGAAGAGGAGGGGAGTTCAGAGGAAGAGATGGATGAGCAGAAAGGAAGAGAAGTAGGCAGAACTTACAGTTCACAGGAGGCAAAAAGCAGACTGCTAATGTATTTGGAATGAGCCATCCACCATGCACGGTCACATCTGGCACTCCCAGGATGCCGGCACATGGCTCCGCAGTGTGGGCTTTTTTTAACGTGTCCGCTGTTGACAATAGTGTTGCCATCTGCAGCCTGTGCTGTCAACGCATAAGTCGCGGTAAGCCCAACACATACCTAGGGATGACCGCCTTAAGAAGGCACCTGGCCTCCCATCACAATGGGAGCAACACCGTCAGAACCCACAAAGCCACACTCCCGCCGCTCCCCGTCTTGCCTCTTCTCCTTCTCCTCCCAGTTGTCCTCCACTCCACCGTGCCATCGTCACGTTCATCTGGCAAAAGGCAGGTTTCCTTGATCCAAATGTTCGAACAAAAAAGATGATGACACCAGATAACCCTCTTGCCCAACGGCTGACTGCTGGCTTGTCAGAACTGCTAGTCCACCAACTACTGCCATATAAACTGGTGGACTTGGAGGCCTTTAGAAATTCTGTGGCTATTGGAACACCACAATGGAAGGTCCCCAGAAGAAAATATTTCTCCCAGAAGGGCATCATAGAGCTATATGACCACGTTCAGCGGCGAGTGAATGTATCTCGGTGCCAAGATGGGTGCCAGTGTCGGTGCCAAGATACATCTGACCACAGACACGTGGTCTAGCAAAAACGGGCAGGTAAGGTACATAACTTTTACTGCCCACTGGGTGAACCTTCTGACGGCCGTCAAGCATGCAACCCGTGGCACCCATGTAGATTTTATGTTACCGCCACGCATTGCATGCAGGTCTGCCTCTTCTTCTTTTCCTCCTACTCCATCCTCTCTCTCATCCTCGGCTGACTCCTCTTTTTCCGCTGCTACTGTCTCTTTTGCTGCGCCCCCCAAGCTCCCCAGAACCTATTAGACATGCCAGGTGAGACCTTGCCATGCTGTGCTACGTCTGTGGTGCCTGGAAGCCAAGAGTCACACCGGTCCTGCACTCCTTTCAGCTTTGCGGTCACAGGCCGATCAGTGGCTAACCCCACTCAATTTGACAGCTGGTAAAGTGGTGTGTGACAACGGTGCCAATCTGCTGAGCGCGCTGAAACAGGGCAAAATGACACTGGTCAAAATGACAACTGTTCAGTCACAGTCAGGGTGCCATCAGTGACATTGTACCTTACGCCTTCTTTCTGGAGTGTGCATTGCATCGTGTAATTCATCAAGCTGTCGAGGAGCAGGAAGATGAGGAAGTCGCAATGCTGGATGAATTTCCAGGGGGGGGCTACTCCATCTGAGACAAGTCAACAACAGGAGTCTAAAGAGGAGTCAGAGGAGGATGGTGTTGTGGCAGAGGAGGAGCAAGAAAAGCATGCTTTAAACGTTTCTGGGATCCCTGGTGTTGTCCGTGGCTGGGGGGGGGGGACCGAGGACGACATTATCCTGGATGATGAGCAGGAGCCAGGCCACTCCAACGCTTCCAGTTTAGTGAAAATTGGGTCCTTCATGCTCCAGTGTTCGAAGAGGGACCCCTGTATAAAAAGCATAAAGGGCAAGGACCAGTACTGGGTGGCAGCGTACTTAGTACCCCGGTAGAAACACAAAATGGCGGAAATGTTACCACCATCCTTGCTTGCTTCAAGAAATGCTGCATTCTGCTTTTGCTGGCAGAGTAATTTCCACTCACAGAGAATGTCAATCCTTCCGCGCATGCAAGAAGAGGGCGGTTTGAAGATGTGTTGGTCACTTTGGATATGAGATCATTCTTGCAGCCAACCCATCGACAGCCATCCTCCAGATCCAGCCTCAGGGAATGCATAGACTGACAGGTGACCGATTACATTGGGTTAACGGCCGATGTGGACGCTCTGAGAAGCGATAAACACCTGGACTACTGGGTGTGCATGCTTGAGCTGTGTCCAGAGCTGGCACAATTTGCTATTGAAATTTTGGCTTGCACCTCATCCAGTGTTCTGTCCGAATCGTGATCGATAAGTGCAATTTTTGGGGCCTGTACTGGCCGACAGTTACATATTTATCCTATGACCTCCTAATGTACCTCCATCCAAAGAAACCAAAGTTCTTTGCTGTGAGGTGAATGCCTATTGGCTAATTTTTGGGGCCTGTACTGGCCAACAGTTACATATTTATCCTGTGACCGCCTAATGTACCTCCAGCTACAGAATCCAAAGTTCTTTGCTGTCAGGTGAATGCAAATTGGCAAATTTTTGGAGCCTGTACTGGCCAACAGTTACATTTTTTTCTTACAACACCCTGTGCAGTGCCTCTAGTCATTCCCTGTACTGAGCCCTCTTATATTCTTTTATCCGGTCACGGTATGGAGGTGTTATCCGGTCACTGTACAGAGGTGTTATCCGGTCAATGTATAGTGGTGGTATCCAATAACTGGATGGCCATAACTGTATCCCTTTCCCTGCCTACGCCATACTTTTTTAGACCTGGCATGAGCGGGAAAAATATGCAGATTGCGGTGCTAAGGACCTTTGTGCCACAATCTGTGTCAGAAATACGCCTAACATAGGCGTATTTCTATATAATAAATGATCACCTAATTGTATTATTATTCGGGGGTAGGGCTAATATCTTTCTATTATACAGATTCTAGTGTATTATACTGTGCCCTGTATTTCCCTGTAGAAAATGATCCTTGGGAAACACAGTCTACATCCCTGACCACCAGGACCAGTTAGCGCTCTGTCGGTAAATGGTCGGCCTGCCCTCCCTGCCACGCTGCTCCGATGTGTACTGGTGATTATTCTGACACTAGGGCTGGGTTCACATCCTATTTTTGCCATCCATTTAATGCATACCAAAAATATATGCGCTAACAGATGCCTCAGACTGATGCCGTACAGTGGCGCCGTTCACCATACAGTTCCATGGTATAAAAAAAAATGTACGTTACGTATGCATTTTTTAATAGACTCTGCAGGATACAAAAACGTGGAGTGCTGCACATTTGTATGCATCAAACCGATAGGAAATAAAAAAATTCTAGGCTCCAGCAGGGCACATTTTTGAGAGTTTCCCTTTAAGACGCATAAAAATGGCCCCTGATTAAAATACATATTTTTTGTGGAAATTTTTTCCAATGATCCCCCTCTGGTATATCACTGTCCATGTTGTGGGACTATTTGTGTACTTCTAGTAAGTGTTTGCTGGCTGCAAATATGAGCTGAAGGTTTTTCAGTTTCGCCTGCCATTAAAGTGAATGGGGCCCGCTGCGAACTTGCGGTTAGCAAACATTTGATCGCGTTCGCGAACCGTCCCGGCCGATGTTCGTCCATCACTAGGGTTGAGTGCCCTTCACTGATGGGACATCAGAGCCAGGCTGATTTCCAGCACTCTGATGCCCCCTCGGTGAGAAGCCCTCACCCACTCCTTTCTTGGTCTAGATTAATGTACATTGAAAATAACAAAAAATAAAAATAAAAAAATATATATAAGTGAGAAATAAAAAAAATAAACAAAAAACAACAAATATTCAAAATATGTCAAATATAGAACAGATACAACCATAATAATATAGGAGAATAACAGAATTGGTGTAATATAAGTGATTATTGTTTTATTTTTGATCATTTCATATGTATATTTTTTATTAATATTTTTTATAGTGGACTGTGATTTTCATGTTTAATCTTATTGTTTTTATATATTATATTCATTTACTACAGAAATATTAATATTATGAAAGATTATTGTAATTAATATAACTGCAGTATATGTATGAAACAAAGAAGGTAAAGAAGCTCTCACCCACCGTCCACCTGCCTTGAGCACGGATGGCAACCTCCGGACTTGATTGCTGTCAATATCCAAAACCAAGAAAAATCCAGCTTCCAAGAGGCAAAAGGTGGAATCTTTATTGTGCGATTAAAATCCAATACAGGACATCACAGGTTACAGTAATGCGTTTCAGACCACAAGTAAATCAGGGTCCTAAATATATATATATACACCATAAAAAAACACAAGTTTTAAAAACAAACAAACATATAAACACATATAAAATGCTTGAGAATTGCAATAAGTACAAATCAAGTGAGAATGAAAATATATGTACTTGACTATATAAAAGACATTATTTTTGAAAATATTTGTGTAAACCAGGATTGTGATAGTTCTCTTGTTATTTTTTTCAACTTAATTCCTCACTAATAGAGGATCCACACTGTATTTTGATGCATATTGATCCTGGACTTGTGCCGGATTTTGAGGATCAACTTTCCTATAAAAACCATGCAGTCATTAGCAACGACTAAGCCACTAAGGAAGGAGATCTGAGATTCTTACAGCGAAATTGTTATTATACCTTCCACCACCAATACCAGCGCGAGCCACTGGCATTTATCCGACACACACCTGAACTGGAGCATCTGTCAGTGGGGAGGAGTGACACATGCATCCAGCACGTCGAAGAATTCTGCCGCTGATGTAGATAACATTAGGGCACAATGCCCACTCCTCCACCACTGCTTACTAGAGAAACCAGCAATCTATATAATGCACAGCTCCAGCAATATGGGATTGACAATAACAAGGAGACTGGTACAACTGTATCTAAGGCGGTAAGATCTCGCTGCAACACCATAAAAACCCAGTTGTTACAATACTACAGTAATAACTATTGGATCAGTTCATCTACTACTACAATATGAACTCTTAATAGGAGGCATGCTTCCATTACAACAGAAACTATACATATGATGATATATATATATATTTTTTAATCCATAGGATACCAGTGCCATATATGTACGGTGCTGGGAACTGGGTTGAAATCCCTGCGGGTGTGACCGCCTGATCAGCTGCAGGGGTCCGGCAGTCACTGATAACCAAACCCTTGCTGTATGCGCCAGCATCGGTGAAAACAGTGATGCTGGCGCATTAACCCTCGACCCTCGCACTGCTGCGGTAAGCGTTGACTGTTGCACGGGTCCTAGGTGTCCATCAATGGAAGCAGGCTGTAAGTGTATTACACTCAGTAATACACTTACAACCAATGCATTACAATACAGATGTATTGTAATGCATTGCACAGGTGATCAGACCCCCAAAAGTTGAAGTCCCAGAGTGGGACAAAAAAAAAGTAAAAAAAAAAAAAAGGTTTTGCAAATAAAAAAAATTAAAAGTGTCAAGTAAATTTTTTTCCCCCAAATAAAGTTAAAAAAAATTGTAAAAATAGGGAAAAAAAGAAAAGAAGACATATTAGGTATCGCCACGTCCATATCTACCCCGTCAAGTGAACGCCGTAAAAAAATGAATCAATAAAAGCAGTTCCAAAAATAAACAAAATAGGGCTCTCAGAAAATGGCAACACAAAAACAAGATTTTATTCTGTTCAAAAATGCTTTTACTGTGTAAAACTTATAAAAATAAAAATAATAGACACATTAAGTATAGCCGTGTCTGTAACACCCTGCTCTATATAAATATCATATGATATACTCCCTCAGGTGAAAGCTGTAAAAAAGTTATTCTGAATCCTGCCATGTTCCCCCCCCAGCAGTTTGCCACCATATATGGGGTGTTGCCGTATTCAGGAGAAAATAGGTAACAAATTATGGGGTGATTTTTCTCCTGTTACCCATTCAGAAAATGAAAAATTTGGGGCTAAAGCAACAGGTTAATGGAAGAAATGAAAATTTAAATTTTTACTCCCATGTGTTTCCAAATTCCGTAAAATGCTCAGTACAATGCTCAGGGTCAAAGTGCTCAGTACACCCCTTAATATATTCTTTAAGGGGTGTAGTTTCAAAAATGAGGTCCCTTTTTGAGGGTTTCCACTGTAGGGGTACGTCAGGGTCTCTTCAAATACAAAATGGTGCCTAAAAACCATTTTATCAAAATCTGCCTCCAAAATCAATATTGCGCTCCTTTCCTTCTGACCACTGCTACGTGCTCATAGAGAAATTTACTACCACATATGGGGTATTTCTGTAAACTGCAGAATCAGAGTAATGTATATTGAGGTTTAGTTTGCTGTTAAATCTTGCTGTGTTTCCATCAACAATTGATTGACAAAAGAAACCTACCAAAAAAGTGAAATTTTGAAATTTCACCTCAATTTTTCCATTAATTCTTGTGGAACACCTTAAGGGTTAATAAAGTTTGTAACATCAGTTTGGAATAATTCGAGGAGTGTAGTTTCAAAAATTGGGTCATTTATGGGTAGTTTCAATTATGTCAGTCCCTCAAAATCACTTTATAACTGAATTGGTGCTTTAAAAAACGGTTTGGGAAATTTTGTTGAAAATACCTTCTAAAATTCGAAACCTTCTAACGTCCTAACTAAATAAAATGACATTTACTAAATTATGCCAACATAAAGCAGACATATGGGGAAGGTTGATTAGATAACTATTTTATGAGGTATTACCATCTGTCTTAAAAGTTGAGAAATTCAAATTTAGAAAATTGAGAATTTTTTCTTATTTAGGTGAACTTTGGATTATTTTATAAATACATTTACCACTGTCATGAAGTATAATGTGTCAAGAGAAAACAATCTCAGAATGGCTTGGATAAGTAAAAGCGTTCCAAATTTATTACCACATAAAGTGAAACATGTAGGCTTTGCAATAATCGGCCTGGGATTTAAGGTGAAAAGTGGCCCTGTACTGAAAGGGTTAATATTTGTATACACTATATTGGTTTATATCACAGCAAGGGCCCTTCTTGTATACAATTCATTGTTGTTGTTACTTTTACTTTCCTGAGGACAGTTGATCAATAGTAAAAAAAAGTTGGCAAACCCTTTAAAGAATAAGGAACTATAGTTTGGAAAAATAAATACTTTTTAAAAATGTTTTGTACAGTTTGCCCTAAATAAAACTAAATAATATATTATAAAGCTCTATATTTTGGTAGTCCAACAAACAAAAAAGTTACAACAGTTTGAACCACTTGCTCTGAATCACAAAAAGCGTCTGGTTATTAAGACCTTTTCAGGCCTGTTCATTAAAGAGTTAACTAATTAGTGCTTTCCCTCTAGTAAGGAAAAATGCTTACTGGTTATTGCAGGGCCCCTCTAACTGGGGGGCAGAAGGCGATAATAACCAGTGAGTGCCATCCTCTTCAGTGAAAATAAGCGCTCATTTATGACTAGGAGACGGGATGGAATGAAATGTCACCAGTAGAGATGAGTGAAGTTGTTAAAACTTCGATTCTGCCAAATTTGCTATGTGAAGCGCATTTCTTTGTGAGTGGTGGGTGCAATGATGGGGAACAGTGATGGTGCTGCCCCCCGTCATTGAACCTCTCAGATGCCACGTTCATCGCTGATCGCGGCATCTGAGATGACCATTGAGGCATGTCAGAGATTAATCTGTTAAAAAATCGGCCCGTGTAATAGGCCAAAGCAAACGAGCACGATCAACATTTTTTTTGTAGCTCCTTGAAATAAAGTAATGTGATAAAGTAGCCCTCAGACCAAAAAAGGTTGTGCACCCCTAGTCTAAACAATGAGACAGTGGGATGGGGATCCAGGGGGATCCAGGATTAAGAAACATACATACAAGGTTTGGATCTGGCAACTCTGAAGTAGATGAAAGCAAGTGTTGGTGTCTTTGGGTGGCCTGTCTGGTTTAGAAGGCACATTTACAGATATTCGTTTTGTGAATTCTGAGTTAGCACAATTCCTATACTGATTCTCAGTGGCGTGCCAAGGGTATTTAGCACCCGGGGCAGGTCCTTTTTCTGGCACTTACCCCCACCCCCAATACTTGACCACATACATCCAGGGACATCTCCTGTCATGTAGACCTTCTCTTTTCTCTTCTCCTCCGTTAGACCGCCATGACAAATTCTTTTAGCTGCATCTCGTCTCTACAGAGTTTGTAACACAGACACGTTAGAATTCTCAGTTTTTCCATCAACCTTCCCATCCTGGTGTCCCGACAGTGTCATCCCCAATACTGTGCCGTTGTGCCCCCCAATGCCCCAGGTACTATACTGCTGAAAAAATAGTGACCCGAGTAGACATAATTGGGGTCATTTATCAAACTGGTGTAACGTAGAACTGGATTTCCAAAAGAGCTCTCAAAAATGAAAGGTGGAATCTGATTGGCTGCTATGGGCAACTAAGCCAGTTCTACTTTACACCAGTTTGATAAATTACCCCAAATGTCCCTATAGTGTCTACAGCAGCTATAATGTCCCCTAGACTGCCCCCACACAGTAGTTTCCCCCACACTGCCCCCACACAGTAGTTTCCCCCACACTGCCCCCACACAGTAGTTTCCCCCATTTCTTCCAAACTGCCCCCGACACTAATTTCCCCCACACAGTAGTTTCCTACACACAATAGTTTCCCCCACACTTCCCCCCACAGTAATTTCCCCCACACTATCACCACACAGTAATTTCTCCCACACTTCCCCCCACTTTTACCGACAGTTCTGTGAGAAGGTCTGGCAGACGTTCTTCTCTACCTCTTGCATGACGTTCTTTGTTTTGGTTTCACTTTGTCATCTCCTTTCCTTCTCCCAGGTGTCACCTATTTAGACTAATTGTCTCCCTTTAAATTCCCTATCATACTGCCTCACTTTGCGGTTTATACTACTTCCTGGATGAGGTGTTTACTGCTGGAGGCTGCTGCTGTTGTTTCCTCAGATAAGTATTTTTCCTTTATTTATGTTTCCTTGCTGGCTTGATTCTAGGTGACCAAGACTTCATCCGTATTAAGTGCAGGGAGCCTGTGGTCGTGTCCCCTACCTATTATAGGGTTTTCAGGTGTCACACAGTATTAGGTACGTGGGCATGCAATCGTCTACCATAGAGACCCTTGCATGGGCATAGCAGTCAGGGAGAGCTCTAGGGGTTTTATAGGGCTCACCCATATGCTCCTTAGTTTGGGATCAAGCCAGTCGGATGTTTATTTATAAGTTCCAGCTTTCTGCAACATCATCCGTGACACCCACACAGTAATTTCCCCCACACAGTAGTTTCCCCCACATTGCCCCCCACAGTAATTTCCCCCACACTGCCTCATATAGTAATTTGCCGCACACAGTAGTTTACACACATTGCCTCATATAGTAATTTCCCCCCACATAGTAATCCCTCCCATAATAATTTGCCCCCACATAGTAATCCCTCCCATAATAATTTGCCCCCACACAGTATCCCGCAATAATAATATTTTTCCCCCACATGTCCTCCTGTGTGCCCCCCCATGTCCCCCATGTCATCCCCCAAAGTTGGCACATAAAATAAAAAAAAGAAAGAACAAAAACCTAAAAGCTAAATACTCAACCGCGCTTGCATGTCAGTGCGAGATGACGTCATTTTGCACGCCTGCGCTAGGGATTTCACTTCAAAGTCTCCATGTCCTAGAAAAAAGAGGAGGTGCTGGATGTTCCTGATGACATATTCTCTTTGATATTAGATGATGTGGAAAAGGAGGAAAAGGAGATGGCAGAAGAAGGGCTCCCACCTGTAGGACAGGAGACCACTGGGGTTGGAGAAGTGGGTATACCAGCGTATTGTGCACCCACCTAACCAGCCAAACCCCATATCCACAACAATCCTTGTTTAAAAGTGCTGCGTGGCCATTAACAATGAAGAAGGACTATACAGTGCGGTCTTCATTATTAAAAGAAACACAGCTGTGGGCTAATTGGCCATGCTGTTCTTCACTGCAGCATGGCCAAAACCCACTGGTGGCATGGTCGCTCCGTGTGGTCGTACCCTAAGGCAAAGTGGTCTGGGTATACCTAATTTATAGGGATTTGTGACTAATTAATTTGTAAGCTGCCAAATCGAACTTTTCAAAACTTTGCTCATTTCTATTCTTGATTTATGGGCAGTATGGTGGATCAAGTGGGTTAGCAGCACTGGTGCCTTGGAGTGCTGGGGTCCTAGATTCAAATCTGACCATGGACAACATCTGCAAGGAGTTTGTAAGTTCTCCCTGTGTTTGCGTTAGTTTCCTCCCACACTCCAAAGACGTACTGATAGGAAACATAGATTGTGAGCTCCGTGGAGTGATGATAACATCTATGCTGTTGAATATAAGTGAGTAAAATAAATGTAGCTTCCAGTTCAAATGAAGAGTTGCCTGTCCATATGTGACACTGAGAGCATGTTCTGGGATCTACTTATTTATGATATCAATAGGGACCCACAAATCATATACAATATCTTCACCAATGTGACCTTGTTACATGTTGGGAATAGTGTTATCAGACTCTTCACCTGCAGCTATCAGACCATGCAAAAACTTACAATACACTACCACTAACAAAATACACTTGTAGTGTCCCACTAGGTAAATGTGGGCACTACAGGGTCAATTGGGCCACGTGGTACTCCTACTCCTGAGGGACAGTGGCAGTGTATTTAACAGTCCATTTTAATGTATTTCCATATGCTTGTATATGTATTCTTCCCTGTGATGTGTGTAGCAGGCCTATTAGGGTGCAGTTTATCATCATAGACACTAGAGGGAGATAGGGAGCACCTAGGATATATATTCAGGCTCAGACAGGGAAGGGGGTGTGTAGTCAGGAGTCTGTGGAGAGACAGAGGTGAGAGGGGGCCAGCCAGAGACAAGCTGAGGGCCTCCTCCTGACATGCAGCTAGAGCTAGACAGCCCAGGCTTCTAGTGCAACATGCCAGACCTACAGGGTATAGCGGAGTGAGGTCACGGTTATGGGCAATCGAGGGTTGCTCACTGTATTGGAGAACCCTGGGCAGGCATGTGGCAGTGAAGGAGAGGTAGACACGGTTCCCCTGGGGCACACTCTGTATGTAGGGACCAGGCCTGATGGTGGATGAGGTGCCCTGGATGTTACGGGTATTTTGAGTGCCTGGGGCAAGGTCCCTTTAAGGTTCGTGATGCCAGTGCCTTGATAGTTGGAATAAGTGAGGTACACAGATGGTATAGTGAACCAAACGTTGCTTTACTTAACCGTCCAACTTTTTACATACAGATGGTAACACAGTCTTTTGGATCACAGCTTCACAAGCAGGCTTATTTCACAAGATGGCAGGTATTGATTATGCAAGATACTCAGAGGGTAAATCCACAATGCACTCAGAATCAGGTTGTACCTTTCCTCAGAAATAGCGTACACTGTTCTTTCTAGAACTCCTGTCTGGCTTTCTATCCCAAGGCCCGGATGCCTAAATGGTGGCTTAAATCCTTGGTAAATATATCTTCCTCTTGTATTAAATCCTTGCTTTACTTTCTAATGCATCTGCCCATCAGGGTTACTTATCTTTGCCTGTGATATCCTTACTTGTCTGGTGAAGGACTGTGGGTTTCTCCCAGGAGGTTCTGTCCTGCTACTGGGGTGACTTCAGATCTAACTAAGGCTCTCTTGGCTTCAGGCAGGCTAGGTCTCCTCACTAGCCTCCTGGTCATAGCTAGCAGCCAGGGCTATCAAGCTGCAAGTCAGGAGGAGGCCCTCAGCATATCTCTGGCTGGTGCCTTCTAACTTCTGTCTTCTCAGACTCCTGACTCTGCACTACTCCTCCCTGTCTGGGCCTGGACATTTATACTAGGGGCTCCCTATCTCCCTCTAGTGTCTGGGATGTCTAACTACACCCAACTAGGCCTGCTATTGCATCATACAGGGGAACATTGCATATAAAAACACATTAGAAAATACATTAAATGCACAATTAAATATAACATTTCTGTCCCTTGTGAGTAGGAGTAACGCGCGCACTAATTGACCCTTGTGTAGTGCCCACCCCTACCTAGTGGGACACTACACTAGTTGCCACCAGGAGACTAGTAAGTGCAGTCTAGCCTGCCTGAAGTTATTGAGCCAGAGTTAGCTCAGAAGATTCACCCCAGGAGAAGGGTTTGCCTCCTGGGAGAAACCAAGCTCTGTAACCAGAGCAGAGCAGAGTCATTGTTGCAGCCAGACAAGTAAGCTGAAGGGCAGAAGGATCATTAACCTAAAGCAAGAGATATATACCTGAGGACCATTGCTACCAAGGATAAAAGCCAGCATTAGGGCATACGGGCCTTGGGATACAGACAGCCAGGATATCTCAGGAATAGTGCAGCCTGGTCTGTGAGTGTTGTTTTTACCCTCTGAGTATCTTGCAAAGAACATTACCTGCCATTGATGTAAAGCCTGCTATTGATTGCTGCTGCAAAGTGGAACTGAACTCAAACTGTATAAAGTTGAACTGTTTCCAGTAAAGAAAGTTTGGTTCACCACAACACCGTGTTTCTCACTTATTATTACTATAAATCGGTGTTCAACCTTTACAGGCACTGGCGTCACGAATCCTAAAGGGACCTCGCCCTAGGCACATTAAACACCTGCAACATCCAGGGCACCTCTTTCACCATCAGGCCTGGTCCCTAAATACAGAGAGTGCCCCAGAGGACCCGTGTCAGCCTCTCCATCACTGCTGTACGCCCAGGGTTCCCCTACAAACTGTGAGTAACCCTCGTTTGCCCATTAACCGTTACCTCACATCGCAATACCCTGCAGGGCGGCGTACTGCACACTTAAAATTAAAAATTAAAATAGGGTTAAGCTGCGTTCGCCTAGTCTCCAGCCCCCGAACAGTGACCTGCCTGCTGCTTACAGATGCCCTCGGAATTAATCATTCACAACGCCTCTTATTTTTCTCTCCAAGTCCCTGTTATTACACACCTGTCATAAACAATTCCTGGCGTCTTCTTGGAGACCTCTTTTTTTCTTCATGTTTTTCTAATCACTGGATTTTCTCCATTATCACAAACAACGCAGAACGTCTCGAAGGCTCCAGATCTGTAACTGAAATCATCTGCAGAGCAGAATTACACATTGTGCTTTATTAAAATTAATGACAGCGCATTTTAATTGAATGCATGTCTATCCATCGCGTTGTTTATTCCCAAGACATCGCTGTACAGCTTCATATTAATTTTATTTTGCAAAAATATTTCAGGGAATCAACTAAGGGTGGGTTCACATCAGCCTTATGTATTCCGTTATGGCTTTCCGTTATAGCATGGTTATAATGGAAGGTAACAGAATCCATAAGACGGAAGTCAAAACGGAAGCCTTTAAGAGGCATTCCGTTTTGATCTGTCATAATAGAAGTCTATGGGCATCATAACGGATCCGTCTGGTTCCCATTAAGCAAAACGAAAAACAAAGTCCTGTTGACAGGACTGTTGGGTGGAGTGTGTGGAGTCAGAAAACCCTTCTAAGGAACTTCTATTTCAAGAATCAAAAAATCAAGCCCTCCTGTCTATCTCCTTTATTTTCTTCCCTCCTATTTATTCATTCCTTCCTATATCTCTTTTCCATCCTTTACTCCATCCTTCTCTTTCTCTCTCACTCTTGATTCCCTTCTCCCTTTCCTGTCCTTCCGTACCTCCCTCGTTCCTTCTTTCCTTCTTTCCTTATCTCCTTTCTTTCTTCCTTCCTTCCTTCTCTTTCTTTTTTTTCTTGTTCTGCCTCTGTTCCCTTTTTTATTTCGCTCTATTTCCCTAACTTCCTTGCTAATTCCGTTATTTCTTTCCATATTCCTTCCTTCCTTACTGAACACAAAGCAAGGTTCTACATGTTTTTTACACTGAGCAAACACTGATTTAGACCTGATTTAACACACTTCACGACGAGTTAATTCGTAATGAAGCAAATTTCTTGGAGAAATTCGGCAACGCGACTAAATCGAATTTTTGAAAACTTTACTCATCTCTAGTCATGAGCCCATCCTAAGTTACATTTTCCCCTTGTTCATTTTTCCCTGATGCAGAGGCTTCCATGATGGTACAGTAAATGAACCATGTAAATGTGCATTTATCTCAAGTCCAGCAATAGCACTTTCCCATTAAATGCCAAACCTGAGTAGAAAATAAGTTGAATAAATAGAAAAATGAAAATATGATGTTTCTGATACACATCCAAATACCTGACTGGTTCAGATTTTACTTTGCATAAATGCTTTGTAGTTTTCGTCAGGGGTGCACGTAGCCTTTCTGCTCCCTGGAGCGCCTCCCCCATGCCAATTTCTTAATCTTACCCCTTTGCCACAATGAAAGCGCTCATTGCCCATGGCCCTTCCGCTGCCCCATCTTGCCCCTACCTGGTGCTGCCTGAGGCAAGCGCCTCACCTGGCCTCATTGGTGGTGCGCCGTACCTAGAGAAGAGAAGGGGCACGTGATGCTTGAGTTTTCTGGCTTTTTCTTGTGTGCATCAAGAGAAGACTAATGCGACAAGAAAGAACCCTTCTTACAGAGAAGCCCCTGGCATAGGTAAGTGTAGGGGAGGGGAGGTGGCACCCAGAAGTGATGTTGTTACAGTTTTTGTGGCACAGCCAGAGATATGTGATGCTAGAAAATGATCCATAATTGTACTGCAAGAGTCCAAAGGGTGCATGTGGTGGCAAACTTCTTCTTTAAGGCTCCATTTTGATATGCATAACCATCACCTCCACTGTAAATCAATAGCAAGTGTCATCTCTTATAATGTTCCTCTTTGAGACAACAGCTTTTGAAGTCAATTAAGAAAGAAGCTGCTTAATTACATGCAGCTAGGTAACTTATTAGCCACGCGGTCATCAACGTGCTTAATTATCTTATTATGCCAACCACAAATTTTCCACAGTGATTTAGAAAAGGCTCCAGTATGAAGAACTGTAGAGAAAAACATCAGACTTCCATAATCCAGGTGTTTTGTTATCAAGCACACAGTAAAACTTTAATGTGAGCAAGAAAATAATTTACTGCTGTTTAAATATAATTGAAAGCAAACGCCTGTTCCTGTGAGACCAGAGATAAGATTAACGTGCTTTGTTATGTAATCAGTGCGCTCCCTTATATAATACAGCTTGTCTTCTCTGTATACTAAAGAGTGTTAATAACTGCCCCAGACTCCGGAGGGTGGGCATATCTGAGTAGGTGTGCAAGCAGGAGCTGTGCCTATCATTAGGCTGTGTTCACATCTGCATCGTGACTTATGTTTATTATAAAGGACATAACACAGTAATGGATATGCTCTATGATGGACACCAATGTTCTTGCCATTTAATGTATCCGTGGCCAGTACGCACAACATGGTAACCAGCTCACATGGCATACAATGGTACACCCACTAGTATGCACTGCCAGTACGCATGAGACAGAGGGGAATGTGCACTGCCACACCGACACATGGCGCTAGATACACTCGTATCTGCCAACCAGCCCCCACGGCATACAATGGAACATGTGAACAGATATGGTAACAATACCCCTGGCTCACAAAGGGTCATCCTTCAACACTTAGCCGAGGAAATCCCCAAGTAGAGGAAACCTCTAGGGAACCATACCTGAAGGATGGCCCTTCCTCTGAGCAGCTGATGTGACATGAAGTAGCTGTGGATCTATTTGTAGAAAGTCTGGTAAATGGTGGAAACAGAGACCAAGCCTAGAATGTACCTCTTAATGCAGCAGATACAATATATCTAACTGTGGAAAATCCAGTAATTCCATCTCCATTACTGAGAACAGAGAATTACCCCGGAATCTCTTTCTTGATGCAGAAGATAATATATTTTTAACTGCATAAAGTCTGATAAATCTATACCTGTTTTTGAGAACAGAGACAAATCTCTTGATGCAGCAGGTCAAATACAGTATATTTAAAGGGGTTGTCCGGGTTCAGAGCTGAACCCGGACATACCCTTATTTTCACCCCGGCAGCCCTCCTGAGCCTGGCATCGGAGCATCTCATGCTCCGATGCGCTCCAGTGCCCTGCGCTAGATCGCGCAGGGCACGGGCTCTTTTGTTTTCAATAACACACTGCCGGGCGGTAACTTCCGCCCAGCAGTGTGTTCGGTGACGTCACCGGCTCTGAGGGGCGGGCTTTAGCTCTGCCCTAGCCGTTTTACTGGCTAGGGCAGAGCCAAATCCTGCCCATCAGTGCCGGTGACGTCACCGGGCTGCCTGTCAGCCCCATAGAGAGCCCGGTACGTCACCGGAACTCAGAAAAATGCCTTTGCCCTGCGCGATTTAGCGCAGGGCAAAGGAGAGCATCGGAGCATGAACTGCTCCGATGCTCATGTCAGGGGGGCTGGCGGGGGGAAAATGGAGGTATGTCCAGGTTCAGCTCTGAACCTGGACAACCCCTTTAACTAGTCCAGTAAATTTTGTGTCCAGTGGTTAGAAGAGACTGAGCATGGAATCTGCGTCTTCTTGAAGTGTCTGATCCTGAATCTGTGGCCACTATGTCATTGACTTGTGGTGTCATCTTCATCTCCAGCTGCGCATTGTCCAAACTCCAAAACCTATCACTGTATTTTACTTATGTCCTGTCACTGTCTATACCATGGACCTGACTATGTGAAAACAAAGACTGTGGTCATTTCTTTATGTGAATGCATTGGTGTATTCAAAATAAACATAAAGCACCTGAAGTATCAAGAAATAGAACATTAACACAATAATCAACTGGGGGCACTAAGTGTTTTTTGTAGTGGCACACAGTACGGGACATTGGATCACATGAGGGCACTCTGGGGACATTGACTGGGGGCACTAAGAGGAGTTTTTTTCATTTTTTTACTGCCACACAATGGAGCATTTTTTTGTACTGGCGCACATAAGGGGGCTTTATTACAACTGATTGACACAATTACTGTTGGGGGCACTGTAGGAGCACTATTACCACTAAGTGCACTCTGGCACAGAATTATTACTATTGTTGGGATTTTGGGGAGCACTATTACTGTGGGGGCACCCTGGCACAGTATCAGCTTATCACAGTTATTTTTGGGGGACATTATGGTTACACTATTAGTGTCAGGGGCTCTATTTGCTGGGTGCAGTTATTTTTTAGGGCATTGTGTTTCAATAATTATTGAAGGGGGCACTATCTGTGTGTAACTAGTATTTTCAGGGGGTTTATCTGTTTCTACAGTATAGTTTTGGGGGGCACAGCATCTCAGTATTGGGGGTGCATAATGGGATGTTGAGAAGGTGGGAGGAAAAGTAGGAAACTAAGATGTCTGTCTGTCTGTCAAACTCTGCAGAGATGAGAGATGGCTGAAAGAAATCATCATGGTGGTCTGGTCTGAATGGAGAAGATGAAGAAAGAAAACATCTTCATCAAAGGAGACGTCACTGGATGTAAGAGGTATGGGCGCGATATATGTGTGGGGCTGTGTGTGGGTGTGGCTTGAGGGTGGACGGGGACACAGGGGCCCCATAATCTCCTATTTCCCGGGGAAGTGACCCTCCTGAGACCAGGCTCTGGATCCGCCACTGCTGCTTGGTAGCAGAGGAGACTGCTGCTATTACATAAAGAGATCTCCACCTCAATATGGGGAAGGATGACTGCTAATGCCATCGCTCATTCTCATACTGAATCATTGTTTTCTGGCAGCAGAGCCCTTATTACACAGCACAATCTGCCCCGGCAAGTGATTATTTTTAAACATGTTTAGAGACTCCAGTTACCTGATACCACAAAAAAAAGATTTGTGTGTTATTCCTAGTGCTACTAAAGATGCAGTCCCAAAAGGAGCGAGAAGGTCCACTCTCCCTATATTATAAAAGCCTAAAAATACAGGTTTGGGTCAGCGCTGAATGTTCACAAGTAGAGAACGGTTCAAGAACACAGATTTTTCCAGAGGTTGTTCCTCTCGATCTTTAACCAAAGCCCCCTCGATCTCTGAATTGAACGGCAACCAAAACAGGCGTTATCCCTTCAAATGGAAAATCGGACATAAAGCAGACCTGCAAGCCAAAATATTCATAATAAATGATTGTACTTACGGAGTTTTTTCTTTCAATATCATGCACAAAATATGCAGTACTCCTGCCCAAGGGATAAGACCTGTTTTGGTTGCCGGTCGGTTCAGAGATCGAGGGGGCTGTAGTTAAAGGGAGTCTGTCACCTACATAACATGTTTTAAATATAGCTCTGTGGGAGGCAGATCCATAACACTGATGGCACCCATGTTTAGTTTTTAAGAGCCTCCAAAGTACTTAAAATGAAGTTTTAAAAATATGCAAATTACCTATCGCAAGTGCCCAGGGGCGGAGAGTGTGCTGCAAGTGCCCAGTGCTCCCTGCCTTACTTGCTCCTGACTCCTCCCTTCTGTATCGTCCGGCCAGCCCTGTATCCTTGCGGCGTCATTCTCAGCTCCGTTTATAATCTAGTGTCTGTTCGCTTCACCGCCGGGTACGGGCACGCGCAGTACATTGCCCACTGTGGGCAGAGGCATACTGATATGCCGTGCACATGCGCCAGTTGCATACACCGGCGGTAAAGCGCACAGGCTCTGGATTATGAATGGAGATAAAAATGACGCCGCAAGGATACAGGGCTGGCCGGACGATACAGAAGGAAACTTCATTTCAGGTACTTTGGAGGCGCTGAAAAACTAAACATGGGTACCATCAGTGTTATGGATCTGCCTCCCACAGAGCTATATCATCAGTTTAAAACATGTTATGTAGGTGACAGACTCCCTTTAAAGATCGAGAGAAAAAACCTCCGGAAAAAACTGTGTTTTTGAACCAATCTCTACTTGTCAACATTCAGCGCGGACCCAAACATGTATGTTTATCCAGTTACCTGATGAATGAGCATTCTTACAACCATATTGTTATAATAGCTTCCACTGCCAGTACCAGCCCGAGCCAGCAGCATTTTTCCGATGCACACTTGGACGGGAGCATCTGTCCACTATCCAGCGATGGGAACGAGCCTCCCTAGGGTTACGCTAGGGATAATCATTCCCATCATGGCTTGTTTTGGCTGCCCCTCGCGACAGGGAGATGTGGCGGCTGTGCGGGTATAAGAAGTGATGCAGGTACCAGGTCAGTATAACCTATATGAGGGGCCTGGGCATTAGGGGGGGTCATTATAGTGGTTGGATAACCCTTCTAAGACAAAGACCTGGAGGAACAAACATTTTTCCAGAAGGAAGATTATGGGTAGTCATATACTGACATCTGTGAATTTTGGAAGTAAGATCAGGATTTAGCAGCTGCAATGACGATACCAGGAGTAAGAATGTAAACAGGTTTCATTTCACCGGAATCCTTGGCACTAAAACCACGTGATAAAGCATATGCTTTCACATTACGGGACCCAGGATGATATGTGACAACAAAATTTGAAGAACAAGGCCCAGCATACTTGTCTAGGATTCAAGCGCTTAGCACTGTCTAGGTGCATCAGGTTTGTATGATCCTTAAGTAAATCATTTGGTGAAGAGCCCCTTCCAGGAAATATCGCCACTCTTCAAAAGCCCATTTAATAGCCAGTAATTCTCAGTTACTGAGTTATAATTCCTCTCGACAGAGGATAAAAAAAAAAAAAAGAATGTACATGGTTGAAGGTTGGTTAAAGAGGACAGTACCCACTCAAACATCAGAAGCATCCACATCAATGATGAACTGTTTAGTGAGGTCAGGTTGAATGAGTAGCGGTGCATGGATGATACTCTTTTTCAGAGCTTCAAAAGCACCTTTCCTGGTAAAGTCAGTAAGTGGTTTAGCAATGACTGATACGTTTCTAATACATTTTCAATAATAATTAGCAAAACCAAGGAATCTCTGAACAGCCTTAAGGGAAGTGGGTATTGCCCAATCAATTATGGGTAGAACCTTGGCAGGGTCCATATAGAGGTGAAATTGTATAACCCAGGTAATAGACTTCAAACTTCAAAAACACATTTACTTCCTTTAGCAAACAACTGATTTTCTCTTAATCATTTAAGAACCTTTGGAACATTAGAGGTCCAGTTGGGAGAAAATATCAGAATATCATCAAAGTAGATGACCACAAATAAACCCAGGAAATCACAAAAAATGGCATTTATGAGAAATGGCTGGAGCATTGTACAACCCAAAATGACCTTCAGGGGTATTGAATGCCGTCTTCAATTCGTCCCCTTTCTGTATTCTAATCAAATTATAGGCTCCTCTAAGATTAATTTTAGAGAACCACTGGGCTCCAACAATTTGATTAAAGAGTTCAGGAATGAGAGGAAGGGGATACTGGTTTCTGACCGTGATTTTAATTACCTCTCTATACTCAATGCAAGGATGTAATCCACCATTGTTTTTTTTTTTTTTCAATAAAGAAAACCCTGCTCCCAGGAGATACAGATGACCGAATATGTCCGACCTTGAGACTATCTTGAATATAATCTTTCATAAACTGTCTTTAAGGTCCTGTAAGATTATAGATTTATTATAGATTTAGGATAGATAGCACCAGGAATAAGTTCGATGGCACAATCGTATTTACGATGTGGGGGTAAGGTCTCAGAAGCCTTTTTGGAGAAAACATCCTGAAAATCCTTAATATATTCGAGAATAGGACCTTCATTCATTTCAAGACCAGGGAGCTGAATGGACAGACAATGATTAGAACATTGAGGCTCCCATTTAACTAAATATCCAATACTCCAATAAAAGTGGTTATCCGACCTCTGAAATTCCCCCTATATGCTGGGCCCCTCACATACAATGCACTTACCGCTCTCCCAGACACACGCATTGCTTCTGAAGACTGCACGGCCACCGCTGCATCTTCCCATCACGCGGATGATAGCCAATTGCAGGAGGTGATGGCAACGAGCCTCCCTAGCATCGCGGGTGACGCTGGGGAGGCTTGTTCTCGTCGCAGCTTGCTATTGGCTGCCCTCTTCCCCCCCCATCGACGAATGCTTTGATTCACACGACGGGGAGATGCAGCGGCGGCAGTGCGGGTCAGAAGCATAGCGGGTGCTGGGAAGCGAGGTAAGTACATGGTGTGTGAGGGGCCTGGGCATACGGAGGGGCATTTCTGGGGTCGGATAACCCCTTTACCTGCCCCTATGCCATCAACCAAGGTAATCCCCAAATAACACCAACAGATACATTTTTCAGAATATTTAAAGAACTCCTTTCAGAATGAATAGACCCAACAGTCATGACCAGTTCAGGGGTTGAATACTCAATAAACCTTCCGGCCAAAGGCGTAGGATCCACCCCAGAGACTTGAATAGGTTCAGGAGGCCTACAAAATTCTATTTCCAAACTAAACACAAAACAAAATTAACAAAACTGGCTGCAGGCCCAGCAGCAATCACATTTTACAAAATGCTTCTTGTTGCTGGAAATAAGTAGTGCTGTGATAAGAAGGAATTTTGTGCAACTCCTCCCTGCATGCATGTTTCAGTTTATCAATATTTTTGCCTTGTGTGCACAATCCTCTTTAGATCATGCCACAGGTTAAGGTCAGGACTTTAACGTGGCCATTTTAAAACACAAATCTTCTTTTTTTGCCATTCTTTAGATGATTTACTTGTGTGCTTTGGGTCACCGTGTTGTTCCACCATCCAATGTCTCTTCAGCTTGAGGTCATGGGCTGCTGCCATTACATTCTACTGTAACACCTTACAAATATTATGCTCAGAACACAATAAGCAGTAGTAATAATTACTTTTTAATTAAATAATTTACAGTATAAAAAACATTTAATTAAATGGCAGAGACATGCTCGTGTTGTTATATGATATACACTTCGCTGTGTCTCTTCATCCTATGCATGTTGAAAATCAAGATCGCAAAGTATATATAATTTATGGTAAAAGCAGTGTAAAATGTAAGGGCTAAATCTATAGACTAATACAAATGAGAAAATGCAGGACAGCAGACAAATTCATGTATGCAGACCATAGCTCACCACTGCATCACATATATTACTCATGCATCTTCCAGGAGTGACACCATAAAATGGAATGCACAAATAAAACATTACCAAACACTTTTAAACTGCAAGCCGAGAAGCTTGGACTTTGATTAGGAAGAGAAGCATGGATGCTCAGCAGCACTAAAATTCTTCAGGTGGAGGGGGCATGGAATGGGTTCCAAGTAGTGCCGAATTTGATTGGGGCACACAGCATGGAATATTTGCTGAGCATCATAGAAATCGATTGACAGTGAGAAGGTATAGGACGATTACCCTGCATCAATGACTTTGAATTGCATGAAGGCCTTCTGTCACGCTTCGGTGTGGGAGGGAAACATCACACCGAGCATAAGAGGGAAGGGGGGGACAGGGAACTAGTCCTGAGAACTAAGGAAGGAAAATGGACACCTCCTAGTAAAACCCTAACCAAAATCCTGACTGACTATCAGTATGAACAGACCCCAGAGGTAGGTGTGTTCATACACAGGAATACCTGGAGTCCTATCTAGCCCTGTAGGACTGCTGGTATCCAGGGAAACAGGGGAGGGGATACCACCTTTAACTCACCCTTGGCCCCTATACCCCCTTGACCCATAACAAAAGACACCGACAACTGTATCACTTTATTGCTGGATGGTGATCGGCCACAGCTTCTTTATTAAAGCGGCAAATTTTAATAAACCATAATATCGGAACGGTATGCCAAAGGCTGGACTCCCAGCGGGCAAGTTAAACCGTAATCATCCGAGCTGTCTGCCAACCGCTGGACTCCCAGCGGGCAGTTACTCCATCTGCTACCACCATATCTCCGCTGTACTCAAATGCCGCCAGCTGTGACTTCATAAACTCGACCAGAATTCGCAGCTCTCCAAAGCCATAATCATCGGAGCAATATCCAAAACTGCTGGACTCCCAACAGGGTCTCTTAAGAATAGAAAAAACAAAACAGAATAACCAAGTATCCATCACTGACCACAACCGTGCACTTCGACCCACCTCACAAGAATAACCGCAAAGGGAGGGAGGGCCAATCTGCTTCCACTTGCAAGAGGAAGTGACCAGGACAGAGAAGAGGTATATGTGACCTTCAGGATTTCCTGCACCGCCCCCATCCTGTCTAAGGAGGATCCCCAGGGATTAACCCTCAATGACCCTAATCTGCAACCTACTTAACCATTACTGAGACGGGGCCAGATTCCTGAATGCCCCTAGGGGGAAAAGGGGGGGGGGGAGGACCATCAGTCCCTAAGCACCCTCCCTATACAGTCAGGCGCTTTCCAGACTGCTGGTATCCAGGGAAACAGGGGAGGGGATACCACCTTTAACTCACCCTTGGCCCCTATACCCCCTTGACCCATAACAAAAGACACCGACAACTGTATCACTTTATTGCTGGATGGTGATCGGCCACAGCTTCTTTATTAAAGCGGCAAATTTTAATAAACCATAATATCGTAACAGTATGCCAAAGGCTGGACTCCCAGCGGGCAAGTTAAACCGTAATCATCCGAGCTGTCTGCCAACCGCTGGACTCCCAGCGGGCAGTTACTCCATCTGCTACCACCATATCTCCGCTGTACTCAAATGCCGCCACGGAGGAGGCCCGTTCTCCCAACGGGGCTCCGACCACCACCCAGCAGAACCGAGTCTGTTGTAGCTCACGTACAGGCCAGAAAAGGAATTGTCCAAATTAACACCCAAAAGGAAGACCCAAATCACTAGGCAGACCACACATGGAGTACTGTGTACAGTTCTGTTTCCTAGCAGAACTAGAGAGGGTCCAGAACTAGAGAGGGTCCAGAGGAGGGCAACTAAAGTAATGACTGGAATGGGGAAACCACAGGACCCTGACAGATTGGCAAAATAAGGGTTATCCACTGTAGAAAAATACGACAGAGGGGAGATCCAACAACTGTGTATAAATATAACAGGGGTCAGTACAGAGATCACTCCCACCATCTGTTCATCCCCAGGACTGTGACTGTGACAAGGGGAACATTCTCTGCGTCCGGAGGTAAGAACGTATTTCCACAACATAGAAGAGGATTGTTTACAGCAAGAGCAGTGAGACTATGGACTCTCTGCCTGAGGAGGTGGATGAGAAAGGGATAACCATATGTCAGGACACATGAGGTCCAGAGCTCTGGAATGGACAAAGGCGCTTTACCACAGCACGGGTCACCAGCATCACCGCGCCTCCAGCGGAACTGTATACCAACCACCTCCAGAAGGAGTTAAGACCACCTGAATTCCAGGATCCCTGTCCAAAAGACTTCCACCTCTCGAAAAACCAAAGAGCGTCCACCAGCCTCCGTTCCTCTCACCGCACCGCACAGAAGGTATACGAAAGCCAGCCATCAAACCGCCAAACGCCACAAATCTGAAAGAAAAAACAATTAGTCCGAGCCACAACACGCAAAAGAGGATCGCACAACTAGACACAGAATAGTTATATTTCATCCCAAAGTATTTTCTTTTTTGTTATCATTTATTATTTTCTTCTTCTTTTTTTTTTTTTTTAAACCAAGGTAAATTGTCAAACCATGGTGCATTTGGAAAGAGTAAACTGATGGCTCACTGTGAGTGATCACACTAGGTGCTCTGGACGAAGAGAGCCACCCCTCGCTCTGGAGAAGGGAAGATACACGCATACAATTAAAAAGCAACTAACAAAACAATATTCTTAACTGATAAATACTCGATTTTTCTGGAGACCTAGATGTTTCACACAATTAAAGCCCCAGTGTAATAAGCCCATATCATATGGGTGAGTCCCAGTGGAGATGAAAAAAGCTGTGTCCCAGTAGGAGTAATCAGAATTGTAGCCTCAAAGCTCTATAAAGAGAACAGGGATGTGCCAATTCAGGCCAGCATAGATAATAAATGCAACCAGATTTATTTCATTTTACCGTACCCGAACAAACCAGTCCGGAACCCCCCCCCCCCCCCCCCCCCCGGGCGCCCCAAGCGCCGGCCCGAATCACCCACAAATTGTCAAACCGCCTGGGGGAAACCTAACCTAAAGGGAAAAACAATTGGAGCCCCACCATGCGTGAAGTCAATACAGAATACCAAACGAACTGACCAGCTGGACCGAAACCAGGCGGAGGGGAGGTACCCACCCCTTTATATTAACTGGATCGACATGTACAGACGGACCCCAATCCCAAGTACTATTACCCCATATAAAAATTCTGGAACAACAACCCCCCGCGCAGTGCGGCCTTGAATGAAGAGACAAACACTTTGGAGAAAATATCACTCAGCCAGAACAGAAGGCTGAATGAGGCGAGACATGGCTATCCAAACTAAATACTCCCTAACTATACCCGTATCGCCTACCGTACAATGAAAATAATGCTTGGAGGGTCACCATGCTGACCTGTGAAGTCCTGTCAAGAGGACCCGTCAGTGGGTCTGACGCGCTTTAAAACTTAGATCAAGGCTGCAGTTTAACTGTGTAACTCCATGAATGGTGTTGTATCAAGGCCCCACAGACAGCGATGTCTACTAACGGACCTGGTTATCCGCTCCTGGCTGACCATTTAGTTATACCTGCGATTACTGCTCCCACAATACCCACTCAACAAGGGGCAGCCCTGCATCGTACAAACCATGCGGCACCAGTTACTAATACCGCCCTCACGGCAACCAACCCAGCTGGACTAGATATCAACAAACCAACGGAACCTTGGGCCGGCGGACCAGAACCATAGACTGCAGAAAGAGAAAACCGTAATTGCGGCTGTGATGATATGAACTCACAACCATTAACATTAAAGGAAGGTCCATAACCACGGGCTATAGAGCTGAATGCTAGAGGGATTGCTACTAGTGATGAGCTGCAGGGGCAATATTCGAATTCGCGATATTTTGGACGAATGTTCGCCATGTATTCGAGAATTCGCGAATTCATGATCTCCAGGCATTATTCCTTGATTGCGAAAATTCGCATAAAATTCGCATACAATTTTTCGCATAAAAATTCGCATGAACTAGCATTTTCGCAAAAAACGAACATTCGCAATTACGAATATATTTTGCGATATTCGAAATATTCACGAATTCTCGAAGTGCCGATATTCGCGATTAAAATTCGCAATTCGAATATTCGTGCTCAACACTAATTACTACTACTGCATCTCGCCTCCGTATATACGTACTAACCATATTTTATTTTTATTTTTTATATACACACGGCCTAGTGCCCACAGATAGGAGCATAACAGACAGTACTACTTTATTATTATTATTATTATATTTTTTTTTTTTTAAACTACTACACTCCATGCTGAAAGGGAAATGGGAGAACACCCGGCAGGACTGATCTATCCTGAACAACATCCGCAAAAAAGGCTAGCCAATAAACAAGACACAAGATAGAAGCAAGGCTTCTCATGCAGGAGAATATAAACATACATAATAAATATATACATTGATCAAACCTGATTATGTATTTACATATGTATTTATTCATTCTTTTTATTATATTTTTTTTTTTTTTGTAATACATCGTAATATATATTCCATCTTTTTTTTTTTTTTATATCCATAAAATTACATTGTTAAATCATTCATTATTAGTATCATTCCATTCTTTTTAATCCCGTTTTATTTTAATTTTTTAATGTTCTTTTTTTTTTTTTTTTTTAAATACCTAGATATATACATATATACTCAGTTCCATTTATTTATCTTTTTTTTTTTTTTTTAATACCTAGATATATACATATATACTCAGTTCCATTTATTTATCATTATTTTTTATTTTATTTTTATAATACCCTTTGTATATTTTAATGCCTATAATATATTAATTCGGTTAGTAATTTTCTTTTTTATTCTTTATTTTATCGTATAAACAGAGAAAACCTCCATATATGCTAATGATATCCTGTTCAGGGCTGCACCAGAGTTGCCCAATCTCCAGGAAAATATGTGCGGGTAACCTACAGGCTCTGTAAACCCACCCTGAAGCCATTGAGCGGCCATTGAGATTTTAAATTTTTTATTTTTCTTATTTTATTTTATTTTTTATTTTTATTAAGGCAGGGACACCGCCTCTACCAGTGATTCTAACTCTGCACAAGAACCATCCTCCCCGCAGTACTCACCAGTCACGGAGAGGGACGGAACCTCCAAAGGAGCGGGTACGGGCTGCAGCGACCAGGCCGAGCCCTGGAGTGACGGTCAGGCAACAGCCTCAATACGGTGATTGTATAACCAGACTCCTCCGATGCGCCTGACATCCGTCCTAAAGACGATGATAAGCGCCACCTGAGGATCTGGAGCGCCCACTTCTCCCTAAAACCCAGGAACGGCGACGGGACTGGCGCATGTGGAATCCATTATGGCCATGCCTCCAGGCAACCTAAGGGAAGAAAAAAACCGCACCTGTGCCTGCGTGAAGGGGAGGAAGGGGGGGGGTCGCCATAATGGACTACAAATAAGACCCAGAGAGTCTCATAGTACGGAAGGGGCTCTGATCGCAAAGCTGGGACCGTAGGAATACCCCTGAGAAGCCATAGGCACAGGTGCACCACAATCGGACATGGCAAGCGCGAGGGGTTAATCTATAATACTGGACGGGAGACTGGGGGGAAGCTAAAACAAGCACCACATATAAAAAACTCGCCTGCCCAGAGGTGCCCAGTACGGGACCCGGTAAACGCTGCAGGGGAAGGGGGCTGGGCTAGGCGAAGCGACCTAGCTTGCGCCATGGGAGCTAAAGAAGGCCGTCCAAAGCAGCAGGGGGGGAGGTGAGGACCCCATACTGCCCTACATTACCAGGGAGACAAACAATCCCGCCCGTCATGCTTAGCCCTAACGCCATGAAACAGAAGCTGGGAAAGGGGGGGGCGGAGACACAGCGCAGCGCCACAGACATCACAGGATGGGCCGAAAGAAACGGCGCACACACGCGGGAAGCTGGGGGATAATAAGAGTCGGGGGGAAGGGGGGGAGGAGGAACGGCGAGCAGACCGCCGGACCTTTGCTGAAGCGCTGGAGCCGCATGCATACCGCAGCAGCAGCAGCTCCACAAAGCCCCAGAAGCAGGCACAGGGGAGGAGGATAGCAGGGTAGAGCTCAGGCTGCTCTAACAGAGCACAGCTAACCCTCCCCTCCTCATGTAACTCACCAGGGAGCAGCCCAAAGGGCAGAACCACCTGTGGACTCTTGGTGTGGACAGAGCAAAGGGGGTATGTACCTACCAATCTGCTTCCACTTGCAAGAGGAAGTGACCAGGACAGAGAAGAGGTATATGTGACCTTCAGGATTTCCTGCACCGCCCCCATCCTGTCTAAGGAGGATCCCCAGGGATTAACCCTCAATGACCCTAATCTGCAACCTACTTAACCATTACTGAGACGGGGCCAGATTCCTGAATGCCCCTAAGGGGAAAAGGGGGGGGGGAGGACCATCAGTCCCTAAGCACCCTCCCTATACAGTCAGGCGCTTTCCAGACCCTGGTACTAATTGCAGGGACGAGACTACCTGCTCCTCTAAAAGGAAGGACGAACAGGAGTCTCCCTCAGGCCTAATACAGACAATAGGGAAATGCAACACACGGAACACAAACAAAATACAAAAGGGAAAGAAAAGACTTATCTTCAAAGGAGCAATGGAAGCACCAGGAACTCTGCCGAGATCCACACACCAGCAATCCAAAATTGAAACTGAAGCTATAAACCGCACAGCATTGTGGGAGTAGCAACTATAAATAAGGAAGGTTAAATGACTACATTAGCAGCACCTGAAGCAAGGGGTGTGGCCATATCAGAAACAACACAGACACCAATTTATCCACAGGGAAAACCTGTCAGATCAAACCATGTGTTGCCAGTCTCACCGATCTCCTGCCACCTGTCGTGCGAACGTCTGTGACACCTTCCCATTAATCAAATTCAATGATACTGGTCATCCACCATATTCTGCTTATCTCCTGAGGGTGCTGGTGCACAGCACGGTTGTGATGCAGTTGACCGCATGTAGTTACTGTGTCAACAAACATGCATTCACAAGACAGTTATGGAATTTATTAATTTTTTTGAACACTCATTATCGAAAAAACAATGTTCCCTGATAGAAATATTGCTGCAAAAGTAGGCATGCAGTTGTGTAAATGATTACTGGTGTGGTCTAATTAGACCCTGGGTTTTGCCACAAGGTGTAAAATAATTCCGTTGCTGCTCTATAAGAAGGCTCTAAGGGGTAATTTATTATTAGATATATACCCATTTTTGGCGTATATCAGTTGCAGATTCGGTTGCGAAGGTGATAGGCATAGAAAATTATCTAAATCTACACCAGCAAGGGAGCTGGTGCAGATTTAGGCCAGCGCCTCTACATAACTTAGGCGCATCATGAACCAGTGCAAGGGGTATTAAGAAAAGCATCTAAAACATTGGTCTTAATAAATGACCCCATTAGTGGCTACTTCGTAAGGCATATACAGTATACAGTAATTACATAGAAAAAATTGGGCTGGGCATAACATTTTCAATAACGGAAAAAAAACGGAACGGATACGGAAGACATACGGATGCATTTCCGTATGTGTTCCGTTTTTTTTTGCGGCCCCATTGACTTGAATGGAGCCACAGAATGTGATTTGCGGGCAATAATATGGCGGAAAAGGACTGCACACAAAAATACGGAAACGGAATGCATACGGAGTACATTCATTTTTTTTTTTGCGGAACCATTGAAATGAATGGTTCCGTATACGGACCGTATACGGAACGCAAAAAACGGCCCGAATAACGGAAACAAAAAACGGTAGTGTGAAAGAGGCCTAAGGCACGGTGCCGTTCCGTGGGCATTCCGCATCACGAATGCGGACACATTCACTTCAATGGGTCCGCAAATCCAGAGATGCGGAATGGTGCGGAACGGAAGCACGGAACGGAACCCTACGGAAGCACTACGTTTGTGTGCATAAGGCCTAGGTCATACAACACAATGCAGTTGCACCTAATACATAAAAACTAGGAGACATTTCAGAAATTTACATGACAATGCAATGTAAAACCAGACTAAGGGTGGGGTCACGTCATGTTTTTCCCATCCGTTAACATATGCAAAAAATGTATAAGTTAAACAGATGCCTTAGACTGATGCCACAGAGTTCACCATTGTAAAATAAAGTATCCTTTTTTACCAGGCTCTGCAGGATTTAAGCACGTGGTGTTTTTTTTTTTTCATAATGTATACGTCAAACAGAGCTGAAAATTATCTCAAATGATAAATGTCCCACTATATATTTAAAATACAGTAAGTTGCATATATACATTGCATACACCCACTTCACATTTGTTGTGCATGGGGAGGGGGCACCATTTATCTTACGTGCCTCGGGCACCAAAATACTTTGTCCCGGCCTTTCCAACCACTATAAAGGTGTATTTTGAAATTCATCAGCGCATAATTCAAATGAAGAACTAAGCAATGTCCATAGTGGGTGGGGCATTTTTAACTACAACTTCAAAAAAGTTGTCATGTAATTGATTCCAAGAGTAGCTGGTACGCAACGCTTAATAGACTAACAAGTTCCTTCATCAACAGCTTTTCATATGTGTTGACTGTAGAGAATGTGTAGGATGAACGGCCCAGATTATCAGTGGAGCACAGGCATGTATAGTGAGCTGTTTTTTCTCAGCACATGAAGTGTTGAGGTGCAAGGAGTAATTGTCAAAGCATCCTTCAACTAAGGTAAAGTGCTGGAGCATGCACTGACTAGATATTTCCATAGCTGGAAGGCTTACGTCTAACCCCTTCCCATTGTCAATGACAAGCAGAGCAGTAGCAGACGAGATGTAATGCATTGTATAAGGCAGCTGCGCTTTAGTATATTCTATACAGCAATTAGAAATACTATAAAAAAAAATTGTGAGCCCATAAGAAGTCTAGAAGTCTAAAATAAGCAGGGAGTCCCATGTCAAACAATGGGACCGATTTACTAATCCTTTAGACTGTAGGCAGCATAAACTTAGGAAAGTAGTCTAAAGACGTGCCAAATTTATCACAGTACCTAATATTTTCTTGTTGACAGAATTTTGTAATTTTGAAGCAATTTTGGTTCAAATATTGCATCTGAGATCACGCCACTTTTCTCAGCTAAGGGTACAGCCACACAGCACAGTCGTGCTGTGGTCAGGTAGTTACAATGAGGACCGACTATGCAGTGCGGACTTCATTAGTTAAATGAAAAGAAGGTGCAGGCTAATTGGCCATGCTGTAACCCGACCGCAACACGGCAGCTCCGTGTGGCCATACACCAAGCCACACCCCCTTAGCATACTTGATTTAGTGGATGAAGTTCAACTGGCCTGGAAGACATTTCCTGCGTCTTGGCACGATGATATCATTGCGACCACCTGGGAAAAAACGCAGGTGGATGCAACCATGTCATAATTTCACGATATGAAACCTATCCTTGGCCTATGAGAGTGAATGGTGGGGAATGGAACCATTGGTTCCTGTACCATGCTGCACTATTCAACTGTATTGCCATCCCGAAGGCAGCGGCAACTAGTTTCAGGGCCCAGGATGGTCCACCCAGGCATCGACCCATCTGGTATTTGACAGGTATTGTTCCCAGGTTATGGATTCCCACCAATATGATCTCCCAACACATCTAAAGTCAGATGATCAGATGATGGGGAACTGGAGGAATTTTCTAAAATTACAGAGTTTGGTTACTGGACACGTAATGGCATCAATAGGGTGTCTCACCCATTTTATTTAGGTCGATTTAAATCACCTTCGGAATTTGGGTTGGTTGATGCTTCACCATTAGATTTATTCATGTATGCACGTTTGAAACATGTATTTGAAGCCTCTAGGAATAGGGGCCGTATATTTCCACAAGAGAATATTTTTTTTGATTATTGTGACGCTCAGAAGGACCAGAAGGTGAAACTATCTCGATTATATGCTAAACTCCGAATGGCACTGGCTACTGTAACACCTTTTAAGGCCCCAGGTAAATGGGAGCAAGAGTTGAATTGCCCCTCTTTACAGTGGCCTACTATTTACAGGAATGTGAGAAAGGCGTCAGTATCCAGTGCTCATAGATTGATCCAATTTAAGATCCTTCATAGACTGTATTATACGCCCAAAACCCAAGGAAAGTTCCCCCAAAACAGGGATCGGGACTGTTGTTGCCCTAAATGTGGTTACGTGAACGCTGATTTTGCACATATGCTTTGGAGTTGTAGTAAAATAAGAAAATATTGGGAAGAGGTTTTCTTTGCTTTACAAAAGGAATCCTCTATGAACTATAATCCGGGGATCCTGATAGTGATCTTTGGAGACTATACTTCGGAAACGGAAGTTCCCCATCAGGTTAGGCGGATTTGGATGAGGGGATTGATGGTAGCGAAAGCTATAGTGGTCAGGTATTGGGGCTCTGCTTCCCAGCCCTCGTCTAAGGAGTGGGGTTCATACCTTCAACAAATTAAAATTTACGAGGATAGTGAAAGGAATCGGAGAGTTGCACGCAGAGCCACATAGAAATATCGAATGTATGTGCTGTATGTTGTATTTTACTGAATTGAGGGGAACAGCAGCCAATGGGGGGGGGGGGGGGGGGGAGGTTATTTATGATTCGTATATTCTATACATAGATGCGATGGATATGATGTTTATTGGTATAATTTTTATACTAGTGTGATTGATATTGGTCTATGTATTAACCTTATGTTTTTGTAAAACAAAATAAAGATTAAATATAGGGCCTGAAAAAAAAATAAAAAAAGTCAGATGATCTAAAAAGTTGAAATATCCATTATAGGGAATGTCTCATTACTGACACAATCCTATGAGCCATAGCTAACTACACGTTTCTGTAGTATTATATTGCGGCCATCAAGATGAATAGCAGTCCATGTTATTCATGGACTTTTCAATTCCATGAGAGTGAGAGCTGTTCATCACGAGCAGCTCTCTGCTCTGACTCCTAAAGGGGGATCCTGAGCACTCCCTCTATGACATTAGTAAGGCACACTGTATGAACACAGAATGTCTTCAGGAGAGAACTCCTTTAAATCCTAGGCTATTGGCCAAACATCAAAGAAAATTGGAATCTCGTAAGTGTTGCCCAAACGTGCCAATCTTTTCCTTGTCTAGTTTGTAAAGCTTTCTGCATAATATCAGTCATCATTAAAACTTTTTAAGAATAGACATTCAGCAACTTTTTGCTCATCTCACGGTAGGATGGCATCTTTGTCAGTAGGTGAAAAGATTCTGCTTGACATAAATTACTTCTAGAGTAGACTGGAGGCAAAAAAAACATCAAACAATAGCGAGACGGATGAGTTGTCGTGAAAACACATGTGCAATTTATTGCCAGCATCTTTAATTTATATGAGAAAGTGAAGTTGACTATTGGCAAATTATCTCTCAGACAGCCCTGGCTTCTTCCCTTTTTTCTTCTTTTAAAGACATTTGTGCTCAGCAGCACCATACAAATGCTAAAATTGGAATTTAAACATTGCAATTTGCTTATCACACCTCTTAACTTCCCACAAAAACAGGTATTAGTTAAGTGATGCTGTGGAGAGCACAGGAGCACAAGAAGTAAATGACAAGACTGTGATAAAGTTTGAACTTTTTGGATTCCCAAATGGAACACCACCAATATCACTTTTCCCCTATTCTTTTCCTGACAGTAATCCATGTCAAATACGATCTGTGCTTTGATTGTAATAGGGAACCAGGTCACTGTCTGCAGAAAGATCAACTCACTCTTCTCCTGCTGAAATCTTCATTTCAAGTAGGAGAAGCAAAGATTGTGTGTGGACATTTGAATCCTCGTTTATAAGACATTTAAGCCCATATATGAATATATTATTATATTTCAGCTATGCAAATGAACATAAAATACATGAACAGGCTGGATGCATCTGAAGAAGAGATGGCTCTCTGTTCTGCTTAAGTCACGGGGGTCCCAAGCAGGAGACTCTTGTTTTCTGAAGTGTATATGTGATAATGGACCATATGGAAAAGCTTAAAAGTGCTCTGATTGCCTGGAAAAGTTTCTCTCCTTGTCTCCCCCTCATCTCGATTCTCCCAAAAAGAATCACACAATATTTGAGTTAGTTAGAATCAGAACTTTTTTCCCAAATTTTAGAATTGATTTGCTCATTTCTATCTTTAATGCCTCTGCTTATATGAATTATTTCTCGTAACAGCTGTGTTTGTTTCATTCTCCGTTGCCTGTTTCAAGGGACAAATCCAAGGCCAGCACTACATAACTTGCAATAGGTACTAGTGCTCATTTAACGTATTGGGGGCAATGGTGATCTTGTTAAACATGATCTATGCTTGTTAATCCAAGCATAGGGTCGCTCCAAGGGCCCACATACACCTAAAAAAGGCTTGATGCAATAATGAACATTCACAAAACCTCCTAGCATATACTTTCTGGCACATTTAAATAAGCATCACCACCTTCAGGACAAACCTGCACAAAATGGGATGTTTGGGAGGTGTGCATACATGACCACTGCCTCGTACATTATTACATTGCTGTTTTCTAGAAGGCTTTATCCCTCCTTCTATCGCAGTCATTATCACACATCATGCCATTCCTCCTATCATTTGCAGTGCTATCCTCAGCATCATAACTTGAGTAGGCAGTTAACCACCTCCCACAAGGTCAACACACTCCTTTGCTTCTTTCCACTACCTGTTTGATACTTTCCACGTGTTTCCTCTTTTCTCTGCTCATAGTACCGGTACATTGCTGTGCTAACTAAAACAATGGCCGGACTAGACAGGTCACTTTCCCCCACAAGGACACCACACTATTCTTCTGCTGTTGTCATCGTCTTCTCATGACCTAAAAAAAAAAGGCAATTTATTCAGAATTGTAGAAAACATCCCGCTGCACTATACAAAATTCTTCATGGATTTTCCATGGAGCATTTGGGCTGTCATGTGGCTGTACCTACCTCAGGAACCCCTCCCACTTGGGTATACAACAATCCTTTTAAAGTTTCTCTTTATTATATTAACTCCAAGCCACCAAACAGTCATGGCCAGACATACAATCTGATCAGACCTGACCATAGTACTTGCTGAAGGTACAAACCGGATTCCAAAAAAGTTGGGACGCTATACAAAACGTGAATAAAAACTGAATGCAATGATGTGGAGGTGCCTACTTCTAATATTTTATTCAGAATAGAACATAAATCACGGAAAAAAAGTTTAAACTGAGAAAATGTACCATTTTAAGGGAAAAATATGTTGAATCAGAATTTCATGGTGTCAACAAATCCCCAAAAAGTTGGGACAAGGCCATTTTCACCACTGTGTGGCATCTCCCCTTCTTCTTACAACACTCAACAGACGTCTGGGGACCGAGGAGACCAGTTTCTCAAGTTTAGAAATAGGAATGCTCTCCCATTCTTGTCTAATACAGGCCTCTAACTGTTCAATCGTCTTGGGCCTTCTTTGTTGCGCCTTCCTCTTTATGATGCGCCAAATGTTCTCTATAGATGAAAGATCTGGACTGCAGACTGGCCATTTCAGTACCCGGATCCTTCTCCTACGCAGCCATGATGTGATTGATGCAGAATGTGGTCTGGCATTATCTTGTTGAAAAATGCAGGGTCTTCCCTGAAAGAGATGACATCTGGATGGGAGCATATGTTGTTCTAGAACCTGAATATATTTTTCTGCATTGATGGTGCCTTTCCAGACATGCAAGCTGCCCATGCCACACGCACTCATGCAACCCCATACCATCAGAGATGCAGGCTTCTGAACTGAGCGTTGATAACAACTTGGGTTGTCCTTGTCCTCTTTGGTCCGGATGACATGGCGTCCCAGATTTCCAAAAATAACTTTGAATCGTGACTCGTCTGACCACAGAACAGTCTTCCATTTTGCCACACTCCATTTTAAATGATCCCTGGCCCAGTAAAAACACCTGAGCTTGTGGATCTTGCTTAGAAATGGCTTTTCTTTGCACTGTGGAGTTTCAGCTGCCAAAGGCGGATGGCACGGTGGATTGTGTTCACTGACAATGGTTTCTGGAAGTATTCCTGAGCCCATTCTGTAATTTCCTTTACAGTAGCATACCTGTTTGTGGTGCAGTGTCGTTTAAGGGCCCGGAGATCACGGGCATCCAGTATGGTTTTATGGCCTTGACCCTTACGCACAGAGATTGTTCCAGATTCTCTGAATCTTCGGATGATGTTATGCACAGTTGATGATGATAGATGCAAAGTCTTTGCAATATTTCGCTGGGTAACACCTTTCTGATATTGCTCCACTATCTTTCTGCGCAACATTGTGGGAATTGGTGATCCTCTACCCATCTTGGCTTCTGAGAGACACTGCCACTCTGAGAAGCTCTTTTTATACCCAATCATGTTGCCAATTGACCTAATTAGTGTTAATTGGTCTTCCAGCTCTTCGTTATGCTCAAATTTACTTTTTCCAGCCTCTTATTGCTACTTGTCCCAACTTTTTTGGGATTTGTTGACATCGTGAAAATTTCAACGTATTTTTCCTTTAAAATGATACATTTACTCGGATTAAACGTTTGATCTGTCATCTACGTTCTATTACAAATAAAATATTGACATTTGCCATCTCCACATCATTGCATTCAGTTTTTATTCACAATTTGTTTAGTGTCCCAACTTTTTTGGAATCCGGTTTGTAGCTTTATGGAGCATTAAACACAGGGAAACTATTCTAGATTGATGAGAATTTTCACCTACAGAAATTAAGCAGGCCCAGAGTAATAGACATTTGATCCAAACATTAACGCCAGGAGCCCCATCTAGTTCCTGTAATACTGTCTTAATTCGTAATTAATTATTATAATGGCCATCGCTCTGCTCACCTCTCCGTTATCCAGGTTTCATCTTGGAAATTACATTATTCACAAATTAATTGCAATTATCTGCTATAGTAAGTCTACACTTTTTCTTTTTTTTACATTTTTACTTCAGCATGTTTCTATTCCATATCTGCGTTTTAAAGGCATAATACAGCTTTAGAAAGTATGGCTGCTTCCTCCCAGAAATAGCACTACATCTGTTCATGTGTTGGCTCTGGTATGCAGGGGTGTGCAGGTGTCTTTAAACAGTTCACTGGCCTGGCATTTGTAGGTGAGCACTTGGGGTGCACCATAGGCGTGCGCAGCCTATTGCATTAGGGTGTGCACCCTAAAGCACAAAAACACACGCCCCGCGCACGTGTGTATTTGTGTATGTATGTATGTATATATGTGTGTGTGTGTGTATATATATATATATATATATATATATATATATACACACACTGTGTATATATATAATTATATACACACACACACATATACACACATGCTGGGCCTCACCCTAGCATTGCCGTGACTCCGCCTCTGCACCTAGGAACAATATATAGGGGGGGGGGGGGGGGGCACATAATATACCACAGTCATAATATTCCACCATATAATCATACTACTGAAAAAAACTAAATAAGTATATATAAATAAGATTACAAAATAGGAGAGTATTGCGGTATGCAGGGGTACCTTTTTATTGTACTATCCTAATACTTAAAAGACAAGCTTTCAAGAGTTTTCCTTTCTTCCTCGGTATTGCTTCATACCTGAGAAAGAGAGAAACACTCTCCAAAACTTTTCTTTAGAGTTTAAAGCAGTTTCAGCACTATAATAAAATAATTTACTTACAAAAGAAGCTATTCAGTCTTCTGCTGTGCCGTCCTCTGCTTGCTTCCGCGGATCTTCCCCTCCTTTCAGTCTCTCCATAGTGCGCAGGTGCCCTGTTATGGGGGATATGTGGATGACACAGTGTTATGGGGGATCTGTGTATGACACACTTATGGGGGATCTGTGGATGACACATTGTTTTGGGGGATCTGTGGATGACACTTTTATGGGGGATCTGTGAATGACACATTTTTATGGGAGATCTGTGAATGACACATTTTTATGGGGGATCTGTGAATGACACACTGTTATGGGGGACCTATGGATGACACACTGTTATGGGGGACCTGTGGATGACACACTGTTATGGGGGACCTGTGGATGACACACTGTTATGGGGGATCTGTGGATGACACACTGTTATGGGGGACCTGTGGATGACACACTGTTATGGGGGACCTGTGGATGACACACTGTTATGGGGGACCTGTGGATGACACACTGTTATGGGGGACCTGTGGATGACACACTGTTATGGGGGATCTGTGGATGACATATGACTGAGGATGGCTATCAGGGGACTTTATACAGGGGTAATATAACTGAGGGGTATCAGGGTAAATTATTCAGGGGGTAATATAACTAAGGGGTATCAGGGTACACTATACAGGGGTAATATAACTGAGGAGGGCTATCAAGGACATTATACAGGGGTAATATAAGTTATATTTCCTCTGTATAATGTCCCCTGATAGCCCTCCTAAGTTATATTACCCCTGTATAATAATGTCCCCTGATACCCCTTAGTTATATTACCCCCTGTATAATAATGTACACTGATACCCCTTAGTTATATTACCCCGCCCTGTATAATTTAACCTGATACCCCTCAGTTATATTATATAACTGAGGGGTATCAGGGTACATTATACAGGAGGTAATATAACTAAGGGGTATCTATCAGGGTACATTATACAGGGGTAATACAAGTGAGCAGGGCTATCAGGGACATAATACAGGGGTGAGGGGTAAGATAAGTTATATTACCCCTGTATAATGTCTGATAGTAGCCTAGCCCTCCTCGGTTATATTTCCCCTCATGTACCCTGATACCCCTAGTTATATTATCCCCTGTATGATTTACCCTGATACCCCTCAGATATATTATATAACTGAGGGGTATCAGGATAATACAGGCGACAACAGAGGATTCGTAGCACTGTGGGACGAGGGGGTACATACTACTTTTTTTATATGCCCAGCCCTCACCTCACCAGCTAGCAGACGGCCAGGCGCGCAGGCAGGGTACTACTATTCAGATGCAGCGTGACGTGACGTCAACGTCAACTCAGCCTGCGCCGCACAGCACGCACTCCCTCTCTGCCTCCGCCGGGTCCGGGACTCCGCCCCCTATTTGAATACTAGCCACCGCCCGCCGGCAGCCCACAGCCAGATATTGTAAATGAATTGACAGCGCGGCGGGCGGCGGCAGCCAGCAAAACAGACAGGGAAATAGGCTGGGGGGCAGTGCGCATGGAGGTGACGAACCTATTAGAGTGTGCCCAGGCACACCCGGCACACCCCGTGCGCACGCCTATGGGGTGCACTGTTTCTGGTCACGGTATGGATCCCGAAGCTTTGTGGGAAATGAAAACTTGTAGTTCATACATTTAAGTCTCCATTTTTTCTAACTTAAAGGAGTTGTCCACCATGTCACAGTGTACTCCCTGAGGCCGTTGTTCTCCGAGGAATCGGATTGGTGCAGTGAAAAGGTGATATAAAGACTCAGGACAGAAGTAAAAGTATAAATTACTCTCTTTACTTAGTGAAAAATATAATGTGTAGTACATCCAGAAGTAGTTTGTACAAAGTGTAATTTCTGTCCCCAGATGGCAAAGTGTCAGTTTAATGGCACCTCTGATGTTCCATCTTGGTGATGTCTCTCTCCCTTGAACTTCTGACTAACAGCTACAAACTGGCACTTGTGGAGATAGGTGTCCGCTGTCTAATGCAGACTTAGAGACCATTCACACGTATTGTCTTGTGGATCCGCAAATACACCCGGCCGGCATCCCCATAGAACTGCCTATTCTTGTTCTCAATTGGCACTAATAGTGTATTGTCATTGTCCATATTGCCTCCTTTGTTGGCTTGATTCATTTTTTTCATCACATTATACACTGCTCATGCAGCGTCCCAAATCAGTGTGCAAATGGGACACTTTAAACATATGCCTATGTATTTGCATTGTATGGTATTTCCTATTATCAGGCTGGCAATGTCATTACACCCAGTCGCCCCTAGGTGGTGCTGTCACCACATAATATATATAGCTTGGGTGTGTCTAACTGAGAGAAGAAAAGGAAGTTAGTAGTTAGTGAGAGGAGAAAAACAGGCATCGTCCACCATGTAGTCTGTTATTTCTACCCCTTGGTCATGGCCAGGCTAAGGGAGTACATCTAACATTTATCTACAGCAGCCAAGCACAAGACCATAAGTCTATGTCTAAATATGAAGCAAGCCTAGTGAGGGTTACAGCTGAATCTAGCTTATGGACCTCACCAGCACAAGTGCCAGAGAGTAACTTTCCGAGTACCGGGACACGAATGGATAATTAGTGCGCAGAATTGTCCTTATTCACTAGAAGCCTTCCTGGACATATGGAAAAACCTAAACCTTTTTAGTGGAGCATCCTGCAAATAATAAAGCAGAAGTGTTTGCCTGCCGTGACGGGAACGCTCTTATTGGATAGCTCAAGATAAGTAGAAAACCGCATATTTAGTACCAGTGTGTTATAGTTGGGACATCTTGCCTGTAAAGAGTCAATCCTAAAGAGAACTCCTCAACTGACAATTTTCTAAACCTGATAAAAGGAATATAAAATAACTTATTTCTGAGTCATCACTTATATCATACAAATGCACTGTATCTGTGCTGACTACCTCAAGACAATTGATTTAGTAAATGTTCAACTGTTTGATAACAACTGACTCCTCATAATTTCCACTACTAAACTCAACATTTGCACCTTACGGTGCTAGCGTCATGAACCAGGGGCCCAGCCACGAAAGCACCTTAAACACCAATTACCCTCAAGGGCACCTCAACAAACATTTGGCTGGTGTTCCCTGCAACAGAGAGTGCCTCAGAGGATTTCGTGCTGTCTTCCCATCCACTGTACGCCAGACCAGGGAGGCATCTGCTAACCGTGAGTACATGAAGTATTACACCCAATCAGCCTATTGCATTAGGTTGTGCACCCTACAGCACAAACACACACACGGCACACACGTGTGTATGTGTATATATATAATATATATATATATAGTTATAGTCTTTATGCCATTAGCCTCCATTATGCCTCTCATTAGCCCCCATTATGCCTCATTATCCCCCATCATCAGCCCTCATGCCTCATTAGCCCCCATCATCAGCCCTTATGCCTCATTAGCCCCATCATCAGCCCTTATGCCTTATTAGCCCCCATTATCAGCCCTTATGCCTCATGAGCCCCCATCATCTGCCCTTATGCCTCATGAGCCCCCATCATCAGCCCTTATGCCTCATTGACCCCCATAATCAGCCCTTATGCCTCATTAGCCCCATCATCAGCCCTTATGCCTCATTAGTCCCCATTATGCCTCTCATTAGCCCCCATTATGCCTCTCAGTAGCCCCCATTATGCCTCTCATTAGCCCCCATTATGCCTCATTAGCCCCCATTATGCCTCTCACTAGCCCCCATTATGCCCCCAGCAGCCTAATTTTTTATAAAATAAAAAAAAACACTTACCTATCTGCTCCTGGACGCCGCTGCCCCTGCAATTTTCTTCCTCCTGATGTCGGCTCTCAGCTGTGTGCTCTGAACTGGCGTGCACAGCGTGACGTCACAAAGCACCTTACGTTGTGCACAGCCCTGCACAGTCGACAGCCGAGGACCAGGAAGCGGTAAGTACAGAGCGTTCACCGCTTCCTGGTCCTCCGGTACTAATGAGCGCTTCCAAAATGGAAGCGCTTCATTAGTATTCGCCGGCCAGCGAGGCTCAAGAGGCAGCTGCTGGAGGTGACAGAACCTAAATTTTGAGGCTTGATTAGGGTGTGCCCTGGAACACCTGGCACACCCTGTGCGCACGCCTATGACTACACCCATCGGTCCACCGTGAGCCTCAGGTGTTTCCCCTGTGGTTTGGTAATGTTGCACTCATATCCAGAGTTTACGACCACCCTGCAGCGATAACCATGCTTGTACACTAAAGAAAAAAGCAGTGGCCTTTGAGCGCTCCGTTTTTGCACTGACCATTCTTGCATTTTCCTTTAAGAATAGATAAATAATTCTTGAAGACAGCATCCCATCTATGAGTGCTAGGACCCCACACGTCAGCTATTTCATCACTGCTGCTCCTTAACAGAGTCTTACTAAACAATGCCTCAGAAGAAGATGAGCTGTGGGAGAACATGGAGGAGACAGATCAAACTCTACAGTGTATTTGCAGCGCCCTACATCAGTGTGTAAATGGGACACTTTAAAGAGAACCTGTCACCTCCCAAAACCATCCCAAGACGCCAGCAGTACCTGCATGTAGCCAGGGGCGGTGTAACCATATAGGCGAACTAGGGTTCGCCTAGGGCGGCGGCCTGCTGGGGGCACCCTGGTGGGCTTTCCCTGACTGGGGCTGCAGCCCTGGGTGAGTGGCTCTTGAGCTGCCCCCAGCGCTGTTACAGGGGGGCCAGGAGGTGGAGGTCCTTCTTAAATATGGCAGGTGCCTGCTCTGCGAGTAAATTACCGGAGGAGAGGAGGCGGGCGGCAAGGGAGGCTGTTCTAGCAGCTCCCCACTCCTCCCTCGTGCACCCTCTGTAATGCCGGAATATGACGTAATTCCAGCCCCGGCATACTAAACGGCGCGCTGGAGGACTGAGGAGCTGCACTACACTGGACCCCAGGGAGGTGAGTGTTTAAGTGTTCGACTGAGTGAGTGTCTGCCTGTGTATTTATGTCAGTGAGTGAGTGTATGTATGTCTGTCTCTCTGTCAGTAAATGTATGTGTGTCTGTCATTGTGTCTGTGTGTGTATGTCAGTGAGTGTGGATGTCTGTCGGTCAGTAAGTGTCTGTGTGTTTGTCAGTGAGTATATGTGTGTGTTTGTCTGCCAGTGAGTGAATGTCTGTCAGTGAGTTTCTGTGTGTGTGTGTGTTTCAGTGGGTATGTGTATGTCTGTCAGTGAGTGTCTGTCAGTGACTGTATGTCTGTCTGTCAGTGAGTTTCTGTGTACGTCATTCAGTGAGTGTCTGAATGCGTGTCTGTCTGTCAGTGTGTGTGTGTGTCTGCCAGTGAGTGAGTGACATGAGGGGGCGGCAAAATGGATCTTTGCCTAGGGCGGCAAAAATCCTTGCACCGGCCCTGCGTGTAGCCAACAGTGTGTTTCTGATGATGCCTTTCTTCCTGAAGGCAGATGCAGCAAAAGTACTGAAAACTATGTTTTATCCCCAGCCCGTCGCACTTCTCCAGACATGCTTAGTGTCAAGTCATTTAACCTTAAACCAAGCTCTATGTAGTTGATCAAGCTTATTGCTCTATATCTCAAAGCCACAACTTATCACCTACAGAGCACAAAACTGTCCAAATTGAATTTCTCAAAATCAATGTTGCCCATAAGTTGACCAGCCAAGGTATGCTTGCCTACAAAGAATTAATGTTCCCCACTGGATCAGCAGGTTTAAGTTTTTGACTATTGGGGCACCAGTCTCAGTCTCAAATTGAAGCCTCTGGGTCCTAGTGAAAAATCTGTAACAGGTCTCCTACTGTACCTACCATGTGCCAGTTATGATTCTTATGCGATGGAGGGACCTTTATTGTCCAGACACCATGGGCTACCTCTGTATCACCTATAACTACGCCATCAGAAACCATTGAGAAGACAACATAGATTCATACGGCTCCACACATGTCCTGTAGAACTGGAGCTGTTGTGCTTGTAGAATGGTGGATGATGGTGGTGAAGGAAATGATCTTATCAATATAAAGATCTCTTTGGAGAGAAGTAGCACTTTTCCTCTGCTATCCTTTGACTTGAAAAGAAAATTGATCCAATATTGCAGCTCACACTAATTTTGACACCTAAATTACACATAATAGTATAAAGGGATATCAGGTGCAGATGAAGAGGAGGTACTGCAAACACATCTGAGATGCTCCTGTCGCTGCTTTGAAAACATTTCATTGATATAATATACAAAAAGTATGCAGCCAAGACTGGAGACTTCTTGAAGGGTCTTTTTATCTTGTTCCGTCATATGCAGAGAAGCAGATGAAACGCATTTGACGAAACTGAGATGGTTTGAAAATAGTCAAAAAAATGTAACGATTCCACACTGACCTATTTTGTAATTTAAGCTTGAAACAGTAAAACTGTGTAGGGGTGCAGAAGCAGTAGTTGCTCCTGGGCCCTTGTGTCTGTGGGGGTCTTGCCACACAGGATGACAAAAGTATTAATAATGGCACAATTTCCACTGGTCCCCAAAGCTTCTAGTTGCTCCTGTGGGTGGAGCTGTGGGAGATGAAGATTTTGTGGCCACAATAATGTCCCCTAATATAACCATTTATGAGGAATGACACCTGCTTGCAGGGGCTGGGATTGGAGGTGAACAGTAAGCAGTCAGCAGTCAATAACCAGTGAATATCGGCATCTGAGTGATTTTTTATAGTGATTATAAAAAGACCTGCTCATTCTGGGCTGTGAAGTCAAGGAGGCGGTCCTTTCAGTGATTGACAGCCATATCTGTATACACAGTCATAGAAGCGGGGATATCAATCACTGATAGGACCAACTACTGGACTTTAAAGCCCAGAAAGTGCATATATATGAATGAATAAAATATACGTTTTTCTGAATCTTTTTACCATAAAACTGTGTATCAATCTGCTCAGCTCCTCCTGCTCTATAATATGCCGCTAGCAGATTAAACAGCATTTTCATGTTATACAATCTCTTCTCTTATCTCTTATATATATAAAAATTAGTTTCTGTCTGTCTAGACATCTGTCTGGACGTTCTTTATCCGCGACCAAACGACTGGACTGATCGTCACCAAATTTGGCACACAGGTACATCAAGTGTACGGGAAGGTTTTAGATGGGGTCTCAGCTCTCTAGGATGTACCGTTCCTGAGATATTCCCCAAAAAATTAGCCCCCCCAAATACAAGCCTGCAAGTTTTTCTCTTCAAATACCAACTGCCATAAACACAGTTTTACTCTAGGTTTCCATAACAACCCAGCCATTTTTCTTTACTGCTTAAATGGGGGAGGTACTGTGGAGATCAATGTTTTTAAAGGGGCGGGCACAGTGAAGGTCACTGTTTTTAAAGGGGCGGGCACAGTGGGGGTCACGGTTATTAAAAGGGGCGGGCACACTGGAGGCCACTGTTATTAAATGGGCGGGCACTGTGGAGCTCTAGGAAGGTCCCTGTTAAAGAAGCGGTCACTGTGAAAGTCACTGTTAAAGAGGCTGTCACTTTAAAAGTCACTGTTAAAGGGGCGGCCACTGTGAAAGTCACTGTTAAAGGGGCGGTCACTGAAAGTCACTGTTAAAGAGGTGGTGACTGTGAAAGTAACTGTTAAAGGGGCGGTCACTATGAAAGTCACTTTTAAAGGAGCGGCCACTGTGAAAGTCACTGTTAAAGGGGCGGTCACTGTGAAATGCACTGTTAAAGGGGCGGTCACTGTTAAAGGGGCGGTCACTGTGAAAGTCACTGTTAAAGGAGCGGTAGCAGTGAAAGTCACTTTTAAAGGGGCGGTCACTGTGAAAGTCACTGTTAAAGGGGCGGGCACTGTGAAGGTCACTGTTAAATGGGCAGGCACTATTAAAAGGGCCGGCACTGTAACGTTCATTGTTAAGGCTGGGTTCAGACCTGAGCGTTTTACAGCGCGTTCCTACGCGCTGTAAAACGCTCAACAGGCAAGAACCAATGATTTCCTACGGGAATGGTTCTCACCTGGGTGTTTTACAGTGCGTACGATCGCGCTGTAAAACGCCCGACACCCCAAGAAGTACAGGAGCTTCTTTGGGGCGTCTTGTCGCGCGTTCCCGTACATAAACTTCAGCGGGAACGCGCGACAATGGGCGTTCGCTTGTCTCTGTATGCGCGATTGCAAACGCCCGTACAATCGCGCATACAGAGCGAACGTTCAAGTACGCTCAGGTCTGAACCCAGGGTAAAGGGGAAGGGACTGTGGAGGTCAATGTTAAAGGGGCGGCCACTGTGGAAGTCAATGTTAAAGGGGCTGGCACTGTGGAGCTCATTGTCAAAAGGGCGGGTACTGTAGAGGTCACTGTTATGGGGGAAACTCAATATCTTTTTACGACACATGGAAACATAAAATGAAATAGATGAACGATACCGGTGCAAAGCCGGGTCCTTCTGCTAGTCTCATATATATAAAATGAGTTTATGTCTGTCTGAACGTCTGTTCTTTATGTGTGACCAAGCGACTGGATCGATCTTCACCAAATTTGGCACACAGGTATATCAGGTGTCCGGGAAGGTTTTAGACCAAGTCTCAGCTCTCTAGAACTGTTCCTGAGACTCCCAAAAAATGACCTGCATTAGCCAATACAAGCCCCCAACTGCCATGCACATGGTCACATGTCCCTTATCAGCCAATAGAAGCTCGCAGGCCCTTAGTCTCCACATACACACAGTTTTACTCCAGGTTTCCATAACAACCCAGCCATTTTTCTTCACTGCTGTAGGTCAGCTTTAGGGTCCATTTAGCTCAGCAGACAGTATCACACAGGATATGATGAGATACATAGATCAGCATACAGTATCACACAATAGCCTTAGATACACAGCATACTGTATCACACATGAAAGGAATAGATACACAGCTTAACAGACAGTATCACAAATGATAGGATTAGATACACAGCTCAGCAGGAAGTATCACACAGGATAGGATATTAGATAAACATCTCAGCAGACAGTATCACACAGGATATGATTAGATACACAGCTCACCCGACAGTATCACACAACATAAGATTAAATACACAGCTCAGCAGACAGTATAACACAGGATATGATTAGATACACAGCTCAGAAGACATTATCATACAGGATATGATTAGATACACAGCTCAGCAAGGATTATATACATAGCTCAGCAGACAGTATCACACAGGATATGATTAGATACACAGCTCAGCAGACAATATCACACAGAATAAGATTAGATACACAGCTGAGCAGACAGTATCACACATGATAGGATTTAATACACAGCTCAGCAGATAGTATCACACAGGAAAGGATTAGATAGATACACAGCTCAGCAGACAGTATCACACAGGATAGGATTAGATACATAGCTCAGCATACAATATCACATCAGCATCATCATGCCACAGAGTGGCAAGGTGACATAATGTGGATATGGTAGCAGCAGGAGGATACCACAGAGTTGCAAGTGACACAGTGTGGAGATGGCAGCAGCAGCATCAGGAGACCACATAATGGCAAGGTGACATAGTGTGGAGATGGAAGCAGCATTATCAGTCCACAGAGTGGCAAGGTGACATAATTTGAACATGGCAGCAGCAGCAGGATACCACAGAGTGGCAAGGTGACAGTGTGGAGATGGCAGCAGCAACAGCATCAGGAGACCACAGAGTGACAAGCTGACATAGTGTGGAGATGGCAGCAGCATCAGGAGACCACAGAGTGGCAAGGTGACATAGTGTGGAGATGGCAGCAGCAGCATCAGGAGACCACAGAGTGGCAAGGTAGCATTTCCAACCACCAATTTCTGATGCATCAGACTAGATCATCCATGGTGCCACACCAACACTTTGATAAAAGAGACTGGTTTATTCTGACTACCTGCCTCAGCTATTACTCTTATGCTGCAACCCGCCTGATGTCATGCATCTGATGCCAAGTGCTCCTTCTTTCACCCACCTTCGTCAGCGTGTTGCCACCCATTGCCCCACTCTGTTACTGGGTCACTTTGTGGTCTCCACACTAGAGATGGCAGCAGCAGCAGGATATCACGGAGTGGCAAGGTGACATAGTATGCAGATGGCAGTAGCAGCAGCATCAGGAGACCACAGAATGGCAAGGTGACATAGTGTGGAGATGGCAGCAGCAGCATCAGGACACCACAGAGTGGCAAGGTGACATAGTTTGGAGATACCAGCAGCAGCTGTATCAGGAGACCACAAAGTGACCCGGTAACAGTGTGGGGCAATGGGTGGCAATACCAGTACACGCTAACAAAGGTGGGTGAAAGAAGGAGCACTTGGCATCAGATGCATGGCATCAGGCGGGTTGCAGCATAGGAGTAGTAGCTGAGTCAGAAGAAACCGGTCTCTTTTATCAAAGTGTTGGTGTGGTACCATGGATGATCTAGTCTGATGCATCAGGAATTGGTGTTGGAAATCCTGGCTGATCCACACCTGATTCCTCTTGACAAATATCAGTCTCTCCACATTTTGGACAGGGGAGTTCTCCTTGGGGTAACTATGGCCCCCGCCGCACTAAACACCCCGCTCTGATGCCACACTACTGGATGGGCAGGACAGCTTTTCCATGGCAAACTCTGCTAGTTGCGGCCACAAATCCAGTTTGGCTACCCAGTAGTCCAACGAATCTTCAATGTGGGGTGGCAGTGTGCTGTCCAAGTATGCCACCACCTGCTGGTTCAGGTCCTGCTCCAGGTCTACCTGCTGCTGCTGGTGAGTAGATTTTTCACTATGCGGGTGAAGAAAGCTACTTATCAATGACTGTAGACACTGCAGAGGCTGCTGCTGATGGAGCTGGTACTGCTCCTACCACCCCACCGCTCCCCAGCAGCCATGGCAGTGGAATGTGAGCGCAGAGGGTCCCTCCCAGTCAGACCTGCGAGAGGATGGACGATGGCGCAGATAGGCAGCGCCCAACTGACTACTTAGGATGTCTCTGTAGCAGGTCAGTTTGTCCTTCCTCTCAGTGGGTGTAAAAAAAGCCCTCATTCTGGACCGGTAGCAAAGGTCCAACAAGGTAGAAAGCCAGAAGTCATCCCTCTGCCAAATGGTAACAATTCGGCTGTCATTACGCAAGCAAGTAAGCATGCACCGGGCCATCTATGCAAGTGACTCGGAGGGACTCCCTGCCTCCATCTCCACTGCATACTGCCACTGTGTGTCCGGGTCCTCTTTCTCGTCTTCCTCATCGCCCTGTAGCTCCTCTGGCTGCTCCTGTTCCCCCTGTCCTGTCAGCTGAGTAGAAAAAACACCCATTTCTCTACACATTGCCTGAGCTCCAATGTCCTCCTTCCCTCCTCCTCCTCTTCCAGTTCAGCCCCCACAGGGCTCATGTGGCCATGAGATCTAGGCCCCACATCTCCTGTCCCCCGACCAGCCATTGTTACCAGCATTTGATCCAGGACATGAAGAAGTGGAATGACGTTATTCAGCCCGTAGTCCTGGCGACTGACAAATAACATGGCGTCCTCAAAGGGCCTAAGCAAACAACAGGTGTCACACATGATATTGAAGTTACACAGGGGAGTACTCCTATACACTTGCATGATCAAGATGGCCTTTCTGTGTTCATATAGTCCGTCCAACATATGGAGGGTAGAACTCCAACGGGTGGAAACGTCGCATATCAGCATATGTTGGCAGATGCCGTTCTGCCGCTGAAGCTCAAGGAGGGTCTGCTTTGCAGTGTACGAGTTGCTGAAGTGCATGCCAAGTTTCCTGACAATTTTTACGATGTCTTGTAGATGGGTGGAATATTTTATAAACAGCTTGGCAACCAGATTGAACACGTGTGCCATGCACGGCGCATGGCTCAGCCTTCCTTGAAGCAGCGCCGACACTATGTTCTTCCCGTTGTCGGTCACCATGGTTTCGATTTTCATTCGTCGCTGAGAAAGACAGGATTTGATTTTTTGATGAATCACACGGAGCAATTCCTCCCCTGTGTGACTCTGTTCGCCCAGGTAAACGAGGTGCAGAACAGCATGACACTGCCGTGCCCTGCACATGTGGTATGCTGGAGGAGCACTGTGACTTGTCCATGTACTGGAGACTGAGGACATAGTGGAGGATGAGGAGGCAGAGGCGGACATTGTTGCAGGACCAACAGTGTGACAATGTGGAGGCGGAAGCGGCGTGACCTGACCAAGTTGCTGGTGTGGCTGTGCAGAAACCACATTCACCCAGTGGGCCTTAAAGGATATGTACTGTCCCTAACTGTTTTTACAGCTCCACACGTTGGCGCTGCAGGGCACTTTGGCAGACACCGACAGGGTCAAGGACTGGCCCACCTTCTGTTCTACAGGTTTGTGCAGGTCTGGTACTGACTTTTGGGCAAAGAAATGACTGCTTGGGACTCTCCACCTTGGCTCGGCACAAGCCATCAGTTTTCTGAAAGGTGCAGAGTCCACCACTTGGAAAGGGAGGGACTGAAGCACCAGCAACTTGGACAGGAACACGTTCAGCTTCCGCGCCGTTGGATGCGTACACGCATACTGTTGTCTCTTGGCAATTGGTTCGGTGATCGATTGCTGACGGAATAACTGACGAGAAGTAGAAGCAGGAGCATCTGGACCAGCAGAAGATGGGAATGACAGACAGCTCCCTTTGGCTGAAGTGGTGAAGCCTTGACTGGCTGAAACTGGGTGCGTGCCACTGGGTGATGCAGCGGTAGCTGCAGTAGGCTGGACCACTACATTGGAACCATATGTTGACACAGGGCCGTGGTGCCAACATTGGCACCCGGGCCACGCTTCACCTTCTGCCCACATATTCTACATATGGTCATGTTGACCTCCGGCGGCTTCACAAAAAACTTCCATACCGCTAAGTACCTGATTTTCCCCCCAACACTACTCACTGGCTGACTGCTACCGCCGCTGCTTCTGTGAACCCATGCACCACTCCTTTCCGGGCAGGTAGGCTTCTGTAAAGTGGGTGGTCTACTCCATGCCCATTTGAATTCCAACCCCCACTGCTGCCACCCTGCTGACTCCCGGCCACGCTAGAGACTTACTGGCTCAGCCGCTACCTGACGGGCAAGTTTCCACCCTCTTCTCCTGATGATGACAAAGCCCCTTCTTCACCTGGCTCCCAAGTGTGATCGGCTTCATCATCGAGTAGTGTCTGCACATAACTGATGTCCTCCTCAACCGTCTGTGGGTCAGGAGCATGACCGCTTGCAACACAAGCTCCCGTGCCACTCTCCTCATCACTACCTGCCCGCCTAGCGGAGTAAGCGGCAGATGTCTTCTCCAGATCTTGGCTGGGCAGTATCTGCTGACTGTCCTCTAGTAGCTCTTCCTCACTGAAAAGTGGAGCTGAGCCCACAGCATATAGTAGTTCTCTCGGTGAGGAAACAGAAAAGGACAGAGGCAAGTTGAGGACATGTGAGGGCCCAGGGCCTGCTCCCAGGCAATGCCAACTAAGGGTTGTGTCTGACGAACCCACCGACTGTTGACTGGGGGTGTCTGATGTAACTTGAGATGACGTGGATGACAGAGTTGACCAATCAAGAACCGCTGGGTTGCTGGTCAAGGCACGACCGCTAGATGACACCGGGAGATCAGGCCTCTCGCTGCGACTCCTGCTGCGACGCCCCCTTACTCTACTGCGACCTCTGCTTGCGCCAGAAACATTTAGGCCTCTGCTACTCCTCTGTGCATGGCCTGGCACTTCTCTGCCTGACATACTTGTAGCTGAACTAAACAAATTAAAGGGAAATTAAAACACCCCTAAAAGCGACAAATATATTTTTCTATTTGTACTGAAATAGGCCACTAAACGCTTTCACCACAATTAACTGCAGAAGTGAACTGAGAGTGTATTTTTCTGGTTGGACTGAAATAGGCCACTATACGCTTTGACCAGAAATAACTGCAACAGTGCAGTGCGTAGATATTTTTCCTTTTTACTGAAATATGCCCCTATACGCTTTCAACAGAAATAACTGCAGAAGTGAAGTGAAAATATATTTTACTTGTTGTACTGAAATAGGCCACTATATGCTTTAACCAGAATTTACTGCAGAAATACACTGAGAATATATCTTGATGTACTGAAATACGACCCCATACGCTTTGACCAGAAGAAACTTAAAGAGTGAAGTACGTATATATTTTTCTTGTAGTACTGAAATACGCCCCTATAAGCTTTAAACAGAAATAACGGCAGCAGTGCAGCAGATATATTTTTTTCTTTTTTTTCTGCAATACTCCCCTATATGCTTTTAACAGAAATAACTGCAGAAATGCACTGAGAATATATTTTTATTGTAGTACTGAAATATACCCCTATACGCTTTCCACAAAAATAACGGCAACAGTGCAGTGCGTATATATTTTTTTCTTTTTTTACTGAAATACGCCCCTATATGCTTTCACCAGAAATAACTGCAGAAGTGAACTGAGAATATACTTTTCTTGCAGTATTGATATAAGATACAAAAAATACTAAGAGATAAGCCACTAAAGTCTTTTCAAAATAGCACTTGTAGCCCAATAACAAATAGCTGGAATGACAGAGCTGTCTAATAGCTACAGACGTGGACAAAATTGTTGGTACCCTTTGGTCAATGAAAGAAAAAGTCACAATGGTCACAGAAATAACTTTAATCTGACAAAAGTAATAATAAATTAAAATTCTATAAATGTTAACCAATGAAAGTCAGACATTGTTTTTCAACCATGCTTCAACAGAATTATGTAAAAAAATAAACTCATGAAACAGGCATGGACAAAAATGATGGTACCCCTAGAAAACACAGAACATAATGTGACCAAAGGGACATGTTAATTCAAGGTGTGTCCACTAATTAGCATCACAGGTGTCTACAACCTTGTAATCAGCCATTGGGCCTATATATATGGCTCCAGGTAATCACTGTGTTGTTTGGTGATATGGTGTGTACCACACTCGACATGGACCAGAGGAAGCAAAGGAAAGAGCTGTCTCAAGAGATCAGAAAGAAAATTATAGACAAGCATGTTAAAGGTAAAGGCTATAAGACCATCTCCAAGCAACTAGATGTTCCTGTGAGTACAGTTGCACATATTATTCATAAGTTTAAGATCCATGGGACTGTAGCCAACCTCCCTGGACGTGGCCGCAGGAGGAAAATTGATGACAAATCTAAGAGACGGATAATCCGAATGGTAACAAAAGAGCCTAGAAAGACTTCTAAAGAGATTCAAGGTGAACTTCATGCTCAAGGAACATCAGTGTCAGATCGCACCATCCGTCGTTGTTTGAGCCAAAGTGGACTACATGGGAGACGACCAAGGAGGACACCATTGTTGAAAACGAATCATAAAAAAGCAAGACTGGAATATGCCAAACTACATGTTGACAAGCCACAAAGCTTCTGGGAGAATGTCCTGTGGACAGATGAGACAAAAATCGAAGTTTTTGCCAAGGCACATCAGCTGTATGTTCACAGACGAAAAAATGAAGCATATCAAGAAAAGAACACTGTCCCTACTGTGAAACATGGAGGAGGCTCTGTTATGTTCTGGGGCTGCTTTGCTGCGTCTGGCACAGGGTGTCTTGAATCTGTGCAGGGTACAATGAAATCTCAAGACTATCAAGGAATTCTAGAGAGAAATGTACTAGCCAGTGTCAGAAAGCTTGGTCTCAGTCGCAGGTCATGGGTCTTGCAACAGGACAATGACCCAAAACACACCGCTAAAAACACCCAAGAATGGCTAAGAGGAAAAAATTGGACTATTCTAAAGTGGCCTTCTATGAGCCCTGACCTCAATCCTATTGAGCATCTTTGGAAGGAGCTGAAACATGCAGTCTGGAAAAGGCACCCTTCAAACCGGACACAACTGGAGCAGTTTGCTCATGAGGAGTGGGCCAAAATACCTGCTGAGAGGTGCAGATGTCTCATTGACAGTTACAGGAAGCGTTTGATTGCAGTGATTGCCTCAAAAGGTTGCGCAACAAAATATTAAGTTAGGGGTACCATCATTTTTGTCCATGCCTGTTTCATGAGTTTATTTTTTTACATAATTCTGTTGAAGCATGGTTGAAAAACAATGTCTGACTTTCATTGGTTAACATTTATAGAATTTTAATTTATTATTACTTTTGTCAGATTAAAGTTATTTCTGTGACCATTGTGACTTTTTCTTTCATTGACCAAAGGGTACCAACAATTTTGTCCACGTCTGTATTTGGATCCCCAAATAATCTTTCCCTGCACTTGTAAATTGCTTTCCTATCAATGTCCCTAGCGCCTTCTGACATCTCTCCCTGCACTAAGATGCTGTGAAATTATTCCTCCCTATCCTTTCCACTCTAAGATGGCCACCGAATTTATAGGGCTGTTACATCACAGGGATGGCTACTGCTGATTGGCTGCATGCAGGCATGTCAATCTGGGTAATCCTGCCTTCCCAGAGTTCCTTATCCCATGTCCTCAGTCCTCACACGCGGAGTCACCATTTTAGGAAAAATGCGATTCGTTACCACGAAGCCCGAGGAAATTTGCATTCATTGCTAATCGAATTTTTCCAGAAACTTTAAACAAATTCCACTTTATCAGCTTCAATTCGCTCATCTCTAACTGTAACCACTAAGTAGGTTTGGGGTCATTTATCAAACTGGTGTAAAGTAGAACTGGCTTAGTTGCCAGTTGACTCTTCTCCTTTGGAAAGGTGGAATCTGATTGGTTGCTATGGGCAACTAAGCCAGTTTTACTTTACACCAGTTAGATAAATGACTCAAGTTGTTTCTTGTAGATCAGGGATCAGCAACCTTCAGAACTCTAGCTGCTGTGAAACTATAATTCCCAGCATGAACATTTTCTTGGCTGTTCTTGTAACCCATATAGAAATGAAAGGAGGATTCTGGGAGCTGTAGCTTCAGAACAGCTGGAATGGCGGAGGTTGCTGATCCCTGTTGTAGACTGTAACCACTAAGCATGTTACCTTTTGTAAACTGTATCCACTAAGCCTTTTATCTCTTGTACACTGTAACCACTAAGCCTGTTGTCTCTTGTACACTGTAACCACTAAGCCTGTTGTCTCTTATACACTGTACCCACTAAGCCTGTTGTATCTTGTAGAATGCAACCACTTAGCATGTTGTCTGTCACAAGAGTGTCTGTTGCTCCAGATAAGATCAGTAAAACCGCTTCGTTAAAAATATGCCTGTGTCTGACTGTTTACTTCCACCTTCCTAGAGTGGGTAACCACATATACCAAAAAGATTCCTTTACATACTGACTAGGGATTAGCGAACTTCTGTTTTCACGTTCAGTGTACAAGGTTTGGGTTATCTAAGAATTCTGTTATGGATTCTACTACCACGGACCATAAGTTATGGTCCATGGTAGCGGAATCCATAACAAAATTCTTAGATAACCTGAACCTTGTACACTGAACTTGAAAACAGAAGTTCGCTCAACACTAGTACTGACCATGTACAAAGGAGATGGGGCCAACCAGGGCTGGGTTCATTCTCTAAGGACCCCATAGCAGTCACATATTGTACGTATGTCCTTATATCTTCTCTTCTTGAACATAAATCTAGACCTTTCAGGTCCCAAATGACCATCTTTGCAAGGACAGACTGTGACTATTATCTCAGTTATGTAATTTGGGAAAGGTTGCAAATTATATGACATGAATTAGCTGACTCAGTCTCTAAGATGGCCTATGGTCAGGTCTTCCATAGGAGTGACAAATTACCACATAAATAATAATAATCTATTAAGAACATGAATGCATGAAAAACTGCATTTGTGACACTGGAAATTCTGAGCAGTCCTTGTAACGCCGGGGGACGATCCGCACATTGCAGTCAACCCCGGCAATCTAAACCTTTCAGGACCCCAGCTGGCTTTTAATAATTAGGTTGCCTCTCGCCTTTTAGTTATTTAATGGGAAAATGAGAGCATTGTGGGTCTGACTTGCTTCAACATCTGACTATTAATTGTGCTTTCTGGGTTATTAATACAGAGATCATACAATTACCATGCTGGGCAGGGTGCAGCGCCGATCCCCGAGTATCTATGTTTTTAAGCATTAATTTTATTCAACTATACAAATACATTAGTGCTGGATGATAAGGGGCGCCTTTTATTAACATTTTAATGGTTTATGTCCATTGACCATGGCACAAGCAATGCGATAAGCGGAAAATTATATACGAACAAAAAAGTTACTGAAACTGCAAAAGTTTAAAATGTTTAGCGAAGGTGAAGCGCTAGCATATCCAATCAAAAGTCCATATATTAAAGTTAAAGGGGTATTCTGGTTACATCAAGTTATTCTCTATCCGAACATGATAAGGAATAACTATTAGTAAAGTGAAGACCCAACTGCTTGCCTTGGACCCTTACAATCACAAGAACAGGAACCTGGTACCACACAGAGACCCCCAAAACGTGGTAGGCTGATCGTGTGCACTGCTGCTTTATTAATCACTATGGGTGTGCCAGAACTAGCAGAGTAGTACTTGTACTCATCTACTTCCATTAGTCCCATAGAGATGAATGGATTGGCATTACACATGCTTGACCTGCTGCTCTATTCATTTCAAGGGTCCCTATTTTCATAATTGGGGGGATCCCATAGGTTGGACGCCCACCAATCTGATAGTTATCCCATATCCTGTGGATAAATAATTTTTCCATCTTGAAAACAATTTTTTCTTAGAACAATCTCCCCCAAAAGATAAACTAATTACTTAAAAGGAGTGTAGGAATGTAAATACTTATTTTTATTGCTGCTCTACATTAGAAATAAAATCAAGGCAAATTTTCAACCCTCTTCACTAAAATCTTCTGTTTTCCTATGCAGACCTGTGTGTCACTATAGTAACAGACTGCAAACAAATCCCTGTGCGGTCTGATCCTGTGGCCACATGTCATTGCTTCTGTCATATCTTGTGAGGTAGCAGATGAGAGCGATTAAGACTGTCCATACATCACAGATTTCCCCAAACCATTGGCCAATGGATCTGCACACAACTTTTCTACATGAAATCTGCAGCAATAATGAGAATTCTAAATCAATTCCATTATTCTACACAGATTTTTTTCAGGACCATGTGTATGGGGTATACACTACATTCCCATGCATTATTGGTGAAATGTCAGTGGATTCTGTCAGGATTTAGGCGTGAAATGTGTGCCTAAGGCATGACAGAATCCTACACATAAATGCAGGATCAGAGGGCACATACTTAGGTCTGCATAGGAGCTGCATACACAAAACGGTTGGAGTTATTTTTTTAATCAAAACTATTTACAAAGTTGCTTGGATCAATAAAGAAATGATTTCAAATGTCTATATACCCTTCAAGTGTGTGACCTCTAAATGTTTCATAATGTTTTATTTTAGTGTTATTAAAATTTTTCAATAGTCTAAGTGATAAATATGCATGAAATTCCTTGACTATCGTCATCATGACTAAAAGTCTCCAAGATTGCCCGATTTCCGATATGAGCCACTTATATTCATTACAGTCCCGTCTTAACAAGTCAGAAGCGACTCCTGTTTGTTCATTCTCTTTGTAAGTACTGTGTGATTGGAGTTAATGAGGGTTTTTGTCCTTCGTTTAACAATCACTTCATCTTCTTAGTTCAATAGCAGCCATCGTAGGAGTGATTTGCACTGTGAATTCTGCGGATTAGCTGCCGCTGCTCTGTATTACTGTCTGTACTTACTATTTGCAAGGGCTTTTATGGAATCATTTATTGAGAACACAGGAAAGATCATTCAGGCAAATCTGCTGCCTGAGAAAAAAATAAATTATTTTTTTCTCCTTATGGACACTGCTGGAAAAGAACCTGAAAATAATAGCGTTGAGCTATGTAGAAGTTTGAGATGAGCTTTGCTTTCCACCGAGAGCTACAAGTTCCCGAATGGCATTTATGATTAAAAGACCTTATGATACAAAACAGTGAACTTCTACCTAAAATATCCTCTTATTAAGAGGCAGATATTAAAAAAAAAAAAAAAAAAAAAGAGAAAAGAGAATATCAACCTAAAAATCCAGGTTCCAGAACTGGGAATTGGAATACACCTTTACTTGCATATTTCCTTTACTAATACATAATGCAGCAGTTGTAGAAATCTGGAATTGGCACTTTGGTGGTGACACCTATGGCCACACAGTATATAGAAATCCCACATTTTAAAAGTGGGTGAGGGTTTTTGGGCCATGGCTTCCTGTGTACACCTATTATTACCTACTATCCCTGGGTCAACTGTAGTTATCGGGATTAAGATCATCACCCCAATTGATCTAGTTTAAAGAGTTGATGCTGATATCTTCGGTGGTCTAGTGTATCAAAGAGGTCAATTTCCCTCAAAAAATGCCTTGAGGTGTAGGGCAGTGTTTAACAGACAATGATTGTGGAATCACCACTGCACCAACAAACGGGTTTGGCTTGGCCTATTACTAAAAGCGTTGTGCAATGGTCAGCTGAGGAGTGTGTGGAGGATGAGAATTATGGTTGTGGCCCTGAGGGGGGTTGTTGTACTCACAGATCACAGTGGCAATCTCCCCTCTGGCTCTCTGTGGATGCAGTGACTGGATGATGCACCTGTCCTCCCTCGGAGCACACGCTAGTGTTGTGGCATCCTGCTGGGTGGTAGTTGGGGTGCTCTTGATGTTAGGTGTTGGTCTGCATGCAAGACAGGAGACTAGGTGCAATAACTGGAAAATGGTGGAGTAAAAAAACAGACCAGTTGTAAATAAAGAAGCCTTTCTTTACTAAAGTGCATGGATGATGGGTTCAGAATTTAAGACATGGCTGGCCAAACTGTCTCCAAGTATGAAAGGGTATGTTAGCATTGTTCCTTCTCCCAACAGCAAAATGTCTTTCTGTCATAAACGTGAACAATACCTTGTTGTTTGACTTCAATGCATGGCCTTGCAGATTATGGCCCTTCTGACTTCTCTGGAGCACTTAATAAATTAGCTTCCTTGGCTATAGATTGTGCCAGAGATAATGGTTCATTGATCTCAGGCCTAGCTCTGAGGAGCTTGCACAGGTAAGTTGTCTCTGTATCACAACTAGACTCTCTACTCACTAACCAGGCGGCAGACCCAGATCCATCACCTAGCAGCCTAAGGGATGAGCCAAAATGCTAACCCTAAACTGTCCATACAGTGCTATTAGGTATACAAATACTGCAGCTAAGGGTCAATCCAGTAAACAGGCAGTAGTCAGGACAGCCAGCGGAAGGTTGGAATCAGTAAACAGGCAGAGTTTGGTACACAGAAAGACAGTCAGAATAAGCACAACTAACTAGGACTAGGAAACTAGGAAACCTAAAGTTCTAGGACCTCCTTGAGAAGGTGCCTTAAATAGACATAGGTGGCCATAGGTTGGAACAAATCCAGGCATGCATGCTGGCCCTTAAAGTGTCAGCAGGAGCACATGTGTGTGTGCCCTGAGTACAGGGGAAAAGGGCCTGTCAGGAGCAGTCCACAACCTGCAGGTCGAGCGCTGGTTCCCGGACCTGCTGCCAGCAGCATGAGCAGGTGAAGTTTGTCTTGGCCAGTGAGAAGACAGGTACCGGTGAGTACTGCAACACCTGTGTCCACCAGAAGGAGCGGAGTAGTGGTGGGCATGGTCCACTAATATAAAACTGTGAAGGGATTAATGTCATTATTACTGATCATCTAGGGCAGTGAAAACTTTAATGTAATAATTTTTTGTGTCAATGGGCAGGGAAAGGTTTAGTTTAGTCCTTCTTAGTAATCTCAAGGGTTTTATTGAGGCAGGATCAGTTTGGTCTCTTTGGACAATCTCCACAAGGAGACTGAGTTCTGATGTGCTTTTCGTCTCCCGTCTCTAGCTGCTCTCAAACCCCACTTCCTGGCAGGACGTGAGACCAACTAACTCCCACCGAGAGGGGAAGAACAGGGTGGTGAGCCCTGTTCCTGCCAACATTTTTCCATCCACTCATCTTTGCTAGAATGCACGACCAATACAGTGAAAAATATATAACATTATAATTCACAACTATATAAATACATGTGCAGATCCCTCAGCTCCAGGGTACCACACACTCCCTTGATGAAAGTCAAGCTATCCTACGGCTGTGCTTGTGGTCCTTCTTGTTAACCCAGCAACATATTGTAATGACCGGCGTCACACACAGGGAGGAAAACAGGGAAAGCCCTGCCCAAGGGAGAGGGAAAGGTGGTGACCCCTAACTCACCTTGCGGCTGGCACCTGACTGCCCTGACGTCCCTAGACGGGTTCCTCACCCGTGCGGCGATCACGTGCCTAAACCCTGGCTTTCCCTGAAATGAGCCCTAGATAGTGAACGGGCCGGTGGGATCGCTAGTCCGCACCACTGCACTAAGAGGGAAACACCAGGGAGAGGACAGACAAATACAAACACCCAGGTGGGCGACCACAGCAGTCCACAAAGGTCCAACAGGGATCCGGAGGGTAGCGTTCTGAAACAACCATCCGAGAACGCAGCAACACAGCTCCAGTGGGTCAGAATAGATGTCAAGGCAGGAAGCTCTATCTCTGGCAACCAGAGAAGTGTGAGAGAGGAATATAAGGAGGTTTGGGAGTGCTGGACAAGGAACAGCTGAGGAGAAGGAGCTACGGATCCCTGAGTGAGCCAAAAGGGTTTGCAAAGCAAACCCATAAAGCTACCATAAGGAAAACAGCCCTATCTTAAATAGAGCGTGCAGCCAACCGCTGCGACTTCCTGACCCCGGGTATAACGGAGTCAGGCGTGGTTCTCGATACCCTCGTGACAGTACCCCCCTCTCTACGAGGGGCCTCCGGACACTCAGGACCAGGTCGCTCAGGATGAGAGGCATGAAAAACCCGAACTAACCTGTCGGCGTTTACCTCAGACGCAGGAACCCACATTCTTTCCTCGGGACCGTAACCTCTCCAATGCACCAGATATTGAAGAGAGCGGCGGACCCGACGAGAATTAACAATTTTGAATATCTGAAATTCTAGATTACCATCCACGACAACAGGAGGGGGTGGCAGCGGTGATGGTTCTAGAGGTGGAACATATTTTTTGAGTAACGACTTATGAAAAACATTATGAATTTTAAAAGTCTGAGGTAACTCCAGGCGAAAAGCCACGGGGTTGATGATGGCTACAATTTTGTAAGGGCCAATAAACCTAGGACCCAGTTTCCAAGAGGGAACCTTCAATTTAATATTCCTAGTAGACAACCACACATAGTCATTCACTCCTAGGTCCGGACCTGGCGACCGTCTCTTATCAGCCATGCATTTGTATTTACCTCCCATATTTTTCAAGTTAGCTTGCACCTTCTGCCATACCGATGAAAGAGATGACGAAAAACGTTCCTCTTCGGGAACCCCAGAAGACCCCCCCTCTTTGAAAGTACAGAATTGGGGATGAAAACCATATGCACCAAGAAATGGTGACTTGCCAGTGGATTCCTGACGACGATTATTTATGGCAAACTCAGCTAACGGTAAATATGATGACCACAACTCTTGGTTTTCAGACACAAAACATCTTAGATATGTCTCAAGGTTTTGGTTGGTACGCTCAGTCTGTCCATTCGACTGAGGATGGAAAGCTGAGGAAAAGGATGTGTACCCCCAAACGGGAACAAAAAGCTTTCCAAAATTTAGAAATAAACTGGGTACCCCGATCCGAAACAACATCGGAGGGGACCCCGTGAAGCTTCACGATTTCACTGACGAATACCTGAGCAAGAGTCTTAGCATTAGGTAGTGCGGGTAACGCAATGAAGTGTACCATTTTGCTAAACCTGTCCACTACTACCAAAATAACTGTTTTACCCGCAGACAAAGGTAAGTCAGTGATAAAATCCATTGACAGATGTGTCCACGGTCTATTGGGAATGACGAGTGGTAATAGAGACCCTGCAGGACGTGTATGTGAAACTTTTGCGCGCGCACAGGTAGAACAAGAAGACACAAAATCTAATACATCCTGACGCAACCTTGGCCACCAAAAACGACGAGACAATAGCTCCAAGGTTGCTTTACTACCCGGGTGCCCAGCAAGTGCCGAATTATGATGTTCCTTTAATAATTCGAAACGCAGGTTCAACGGTACAAACAATTTCTCTGAGGGGCAAGAGACCGGGGCGTCCCCCTGGGCCTCTAGCACCTTCCCCTCCAAAACAGAGTGTACCGCAGAGACAACCACTCCTCTCTGTAGAATGGGCACCGGATCACTCACAGTACCCCCTCCAGAGAAACAACGAGATAGTGCATCAGCCTTGGTGTTCTTTGCCCCAGGACGATAGGTAATCACAAAGTTAAACCTGGTAAAAAATAGCGACCACCTAGCCTGTCTAGGGGTGAGACGCTTAGCTGATTCGAGGTACAGGAGATTTTTGTGGTCCGTAATCACAGTGACGGGGTGGACTGCCCCCTCTAAGAAGTGACGCCACTCCTCAAACGCAAGTTTAATAGCTAATAGTTCCCTATTGCCAATATCGTAGTTCTTTTCTGCTGCAGATAGTTTTTTAGAAAAGAAAGCACAAGGGCGCCATTTGCCAGGAGACGGACCCTGAGACAGCACAGCCCCCACTCCCACCTCTGACGCATCGACTTCAACAATAAAAGGCTGAGAGACCTCAGGTTGGACTAGTACAGGTGCTGAGGTAAACCTCTCTTTTAGAGAGGAAAAAGCAACTTTAGCGGCGTCAGACCATTTAGAAAAATCAGTCCCCTTCCTAGTCATATCAGTAAGCGGTTTTACAATAAGTGAATAATCTTTAATGAATTTCCTATAGAAATTCGCGAAGCCCAAGAACCGTTGTAGTGCTTTGAGGTTCTCAGGAAGATCCCAATCTAAAATTGCCTGGACCTTCCTAGGATCCATACGGAAACCTGACGCAGATAAAAAATAACCCAGGAATTGTATCTCCTGAACGGCGAAGACACATTTTTCAATCTTAGCATATAATTCATTCGTCCGTAGGACCTGCAGTACTTGTCTGACATGCACCTCATGTGTTTTCAGATCAGATGAATAAATTAAAATATCATCTAGGTATATTACCACAAACCTGCCGATTAGATGACTAAAAATGTCATTAATGAAATGTTGAAAGACGGCAGGAGCATTGGTCAGACCGAAAGGCATAACTAGATTTTCATAATGCCCCTCAGGGGTGTTAAACGCTGTCTTCCACTCATCCCCCTCCTTAATACGAATCAGATTGTAGGCCCCCCTAAGATCAAGTTTGGAGAACCACCTAGCACCCGCAATCTAAATAAACAGGTCAGGAATGAGAGGAAGAGGGTATGGGTCTCGGATGGTTATCCGATTTAATTCGCGAAAATCTAAGCAAGGACGCAGGCCCCCATCTTTCTTTTTAACGAAGAAAAACCCTGCAGCCACGGGTGAAGAAGAGGGTCTGATGTGTCCCTTAGCCAAGCTCCCGGAGATATAATCTTTCATGGCTTGTCTCTCTGGACCCGAAAGATTATATAACCTGGTCTTGGGTAATTTTGCGCCGGGAATAAGGTTAACCGGGCAATCATAAGGACGATGAGGTGGTAACTTCTGACAACCTTTTTCAGAAAAAACATCCTCAAAATCCGAAATAAATGTAGGTAGGGTAGTTATGGAGGCGACTAAGCAATTGCTATTTAAGCAATTTTCTCTGCACTGCTCACTCCACTCCAATATCTCCCTGGCCTGCCAATCCACCACTGGATTGTGCGCTACCAACCAGGGAAGGCCCAGCACCACCGGAGTGGGAAGCCCCTCCAGAACATAACCTGAAAGCATCTCGTTATGGTGGTCCCCTACCCGAAGGTGTAAATTATGAACGATGTGGGTGAGGTTTCTCTGAGACAGGGGAGCAGAATCAATAGCGAATATGGGAATGGGTCTCTGTAACAGAGAGACAAACCCAAAGAGCGGGCAAAATTGGCATCTATCAAATTTACCCCTGCTCCACTGTCTAGAAAGAAAGAAATAGTCTCTGTCTTATCACCAAAAATAATAACCGCTGGCAACACAAATTGCGATGTACGTATGGAGGAGACGTATACCCCCCGGCTGACATCCTCCACACAGCCTGGGGTTAGTAGTTTTTCCGACGGTCTTTTGTTTCTGAGGAAAGAAGGACAGACATTAATGAAATGACCCCTCTCCCCACAAAAAAAACAAACCCCACGCCTACGGCGAGCCTCAGGAGGACGGTCCTGACGAGTAGTTCCTCCTAGCTGCATAGGCTCGTCTAAGTCCGTACAGACTAACTGCTGCTTGGGAGGGGTTACCAATTTCTCCGGTTCTTTCAACCTGTCCCTAAGGCGTCTCTCTATACGGATAGAAAGGGACATAACCGCATCAAGGGAAACGGGGGTCTCATATAATGCAAGCGCATCCTTAACCCTTTCGGATAACCCAGAGCAGAACTGACTCCTGAGAGCCGGGTCGTTCCATTGGGTATCCGTAGCCCACCTACGGAATTCAGAGCAATAATCCTCTACCGGCCGCTCTCCTTGTAAGAGTCTCCGTAATCTTGATTCAGCCAGTGCTACTCGGTCAGGGTCGTCATATATGAGACCCAAGGCCCCGAAAAACTCATCCACTGACCGAAGAGCCTGGGAATCAGTAGGTAAAGAGAACGCCCAGGACTGCGGGTCCCCCTGCAGCAGGGAAATAACAACCCCCACCCGCTGATCTTCATTACCAGAGGAGTAAGGGCGCAGTTTAAAGTATAACTTACAGGCCTCACGGAACGTCAAAAACTTGTCCCTTCCCCCAGAAAATCTGTCAGGGAGAGGGACCTTGGGTTCCACAACAACCTGGTCGGTTGTAATTGCTGCTGTTGCTGGAGGACCGACGCCTTCAATCCTACCACCTCCAAAGACAGGCCACAAAATTGTTTGGACAGAGCAGCAATTTGATCCATACTGGATTCTAAGTAGGTAAAAAAAAAAAAAAAAAAAAAAATATTATTTTTTACCTACACAAAATAAGGGCCAGAGATAATGTAATGACCGGCTTCACACAGGGAGGAAAACAGGGAAAGCCCTGCCCAAGGGAGAGGGAAAGGTGGTGACCCCTAACTCACCTTGCGGCTGGCACCTGACTGCCCTGACGTCCCTAGACGGGTTCCTCACCCGTGCGGCGATCACGTGCCTAAACCCTAGCTTTCCCTGAAATGAGCCCTAGATAGTGAACGGGCCGGTGGGATCGCTAGTCCACACCACTGCACTAAGAGGGAAACACCAGGGAGAGGACAGACAAATACAAACAAACACAAACACCCAGGTGGGCGACCACAGCAGTCCACAAAGGTCCAACAGGAATCCGGAGGGTAGCGTTCTGAAACAACCATCCGAGAACGCAGCAACACAGCTCCAGTGGGTCAGAATAGATGTCCAGGCAGGAAGCTCTATCTCTGGCAACCAGAGAAGTGTGAGAGAGGAATATAAGGAGGTTTGGGAGTGCTGGACAAGGAACAGCTGAGGAGAAGGAGCTACGGATCCCTGAGTGAGCCAAAAGGGTTTGCAAAGCAAACCCAGAAAGCTACCATAAGGAAAACAGCCCTATCTTAAATAGAGCGTGCAGCCAACCGCTGCGACTTCCTGACCCCGGGTATAACGGAGTCAGGCGTGGTTCTCGATACCCTCGTGACACATATGCTCAAAATGCAGATCATGCCGACTCATTGCCATTGCTGTGGAGAGACCAGGTTAAGGGCATAAGTGCATAGATTTCAAAAACAGTGCCTAGGATAGCATACTGGCTACCCATTGGACATAATTGAATAAAGTCCCAGAGGGCAGTCCATGGTGTTGAATAGGTGGGGGCTCCATCTAAACTATGCTAATTAGAAACAATGGCACTGGATGTGGGTCTCAGTTGCATTAGAGTCCTGGGGGGTCCACAGTCGGGTTAACTTTTTGGGTCTGTGGCTTTTTCCAGAGTCCCAGAAACATCACTGCTCAAGTCCATTTGGTAGTCCCTCCTGAGGCTCTTAGGGCTCCTGTATCCTCCCAAGTCAATTAGTGGATCCTTGTATGGTGACTCTTTGGGATCATTCTTACAGCAGGTGGCTAACTGAAATGCTGGTGACCTCTAGTGGCCATAGTTGGTGATGCAGGACCTGTTGCTTCAGGACATGAGCGCCACCTGGGACCAGAAGAAATGGCTCGGGCCTTTCATGGAGTATCTCTGGCTCCATTGGTGGTGGGAAGCAGGTCTTAGGATACAACCAAGCCAGACATTCTTGCCGGTATTGCTGTTGCTCTTTTTGCTGTGGTGGCTGATGGGGGTTCTGGCAATCCCACAATCAAGGGCTTCTACTTCAGTTGCGGCAACAGCCCATAGTGGAGAGTCCCATTGGTGAACTCCTGCAGGCCCCTGAAGATCTCCTGCCCAGACTTCAGGCGGTTGGGCTGCAACCATCGGCTTGGCCAGGTGCATCATGCCAGCAGTGAAGAGGCCCCAGGAACATGCCATGAGACTGAACTCCACTTGGTCCCTTTGGTAAAGAATGTGGAGGGGTGATGGCAGGTAAGGCTTTTTCACTGACCTGCAGCAAGGATCTCAACCCCTCTCCACAGAGAACCATTTGATGGTCCAAACACGCTGCTTCAAGACAGGGTCCTGGGCCCAGGATGCTCCAGCATGTGGATGACCTACTCCATCTTCGTCTTGCTCCACAGAGGATTGTGCAGCCCTTCTTCATCTGAAGAGGCAGGGCTCCAACCACAGACTATCATGATGGACAACCGAGTCATTGATCCTCCTTTGCCAGGTGACAGAATGGGAGCCATGGCCACAACAGCCACAGCGGCCGATGCGGGTCACGCAAGAGTTGCGGGTGCCTGGCTTCTTACCTGGACCACCCGCACTTCTTCAGTTGGCTTTGAAGATTTGGGGTCATTGCCCCACATCAGGGCCAACTCAGTGAGACACCAGCAGTGAGACGGACAAACTATCTGGCCCAGGCATAGATTGTACTTCTCAGGCAAAAAGCCTTTTGCCTTGGCAAAACAATATTTCCAGACCCAGTGGAGCATCGGACAGACAAATATTACATGCTTCTCTGCTAGATGTTCTCTCCAATTTCGAGCTCTAGAACGGCAATGCTTAGGTGCACATGCAGTATGCCAGACTGACAGGGGAATTTATACGTGAGGTCACGGTGTCAGCATTAGGTGGGCCGAGGTAAATACAGTTCTGGTTACTCACGGTTATGTTGTCCCTGGGCAGGCCTGCATAAGTGAAGAGGAGAACGGCACAGGAATTCTCTGGGGCACACTCTGGTGTAAGGGACACAGGCCAGATGGTGTTTTGAGGTGCCCTTGATGGTCTGTATTAATGTGCCTATGACAAGGTCCCTTGTAGTCGCGATGCAAGTACCTTTTATGGTGTTACAACCATTTACTGTAGTGTTAACTGAGGAATTGGAGACTGAGACAAGGATGGTTCAATCCAACTTATAACTTTTACTGAACATTGCTCCTGGTAAAGGTTACATCCAAGTATAAAACAGTCTCTAGTAAATGCAGATATGAAATACAGTCTCTTTAAGAGGGACAGAGGTAAAGCTGCAAGAGGTCCACTGCTTACAGATGTGATGTCTGTCTCTCAGGCTATTAATGATATAAGTTTTATGCTTACTGGTAGAGGACTTCTATGCTGGTCTTTGTTATCCCAGTGCAGGTTAGTGAGGCTGCTGAAGGCCGGTGAATCCTTCACTTTTAACTCCAAAGGTCCCAAGGCATGTATAGCGATGGCCGTAACCCTTTGGGTGTCGGTTTCTCTAGTGCTTTCTGAATTAATATCCTTCTGAGTATGTGGACCGCTTCAGCTCAGGACTGAAGACTCCAAACTGAGAGCTAAGACTAATCTAAACTAAGACTCAACTGCCTAACTAGGCCTGAGCTGGGCTATAAATATGGGATGTGTTGTCTCCCCCTAGTGGTAGGCTCAGTGTATTGAAATCTAACACACCTGTAGGCAGGAATTATGCATAAAGATGCACTGCAGCATAACACATATAAACATATAAAGCATACAAAGTATAATACTACGACTTTGCAGTACCCACGAGGGTAGTGGGACACTGCACACATAGTGGCTAATTACCCACTTCTGTGCCAGTGCATGATGAATTGAGCGTTTCTGGGCCTTAGTAGCAAGCAATAGTGATGGAGCTCTGAAGTAAAGGGAGGTAAACGGTGGTTCGCACTGTTCCTGCCAACCTTTTGCCATCCACTCCTCCTTTGATGGAATACACGGCCAATACAATAAAAAAATAGATAACATTATAGTATACAAGTATATACAATACATTTACAGATACCCCCAGGTCTGGTGTACTGCTGAAGCACATGGAGTCACTACATTCCATATCATTGAGCTGTAGGTACGTACTTTATGTTCTGGTGTAAGTTGCCTTTATTATGGATGCGTTTTATGTATAAAAGAAGCCCATAATGAAATAGGTTTTTCATAGTCCTCAGACTTACTTCATTTTCTGCATTGCTCAGCAGAGGGCGACAATGAGCAGCCAAGAATGCTCCTCCCAGGATGAAGAGAATATAAAGTCTGTGCTCTTCTTAAGCCATGATGGGAGTGAAATTCCGACTATTAAAAATGTGCTTGGCAAGGCTTATTTAGCAAGCAATGTCTCTGCAACTTAACTTTGAGATATTTTCTCCCTAAATGATATAAATATCATGAGTGACTGGAGCCACACTTGAACACTGATCTTGGTCTCCAAAGAAAAGACTTAACAAGTATCTGTCAAGGCACATGACACCTTTAGTATCTCCCTTCTCCAGTAAAGTAGTTGCATTTTAGCAGACGTGTGTGGATTGTTGGCAGCACATTCTGATCTGGGTGACAGCTTCCAGAAGTGGAGGAAGCAAATATAACCCACACTGAGTCGGTGGCAGAGGCAAGCGCTTGAACGCTGCGATTCACAATCCAGTTTGCCCACAGCACATGTGACATACTCTCTCGGCGGGGATCTGAAAAACAGAGATAATGACGCTGATTACATGCCTCTTGTCCTTTATTTTCAGCAGGAAAATGGGGAGGGGACCTATGTAAAGTTGAGTTAATGCAAATGGATAGAGGATAAAAAGGTTTCTGATTTGATTTGAAAAGAATGGGGGCGACAGAGAGGGTGTAATCTGCTGCTAAAAATATGTCCCTTGATGAATAATTACAGTGGATTTAAATGCATAAAAATGCAATGAATTGTGAAACATGAAATGCAGCTCTAGGCAAAGGGACACAAATGGAAGTCGCTTAAATCTGGTAGATGTCATGGGGTCATGCTGAGACGGCTTCAATGTCACAAATTGTTCAAGCTTTTGTGCGGCATCTGGAGGTTGAGTAGCTAATGAGAAGCTTCTGACTTTTTAATGGACATACAAAGAGAATTTCACCTGTAAGATTCCATTCAGTTGTCTGTAAGTGTTTTGTGGTCCGCAAATTGCGGATCTGCAAAACGCGGATACCGGCTGTGTGTGCTCCGCATTTTGCGGACCGCACACGGCCAGTCCTATGTTAGAAATGCCTATTCTTGTCCGCGATTGTGTGCTGTCCACATCTTTTGTGGCTCCATTGAAATGAATCGGTCCGCACCCGTTCTGCAAAATTGCAAAACAGATGTGGAGCCAGAAATAAGGACGTGTAATTGGACCCTAAATAGGAGGCCACACATGTGTAGTGTGGATCCATAATATGGTGCCCATAGCTGGCAGTTTTGTATAGAGGTACACTTTCTTTCCCTGTGAGATAACAACTGTAGCCTATTCTATTAAATACGCAGAGTGACTATGAGTTTGCAGTGAGCCCCTGAGGAGCAGTGCAGAGGATGGGAGTGGTAGTGGCCCTGATGAGATGTTGTTGTGTCACAGTGTCTTATCTCAGGCCATCGCTCCATGGGTTTAGGTGCAGTGAAAAGGGTGATGAAAATTAACCAGGCAGAGGTTGTCTTTCTTTATTGAGTACAAAGAAACAAATAGCAGCAGTTCGTACAAAGTGCAATTCTCTCCTCCCAGATAATGAAGTATAGGATACTAGCTGATGTTGTCTCTCTCTGAATTCCCTTCCCTCCAACTTTACTCTGGTAACTGTGGCTGTAGGTGTCCACTGTATAATGTAGGCTTCTCTACTAACTATGCCTGTCCTGAAATATGGTAATGGTGTCTTACCATGTTTCCCACCAACTTGCAGAAGAGTATTGATAGCCTGATTGCCTGATCACTCTGCTGACACAAATACACCATACTTGGAGCTAGCCGCATCAGGAAATGGCTGCTTGACTCGAGTGCTCCTGATCACAGCGCACATAACAGCTTATTACAGTATTCCCGTAACCCTCAATTATGGGGAAACCGACAAAAGACAAACCCAGAGAGTCCCAGGGGACCCCAAGACACAGTAGAGGACAAGCCGCCGCTGCACAGAGCTACACAGAGCTACACAGAGAACTCAGATGATGAGGGCCCCTGCGCCATGTCAGAGGTGCACTGCGAGCGTGACTCGATGCCGATCACCAGGACTTTCCTCAAAGAGTCCTTGGCTCTCTCTTTCAAGCAAGTGATGAAAGAACTGTCCACTATTAAAGCAGATATTAAACAGACAGGGCACCGGGTAGCAGCTCTGGAGGAGACGCAAATGGCGATAACCAAGCACAGCGGAGCCCTACAAACCAACATTGAAGAAATGCAAGAACAACTAAATACAGCCTTCCTACACTTCGAAGATCAAGAAAACAGAAGCCGTAGGAAAAATATTTGCATCAGAGGTGTGCCGGAGGACATTCAAACGGAGGCGATACATACCACGGTCAGTCAGATCTTTTCCACTATTCTGGGCCAAGAGAGAGCTTCTGTGGTGGTCATTGAAAGAGCTCATAGAGCCCTAAGACCTAAGCCCCAACCAGGGAGCCCGCCGCGGGACATTTTTTGCGGCCTGCTCAGTTATATTGACACAGCCGCCATATTGAGTGCCACCAGGGAAAAAGGTGAAATACTCCTGGATAACGCCAAAATACAGATCTTCCATAATCTAGCGGCAAGCACTCTGACCAAACGCAGAGCACTAAAGCCAATGACAGACCTACTGAGAGCTAAAAAACACACGCTAAGATGGCAAGCAAGTCATTATTCGCCACTCGTCTGACCTCACTAAGGTGGAACATCTTGAAAATGAAGCCTCTGGACATTCCCTCATGGCTGCCACTTGCGGGCGGGACGAAGATTCCCCCAATACCATCTGTGGAAGACTGGCAGATTGTCAGAAAATTCAAGTCACCCATAGCCAAGAAACGCCAAGATGAATTAAAGGACACCTGAAATCGGAGTCCATCTTTGAAGAATCGCTAAACCTTACTCTCTAAATTGGGAGTCTGGTAAAACCTACAGTTGTTGTTTTTTTTTTGTCACCTGAGTTTACGTTTGATGACATAACACTAGAGATGTCGCGAACATAAAATTTTCAGTTCGCGAACGGCGAACGCGAATTTCTGCAAATGTTAGCGAACGGGCGAACCGGGCGAACCGCCATTGACTTCAATAGGCAGGCGAATTTTAAAACCCACAGGGACTCTTTCTAGCCACAGTAGTGATGGAAAAATTGTTTCAAGGGTACTAGCACCTGGACTGTGGCATGCCGGAGGGGGATCCATGGCATAACTCCCATGGAAGATTACATAGTTGACGCAGAGTTGGATTTTAATCCATAAAGGGCATAAATCACCTAACAATCCTAAATTTTAAAGTGGTTTAAAAACATCCAGTGTGTGTATACGATCAGGTATAATGTTGTATCGATCAGGTAGTGTAAGGGTTACGCCCGCTTCACAGACATTGACAGACCAAACTCCCCTTTTAATGCAATGCAAACAACCGTAAACAGTCCATTTGCCCAACCGCAAACTCCCCATTTGCACAAGGTTAGATACCAAGCTAGCCATGTCCCGTTGATGTCATTGAAGTTTTCTTCCTCCACCCAGCCACGTACAACACCAAGGGTCCCTGAAAGGTGAATTGAATTGATTTTTCGAACGGGGAGATGGTTAAAAAAACGCTGGCTCCCTCCTTTGTTTGAATCCACGCCACGGTCACTGCATCTGCGCCATGCAATTTACTGTCACACCCAGTATGAGTGGTATTTTCTGCAGTACTGTTCTCATCAGTTTAATCCCTGTATGGTCCCCAATCTGGGATCCATTTATTAAATTGATTTTACGAACGGGGAGATGGTTAAAAAAAACGCTGGCTCCCTCCCCTTTGTTTGAATCCACGCCACGGTCACTGCGTCTGCACCGTGCAATTTACTGTCACACCCGATATGAGTGGTATTTCCTGTAGTACTATTCTCATCAGTTTAATCCCTGTATGGTCCCCAATCTGGGATCCATTTATTAAATAAATTTTTCGAACGGGGAGATGGTTAAAAAAACGCTGGCTCCCTCCCCTTTGTTTGAATCCACGCCACGGTCACTGCGTCTGCGCCGTGCAATTTACTGTCACACCCAATATGAGTGGTATTTTCTGTAGTACTATTCTCATCAGTTTAATCCCTGTTACGTCCCATATCAGGGATTGCCTTTTGTGAAAAAAAATTTAGGCCGGGTTCCTTCGACTGCCTTCACAGTGACAGACCAAACTCTGATACACCAAACTGAATTGATTTTAGGAACCGGGAGATGGAAAAAGCAGCTTGGTCGGTCCTCTTACTCCCAACTTGGGGCACTGTGCGTGCACGGAGCAATGTGCTGTGACACCCTATATGAGTGGTGTCTTAACTAGTACTATTCTCATCAGTTTAATCCCTGTTACATCCCCTATCCGGGGACGTGTGTCGAATTGATTAACCATTGTCGAATTAACGAACCATTATGACATCCTGAAATAATTTAGTTCTGAGCTCTGTACTTGCTTTGTATTGGAATTGATGGTGATTTTTTAAATTGTCTGCATTATTTCTAATAAACTATTAAGAGACTTTATTATAATTTTTTTATTTTATGTATTAAAAACCCATACAACTTTAAAAAAAAAAAAAGAAAATGTATGTTTTTTCTATGAAAAATTATCCAGACAATCGCTTTTGGTCTGATCATAATGAAGCAACGGCCTTATCATCTGGGGTGTGGCAACATTGCCAACACACTCATAGAGGTGATAATCGCTTCATTGTGATACGCAAGCCCCTTCACCACAACAAGGTAACGATCACAAAAGGGGAATTGACACTTGTATGTGCCTTTTTTTTTTTTTTTGCAGCCACAGTGCAGCACCAGAGGCCAGAAAAATTAGGCATGTACACATGCCTGAAAAATAATGTTATTGTTGTAGCCGCTGTTGTAGCAACGGCCGGAAAAATTGATGTTTTCAAGGCAGAATGGTGACTAAAACATTGCGGCTTGAACCCTAGTTGGTGGCGGAGAATTCACGAAAGTCATCCGGTATGCAGACATTAAATACAGCAGCGTGGGGACCATTTTGAGGCCAAGGCATGTCATCAGGCCTTTTGTTAGTCAAACGTATCCCCCACTGTCAGTCCCTTCGGGATCCATGCCTCATTCATCTTAATGAAGGTGAGGTAATCAACACTTTTTTGACCGAGGTGACTTCTTTTGTCAGTGACAATGCCTCCTGCTGCACTGAAGGTCCTTTCTGACAGGACACTTGAAGCGGGGCAGGCCAGAAGTTCTATCGCAAACTGGGATAGTTCAGGCCACAGGTCAAGCCTGCACACCCAGTAGTCAAGGGGTTCATCGCTCCTCAGAGTGTCGATATCTGCAGTTAAGGCGAGGTAGTCTGCTAGTCGAGTTGTTCTCTAAGGCGGGATCCCGAAGGGCTGTGGCGATGTATAGGACTGAAAAATCTCTGCATGTCCTCCATCAACAACACATCTGTAAAGCGTCCTGTCCTTGCCGCCGTGGTCGTGGTAGGAGGAGGATTACTTTCACCTCTTCCCCTGTTAGATTCCCATTGTGCTGCGACATTCCCCTTATAAGCTGTGTAAAGCATATTTTTTAGTTTGGTTTTGAACTGCTGCATCCTTTCTGACATCCGGTAATTTAGTAACATTTCCACCACTTTCTGCTTATACCGGGGGTCTAGTAGCGTGGCCACCCAGTACAGGTCGTTCTCCTTCACCCTTTTTATATGAGGGTCCCTCAACAGACATGACAGCATGAAAGACCCCATTTGCACAAGGTTGGATGCCGAGCTACTCATTTCCCGTTCCTCGTCCTCACTGATGTCATTGACGGTCTGTTCTTCCCCCCAGCCACATACAACACCACGGGTCCCAGATAGGTGACAACAACGAGCACCCTGTCTACAGCCTGATCCAGCACTCTTCGCAGGGCACGCTCCAGGAAGAAAACAAATGGGATGAGGTCGCTGATGGTGCCTTCGGTGCAACTGACTAGGTTTGTCACCTCCTCAAAAGGACGCATGAGCCTACAGGCATTGCGCATGAGCGTCCAGTAACGTGGCAAAAAAATTCCCAGCTCCGCAGAGGCTGTCCTAGCACCCCGGTCATACAAATACTCGTTGACGGTTTTTTCTTGTTGGAGCAGGCGGTCGAACATTAGGAGTGTTGGATTCCAACGTGTCGGGCTGTCGCAAATCAAGCGCCTCACTGGCATGTTGTTTCGGCGCTGAATGTCTGAAAAGTGCGCCATGGCCGTGTAGGAACGCCTGAAATGGCCACACACCTTCCTGGCCTGCTTGAGGACGTCCTGTAAGCCTGGGTACTTAGACACAAAGCGTTGTACGATGAGATTCAACACATGTGCCATGCACGGCACATGTGACAACTTGCCCAAATTCAATGCTGCCAACAAATTGCTTCCATTCTCACACACCACTTTGCCGATCTCCAGTTGGTGCCGGGTCAGCCACTGATCCTCCTGTGTGTTCAGGGCGGACAGGAGTGCTGGTCCGGTGTGGCTCTCTGCTTTCAGGCAAGTCAACCCCAATACAGCGTGACACTGTCATATCTGGGATGTGGAATAGCCCCTGGGGAGCTGGGGGGATTCAGTTGATGTGCAGCCAGACGCCGCAGCAGAAGAGGACTCAGCCGAGGAGGTTATGGAAGAGGATGGAGCCTGCAAGTCGTGGTGGTGTCACGAACTCCGCTGCAAAGCCATGCATTCCATGCTTGGCAGCCGTCAGCAGGTTGACCCAATGCGCAGTGTAGGTGATATACCTGCCCTGACCGTGCTTTGCAAATCAGGTATCAGTGGTGTGATGGACCCTTGCCCCAACACTGTATGCCAGAGATGCCATGACTTCCTTTTCAATCACTGGGTAGAGGTTTGGGATTACCTTTTTTGAAAAAAAAATAGTCCGAGTACCTTCCACTGTGGTGTCCTAATAGCGACAATTTTTTTGAAGGCCTCAAACTCCACCAGCTGGTATGGTAAAAGCTGGCGGGCTAAGAGTTCCGTCAAGCCAGCTGTCAGACGCCGGGCAAGGGGGTGACTCTGTGACATTGGCTTCTTACGCTCAAACATTTCCTTTACAGACACCTGACTGTGGGCAGATGAGATGGAACTGCTGAAGGTGAGAGGCGAAGTGGTGGGTGGTTGAGAGGGGGCAAGCAGGACAGCAGTGGTTGACGTGGCTGAAGATGCTGGACCAGGAGGAGGATGGTGGCTTTGAGTTTGTGTGCTGCTTGTACTCATGTGTTGATCCCATTGGCGTTTGTGATGTGAGATCATGTGCCTTCGCAATGCAGTTGTACCGAGGTGGGTGTTGGACTTCCCACGACTCAGTTTCTTTTGGCACAGGTTGCAAATGGCATCGCTGTTATCAGAGGCAGACACACACAAAAAATGCCACACTGCTGAGCTTTGCAAACGGCATTCTGGTGGTGGCAACAGCATGCGTTGATTGGCGTGCTGTCTGGATGACCCCGGGTGCCGATACATGCTGTCTGACTGTGCCACTAGCTCCTTGCGACGACCTCCCCCTGCTTTCAACTCGTCTCCTCCTTCTCTCTGTCTCACCTTCTGAACTTTCCCCCTCTTCTTCTACTCTTCGAGCAGGCACCCACGTGGCATCCACGGACACATCGTCATCATCAACCACTTCACTTGTATCTGACACCTCAGCAAAGGAAGCAGCAGCGGGTAAAACATCATCATCATCACACTGTACGTCCATGTGTGTAATGCTGCCTGACTGAGACATATCCCTGTTATCTACATCCTCTGGCAATAATGGTTGCGCATCACTAATTTAATCAAACTAATGTGTAAATAACTCCTCTGAGGGATCAAGTGAAGCGGCTGTGGTGGCTGTGGTGGTAGTAGTGGTGGTGGTGGCGGCGGGTGGGAGAGTGGTAACTTGAGAGCAGGTGACCAAAGCTGAGCTGGAGGAGGATGGTGCGTCAAGGTTCTTAGCGGAAGCTGTTGAAGATTGGGTGTCCTGTGTAAGCCAGTCAACAATTTTCTCTGAATTTTTTGGGTTCAGGGTACATGGCCTCTGAACACTGGGCATTATTCCAGGGCCAGTGGAAATCACAGCACCACGACCACGACGGCCCCTGCGGGGTGGCCTGCCTCAGCCTGTCATTTGTTTTTTAGATAAGTGGTACTATGCGTGCAAGGTACTGTGCAACCTATATAAGTGGTGGGTAGTGGGCACAGTACAGTCTGTGTGGGCCTGACACACATGGGCTTGCAACTGCGATTATATCACAGAAAAATATTTAATATTATTATTTTTATTTGAAAGGTATTTGAGTGAGTGACACCCTGTAACGGTATGAGTGGAGGCCTAGCCACTAGGCAGTGGCCACAATACAGTCTGTGTGGGCCTGACACACACGGGCTTGCAACTGTGATTATATCACAGAAAAATATTAAATAGAATTTTTTTTATTTGCATGGTATGTGACACCCTGTAACGGTATGAGTGGAGGCCTAGCCACTAGCCAGTGGCCACAATACAGTCTGTGTGGGCCTGACACACACTGGCTTGCAACTGGAATTATATCACAGAAAAATATTAAATATATATTTTTTTTATCTGCGAGGTATTTTCTGTCACACCCTGTATGAATGGTGTGCACTGTGCACGCAGTGCTTACTATGACTGAGCCTGCAGCCTCTCACACACGGGCAGCCAGGCAACTGCAATATATATATATATATATATATATATAAATAAAAAAGCAGACTGATGTACCAGCCCTGAAAAGGGCCTTTTGGGGTGCTGTCTGAATGCTGTCCTTACAGCAGATGAGTCTGTGGACACAGAACAATGCCCTAGCTAACGCTTTTCCTATTAAATCAGCAGCAGCAGCACTGTCCCTCCTCTCACTGAGAATGCAGCTTCCGAATGAATCTAAAATGGATGCTGTCCAGACCAGGAGGTGGGAGGGTCTGGGAGGGAGGGTCTGCTGCTGATTGGCTGGAATGTGTCTGCTGACTGTGAGGTACAGGGTCAAAGTTTACTCAATGATGATGTATAGAGGGCGGACCGAACATCGCATATGTTCGCCCGCCACGGCGAACGCGAACAAGCTATGTTCGCCGGCGAATAGTTTGGGACATCACTACATAACACTAGAGAGTCTCAAATATTTCTCTATGCTTAGACCGAATGTGATTCTGGTTATCCTTATCTTTACCTTCCACCTGTTTTATTCAGTTTTAATAGATGAATGAGTAACTGAGGTGAGATATGTCTCTGAAACCCGTGCAGTATTTGACTCTGATCTTGTTCGCTGCAGTGTGTCCTGCTCTTAATACCAGCACCACACTTTAATGCGCTAATACATACTGTTGGCTGGTATACTAGCTGAACGTGTGCCTTATGATTTCCCGGGCAGCTCCCGTAATTGCAATTAACTGACTCACATGAACTAGTGTTGGAGCTGTTTGGGAAATTCGGGCGGACGGCAGTCGTTAGGTATTGAACGGGTCACGAGTTTACACATGCAAAGCTATAGGGTTCATATCCCTTATGATTCTTGTATCTTGATGCGGGAAGTATTTGCTTTTCATACTGCATTATCCCTTGGTTTAGTTCTATACCCTGATGATTCCCCTAAGCGAGGTAGCTCGCTACTCTTAGAAACGTCATCTTGGGAATGTACGAGGATGTGCTGTGTGGGGAGAATGATTTAATTCAAGTTCGCGGTGAAGAGAGGGTTAAGTTCTCCTCAGCCAGCACATCCACAATCAAACTGCGCTGTGTGAATGCACACAGGCTTTGTGTAATACACAGTTTCTCCTTCCCCTCCTCTCTCCCTCCTTATCTCTTTTTCCACCTACTCTACTTTTATTTATATATTTTATCTCTTAGTGTCTATATAACCCCCTCCCCCCTTTATACTACCCAGCCCCCACCCTTGACCAATTCGTGCTTAAGGTATTTCACTGATAGTTGAACACCCCTGCTAAATAGTAATGTTGGTCTCATGGACCATTAGTTTCACTTTTTGGTTGTTTTTTTGTATTTTAGTTTTTTAATTGGGTCAAATGCCTTTTTCTATTGGAGGAAACAGGTAATAATCGCTTACCATCAACTTTACTTATGACAATATGGGTTCTCTAAAAGTTGTCTCCTTCAATGTCAAGGGGCTTAACATACCTCAAAAGAGAAGTCAGGTTTTCCATGTACTTAAAAAGGAAAAAGCAGATATTTTATTTCTGCAAGAAACCCATTTATACATCACCATGTCCCTGTCCTGTTCACTAGGCATTATAAAAAATGGTATCATAGCACACACTACTCAGCTTCAAGAGGGGTTTCAATAGGAATTGGATCTAATGTCCCCTTCAAAGAACAAGCTCACTATATAGACCCTGATGGACGTTATTTATTCTTGAAGGGAACATTACATGGAAGTAAAGTCACCCTTGTTAACATATACACCCCTAATATCAAACAAATACCCTGGCTTACCAAGCTACTACAGTCTTTGCATGACTTTAGAGAAGGATTATTAATATTAGGTGGTGACTTAAACTTAGTTCTGGACCATTCCTTGGATTCTACTTCAGCTACCCCTAAACTCACGGCCAAACAAATTGGCAAACTTAAAAGAGCTTTGGCATCCCACCAAATCTCTGACGTTTGGATACTAGTCCATCCCAGTTTGAGAGACTATACCTTTCACTCAGCGGTTCATAGAACATATCAACGCCTGGACTACTTGTTTGTCTCCAATCATGTTGTCGAGAGGGTTAAGCAAGCATTTATTGGAAAAATCTTAGTCTCAGACCATGCCCCGGTCTCCTGAAGGGTATTCCTCCTAAAGAGTGGTCCTGGAGACTAAATGAGACTTTATTGGAGAATAAACAAGATAGACTTAGGCTGGAGAGTAAACTGAAAACTTTCTTTGAGATGAATGTCTCTCCGTACGTAAATGAGGCCATTGTATGGGAATCACACAAGGCCTATATAAGGGGAGAACTTATAGCTCTAGGAGCTTGGGTGCTCTATAATAGCCCAAATCTCATCTCTTGAGAATATTAACAAACTTTCCCCTACAGATGCTAATTACATGAATATCACTAAACTTAGAAGCCAGCTGAGAGATATCCTAAATATTAAATCTGCCAAAGTCCTTAGAACAGCCAAATTTAAACACTACCTACATGTAAAAGAGGTTCAAAACTCCTCACACAAATGATAAAAGGAAAACGAGAAAAAGCTTTCATACCTAACATAAAAACTGAAAATGGGCTCAACATCTCTAATACCCCATGCATAGCTAAAGAATTTGCTGACTTCTACTCACAACTCTACAATTTAAAACAGAATGATCCCTCCCAGATGGTCAAGAAAATAGAGACATTCCTTAATTCGGTTCATGTCCCAAAATTAACTGAAATTGATAGAAATACACTGCTCTCACCAGTAACTGTAAATGAAGTACTAGCAAGTGTCCCCCCAGGGAAATGCCCAGGCCCAGACGGACTCCCTATCATATATTACAGGAAATTTCAGGAAATTCTCATCCCGCAATTCACCAATATGTGCAATTCCCTGCCAAAAGGGGGCTCACTTCCCAACAATCACTTATGGCCCATATTTCAATTATCCCCAAAGAAGGAAAATAAAAACACCAAATGTAGTAGTTATAGACCAATTTCGCTACTTAACGTGGACGTTAAGCTTTAGGCCAAACTGTTAAGCCATCGTATTGCGAAACTCCTTCCTAAATTAATAAATGAAGAGCAGGTTGGCTTCGTCCAGGGCAGGGAGGGTAAACATAATGTAAGTAGAGTCCTTCATGCTATTTACTATGCAAAAAAACATAACATCCCTTTGACGCTTATGGGAACGGATGACGAAAAGGCCTTTGATAGGGTCAACTGGGTCTTTATGGAAAGTACTTTAAGACACTTTGGCTTTCCACCAATGCTTAAAACTGCCACTTTCTCACTATACAGAAACCCATCAGCTAGAGTTTTAGTTATTGGCACTCTGTCCCCCCCTTTCAATATTCTGAACGGGACGAGACAGGGCTGCCCTTTATCCCCGACCTTATTCATCTTAACTCTGGAATTGCTTCTAAGCAAAGTCAGATCTTCTGATGTGATTAGAGGTCTACAAGTCAAAGGGAGAACTCATTCTCTGGCAGCTTTTGCCGATGATTTATTATTATTCATAACTAATCCCAAAGAAGCAATCCCAGAAATATTGAAGATTTTAACAGACTATGGAGAAATATCAAACTTCAAAGTCAATTATGACAAATCAGAGATACTGAACATCACAGCCAACACACAACACATGGCGGAGATTAAGTCATTTACCTCATTCCAGTGGCCAACAGAAGCTATCAAACACTTAGGAATTATGTTACCAGCAAACCCCAAAAACCTTTTCAGGCTCAACTACATACCACTTTTCTCCAAAATAAAATCCTTCCTAAACTCAATTAAACTTTCTTTCCTCTCTTGGATGGGCAGAAAAAAATTGCTCACCACATACGTACTACCTCAAATACTGTACACACTGAGATGTCTCCCTGTCCCACTCTCCAATAAATACCTATCAGATTTCCGAAGTCTCTTCACCACTTTCCTCTGGCAGAACAAAAGACCACGCTTGGCTTATTCTCTTATTATAAGGAAAAATACAAAGGGAGGCCTTTCATTGCCAGATATCAAAACATATCTACATGCCATTCAACTAGAAAGGTGGATAGACCTAGCCAGATCCAACAACAACTCCCTATATGCTGATATAGAGAAGGCCTTAATGGGAGAAGAAAACATACACCATCTATGGGTTAAAGCTCCTTCTCTTAGCAAAAGAAACCTGCTTAGTGACATCACCCGTTGCATGCTACAATACTGTGGGAAAACCAGTGACTTAAATCTCTCTACTAACTCTTTATCCCCAATAGCCCCCTTATCGGTATTCCCGTATTTCCTTAATCCAAAGAACAGAGGGCTCCATAAACCTTGGCTTTGTCTTTCTAATATTAAAATTTCTGAACTAGGGAAAGCCACAGACATCACAGGAATTTTCTGGATATGGGTAAGCGGTCAGTTCACTTGTGTTCACCTTTCCTCCAGGTAACCTTATGAGAAATCAAGGTGCCACCAATAGTGAAGTACAATCACACAAGGTTCCAACTGCAAGGTTTTTATTATACTTACAAGATGGATAAAATAACATGCGGTGTATACAAATCAATTCACCCAACCCGGTTTTCGCTTTGTGAAGCTTCGTCAGGGGTATCTGCTAAACCTACCAGGAGGCGGTCTTTACATACCTGCCACTGATAGGCTTCCACACCTCTTAAAATCATCATAGCCCTTAGGGCTCAATACAAAAATACAAAAAATAAATAAAATACATCAAATACATTCATTAAACAAATATCACATGTGGACCTCCTTTGGGTTACCAACTTAATGGTTATAGTGTGAATTACAAATTACTAACAAATCTCAAGTCCCTTTCTGATATTCCGGACATGCTCCTGAATCCTAACTTTCAACTTACGCATGGTGCGGCCCACATACTGGAGCCCACACGGGCACTCCAGCATGTAGACCACCCCTACACTTTCACATGTAATGCAACCTTTTATCTTGTAATCCTGACCCTTCTGATGTGAATGTACAGTCTGAATATCCCTCTTTCTTTTTTCTTTTTTTCTATTGCGGCACGGCAGACAGAACCCACACCAGGTGAATTTATTTCCTTTTCTAGCACCCTCTGAATACAAAGAGCTGTGCACCAGTTTAGTCCGTAAACTTGGTGCTTTTCTGAAAATTACATTGGGATGTTCCGGGATATCCTTCCCCAACACTGGATCATTTTTTAGGGTTGTCCAGTTCTTCCTTATTATATTCTTGATGGTTCCAGCTTGAACATTATACTGCGTGAGGAAAGAAAAAAGAAAATCTTTTTTACTCTCCCTGAGACTCCCTCTCCTGCATTTTCTCTCTCCATTTCTTCTCTACATTTCTCCAGATCTTCCCTGCAATATCCTTTCTCCAGAAACCGCCCACTGATAACCTTGCTTTGCGCTCTAAAGTCCTCCACCTTTGTGCAATTACGGTATTTTTCAGCCAGGGGGTATAATGACAGCTGGAAGTGTCTATATACCCGTTGACGTAAGGAAACTGACGTCAACGGGTATATAGACACTTCCAGCTGTCATTATACCCCCTGGCTGAAAAATATACCTAAGGGACAATCGAGCGGATTAACAGAAGGGAGGTTGAGTGGATTTATATGATAGATTCCTTGCAACCAAAAGGGTTGAATGTGGAATTCGATTTAAAACCTTGTCTCACCTGACAGAGTTTTTCTGCAATCCCCACTCTGGCCATGTATAGTCGGGGGCAGTAGTGAGGGAGTAACCGCTGCTGGTCGGAGGTATTCGTGTGGATCGCCCTGTCATTCATTCATTTCTAGATGGAGGGAGGAGGTCCCAGGAGAGGGACTCTACCATTGGTGGGGAAGGATCACGTGGGGAGAGGAGTGGCCATCAATGAATGAATGGAAGAGCGTTCCCACAGTGTCTAAACAACTATTGAAGGACAGCCCTATGACATGTTAAAGGCGGTCCTATGACATGTTAATTTGTTATTGGCCGGGAAGAGCTATGTGGCCATTGGTGTCTCGATTGGTGAGATCATACCATGTGAGGCCCCCGGGTTAACAATGCATGGAGGAGGGCGGTAGCAGGTATGACTGACCAGGGGTTACGAATAACTAAGGGGGAGGTGACGTCTTGGCTGTCCATGAATGTTTGTGAAATGTTTTCTCCTTGTTACTGGATAAGATACTGTGTTTCCGAAATAGGTGGGTAGTGGCGATTAGGAGGATAGTATGCAAATAGGATATAATCAGTCTAGATATGTGGAGGTGGCTACTTGGTGTATTAACTCTGGGAGTGCTATGGTTAAGTTTGTCAATAGTATGTGTCCCAGCTTTCCTATGTTAACGTATGTATCTCTTTGCTATGCTTACACTTGAAACTGATCCAGGTATATTTGTCTCTGTGTTTAACATGCGATCATGTGTGGTGTTCCAAATACCATCAATATATTTTCATTGATTATTATTATGTTTGATGTTATGTGATCAGTCCGAAGCAGTTCAGATTTGTTAGTAATTTGTAATTCACACTATAACCATTAAGTTGGTAACCCAAAGGAGGTCCACATGTGATATTTGATGTATTTTATGGATGTTTTATTTTTGTATTGAGCCCTAAGGGCTATGATGATTTTAAGAGGTGTGGAAGCCTACCAGTGGCAGGTATATAAAGACCGCCTCCTGGTAGGTTTAGCAGATACCCCTGACGAAGCTTCACAAAGCGAAACCCGGGTCAGGTGAATTGATTTGTATACACCGCATGTTATTTTATCCATCTTGTAAGTATAATAAAAACCTTGCAGTTGGAACCTTGTGTGATTGTACTTCACTATTGGTGGCACCTTGATTTCTCATAAGGTTACCTGGAGGAAAGGTGAACACAAGTGAACTGACCGCCTACCCATATCCAGAAAATTCCTGTGAGATCTGGAAGGGAGGATTTGTCAGCTCTGTCCGGGTGCAGCGCGGTCCATTCAAAGAAAACGTGTCTATAGATGTGAACTTTGCCCACTTCACTACTGGACTCGCGACGCACTAAAAGAAAGGCAACGTACCTTAGGCTTTTTTATATATTTTATATATATTTTATTTGTAAAGCCACAGACATGTCTGAATTTCTTCAGGATGTCCTATTGCACATTCCTAAACGCATAAGGTCAGACCTTGTCGACTTAGATATTAGTCTTTACAAATCTCCCAGATCCAACATGGTTGGAGAATTACACTTTACTTCCCTCTCCCCCACCCAGGATATTATCTCATTTATACTCTCAACTAGCTCTCGACCTCTCTACAACCAGACCATATTTTCTTTGGATGTGGGAGTGGGAACTTCAGATATCCTTGTCAGATGAGGAGTCCAACATTATACTTAGACACTCACAGGGTTTTTCTAGGTGTGTCTGCCTACAAGAAAACTCATATAAGATCATCTCATGATGGTACAAAACTCTGAGCTTTCTACACAGCATCAAGTTGGCTCCTACTGATAAGTGCTGGAGATGTATGGAAGGGTCGGGAACTATGTCTCACATTTGGTGGTTCTGTGATACAATCAAGCTGTACTGGAAAAGGGTCGAAGACACCATTAATAAAATTTGTAAGAGTGTTATTACCCTCACACCAGAACTTGTTCTGTTGTGGAAACCGCAGAAAGACCTCAAACCCAAAGCTAACTGCCTAATTACACATTTGATTACAGCTGCAAAATATGTCATACCCACCAAATGGTGGGATTCAGAACCCCCAACTCTAGGTGAGTGGGTGGACAGAGTTCACCAAATTTGTCTCATGGAAGAAATGGTGGGATGGGACAGAGGATGTAGAGGAGCTTTTCTGGCAACGTGGCAACCCTGGTTAGACTTCCATAGAATAGAGATACAAACCTAGATTTGCACTCAAAACCTGTAGATGACTAGGCTATGTTTAATACCCTTTTATGCCTATTATACTATTACATCCCTTTCTTTATGTGCACAGGCGCCCATGGGGCGAATCAATTTTACCTTTACTATTTACTATATAGGTGCCTTTACCGTCCATAATTGTCAATAAGTACTGCCCCGTAACATCTTAATATGTATGCCTTCCCAGTGAACAACACTAAAGGAAAGGCCTCAAGTATTATATGCTGACCCAGGTTCTTGTCTGTTATGTTTTACTTGTATTATTTCACTTTCTTTTCTATTTCATGATACATAATACCAATGGAGGCATCAAACCATAGCCTTTATTGTAAGAATGGGTTCTCATTCCAAGATGTCCTCATATTATTTACATCTGATTGATACATGGGATATTGGTGCATCACTGAGTTTACAAACTGTATTTGTTATGTATGTGTAAATCCCATCTTCAACATATATAAGAGAAGTTTGTTCTTGTATAAACTGCTGACAGACGCATTGTATGCTTAAATATGTGATGCCGCATATATTCTTTTATATCAATCCTGTATTTGATCATGATTGTATGTATAAAGAATTTACAACAAAAAAATACACCATACTTTATAAATCTTCCATAGCCTGTGGACTGTCTGAGGCAATGATGTCCTTCTAGATCAGCAGTTCTCAACCTAGGGGTCGCGACTCCTTTGGGGGTCGATCAGCCCTTTCCGGGGGGTCACCTGAGGCTTCCTATTGTGGGTCGCCCGCACAACGGCAGCGGCCCCTTATCCTCGCGCACAGGAAGTGATGTCCTATCACTGCCTGTGCTTGAAGGAGCCTGACCTCTGGACGGGTAAGTCGGGCCGTCTGTCTGCTGAGGTCCGAGTTTTTTCATTAATGACTCCGCCGCTGAGCACCACTGCCACCAATGATTTAATTGAGCCTGGCTAATTTTATTTTAATTATTTGGCTGAGCAAGGCTTAATTTATTTGGGGGGACATGAAGCACCGCTGATTTATTTATTTGGGGGACCCTGAGCACTTCTGATTTATTTATTTGGGGGACCCTGAGCACCATTGATTTATTTATTTGGGGGGGGGGGGGGCCTGAAGCACCGCTGATTTGTTTATTTGGGGGACCCTGAGCACTTCAGATTTATTTATTTGGGGGACCCTGAGCACCATTGATTTATTTATTTAAGGGGGGGGGGGCCTGAAGCACCGCTGATTTATTTATTTGGGGGACCCTGAGCACTTCAGATTTATTTATTTGGGGGACCCTGAGCACCATTGATTTATTTATTTGGGGGAAACCTGATGCACCACTGATTTATTTATTTGGGGGTATCCTGAGCACTTCTGATTTATTTATTTGGGGGGGGGGACTTGAAGCACCACTGATTTATTTATTTGAGGGGTACCCTGAGCACCACTGATTTTTTTTGATTTTTTTTTTGGGGGGGGGGGGGTACTGTGAGCACCACTGAGTTATTTATTTGAGGGGTACTGTGCGCACCACAGATTAATTTTTTAGGGGGTATTTGTTGTTTATTATTTATTTGAAAGTTATTTATTTGGTTTACAAATATTTTGTATTTATGCTAAAGTTCTGTGGTTATGAATGAATACTTGTTTATTTGAATTAACATTTGGTTAATGTAATGGTTGGGGGTCACCACAACATGAGGAACTGTATTAAGGGGTCACGGCTTTAGAAAGGTTGAGAACCACTGTTCTAGATGAACCATCTATGTGTCATTGTCATGTGATCAGGGCAGGCAATGTCAGAGTTTAGCAGTGGAGAAGTGATGAGCCTGAGAAATCTTGGAAGTTGTAGTTCTCTTCTTTTATACTCCCTCTCTGAATTGTCCTCTAATGTCCCATAATAATGGCCTGGACATGCTGGGGGTTGTAGTTCTCTCCTGTCATACCTTATTCCTGTAATGTCGTCTGATATCCCAAAATTAAAGTCTGAACATGCTGGGAGAGTCCTCTCCTTTTATAACTCCTCCCTAAACACCTCACATAATACCTGCTGGACATACTGGGAGTTGTAGTTTTCTCCTTTTATCCCCCCTCCTTAAATTATCATTTGACATCTCATAATAACAGCCTAGACATGTTGGGAGTTGTAGGCATCTCGTCTTATACTTCATCCCTGTAATGTTTTCTGATATCATATAACAGCCTGGGCATGCTGGGAGTTGTAGTCCTTTCTCCTTATACCCCCTCACTGTAGTCTTCTCTGACTCTGATATATATAAATTGCAGTTTCCATTCCATGTGTTGTATCATCACCTACTGTTCCTATCTTGTCCTCCCTTTGGGGCTTATAAAAGTGGTCACCCGAAGTAAGAAAGATTAAGGTTCTGATTTATCAAGACTTATGTCTGCTACACTGGCCTTGATGGGGCCTCCTCTCTGGTCTGCGCCGCCAATTAGGTGAGGTGATTGCCTCAGGTGGCGCAGCCCTGGACATGAGTGGGACTGGCGGCAGGGCCGATGGAAATGAGCACTTCCATTGTGTTTATATTCAGCTGTATCGACGTCCTCAGGATGGCAATACAATTAGAGGCTGCAGCAGGGCACGGGAGAGACATCTCTCTGCCTGTCAGTGATGAACAGCAGGGACAATATTCAAATTCGCTATATTTTGCGAATATTTGGGCGAATATTCATCATATATTCCTGAATTCGACAATTCGTGATCTTGTCATTATTTTCTTGAGTGTGAAAATCTACAATCGGAAAATTTGCAATAAAATTTAGCGATACGAAAATTCACACTACTCCTAAAGTCAAATATATTGCAGCCTTCTCATTAGCCCACAAGCATGAAGCAGTGAGGGATCATGGGTACTGATGAAAAAAAATCTAGAATATTCGCGATTACAAAGATACAGCACTATATTCTAGATATTCGCAAATTCTCGAAGTGCCAATATTCGTGATAAAAATTTGCGATTAGAATATTCGCGATTAACACCTGTAGCCTATCAGAGACCGGTGCAGGCTGCGCAATAATGTCAATCATCATCACGTCACCTGAGATGGCAGCGTACGGTGTGGGACCACATCACTGACAGTCACATGGAGGTAAGTATATGTGTTTTTTTCAACATGCTGTTGGCCAATATAGAAAAAAGGGGGGTGAGAGGTGCACTATGGGGGCATCTACTGGGGCACTATGTAGGAGTGTTCTAAACTGGCACACATTATGGGGAGACTATGGGAACATTGGTTCTACTGGCAGCACTAAGAGGGGGCATTTTTTGTACTGGAACACAATGCAACATTTTTTGTACTGGCACACATTATAAGGGGAATTTTTTTGTACTGGTGCACAAAATAAGTTTTTTTTTTTGTACTAGCGCACATTTCAAAGGGGCATGTTTTGTGCAGCGAACTGGACACCCTAGGGGGGTTGTGTGTGAGTGTACTAGTGATTGCATGAAATAAGCACAGAAATTGTCCTTAAAACATTGCATAAAGTTTCTGATTCAAAGTCCCAGTAAACCTGAGAAGGGTGTAAAAAGGGAAAAAATGGCACAACAAGAAAAACAAAAATGAGCAAATGGGATTTGTAATCCTTCTAATGTCCAGCAGGGTAGTCCTGTATAAAGCTAGGAAAGCACAAGTCCTACAAGGGCAAAGGCTCATTTCTGCAATAATGGAAGTGGCCACATCTGGCCTACTTACAGATAGGTGTCCTTTTCATCAGAGTGAACAACAATAGGGCACCACAGAAGATTTTTGGTTGAGGTGTCACAAAGCTCCGACTATAAGTCAGCTTTTCTTTCCTCCAGCCGTGCTGGGGGTTTGTCACAATTGCAGCAGCAGCAGGCTTTGGTTCTTCAGCGGGAGTCTGCTGAACAGGCTCCGGCCCTTGGGGGATTGGGTCAGATGCAGGGCGACCGCGTCCAATGTTCAGCTGCTGCTGTACTGCCAGTTGGCATTGGCACTAAATCTGGCCTGGGCCTCGGCGGTGGCGATATCTCGGTCCTTTGGTGTAGATCGGGTGATTGATAATGCCGAGCTTCCACTTCTACTGTTACAGGCTGCCATAACACATTAGGTCCCATAAATGATGCCTGGTGCTGATAAGTCACCTGAATAGGCGTTGGTGGGGTTATTACTTCATTGTCAGTCCCGGTAGTGCTCTCCAGTTCCTCCCAGTTCTCTGGCTACAGCTGTGGCATATGGACCTCTCAGGCCCTCAGCGGGTGTGTACTCCACTGACCCTCCTTCTTGTAGATTGTGGAGGCGATCGGGCAGGTACGCCCTCTTGACTGACTGTCTATTGACGAAGTAATCTCTGGTGGTACAATGGTCCCACAGGATCCCTTATCCCCGCTCCTTATCGAAGGATAGTACAGTTCCCATCCGTCTTTCCAAATGAGGGAGGCATTCTTTGGGATGTTCCACTAGTCTCTTAGCCAATTCTACAAAGTAGTTTTTCTTGTTAGTTTTTGCAATGCCGGCAGCTATTATTTCTGCCATTAGGGATGGCCAAAGTGAGTTCGGTGCCTGGAAACCCTCTCGTGCTCCCAGAAGTTGTAGTTGTTCCACTACGGGTTCTTCCTCTGGAATAAGGGCTGACGCTGCAGTGCCGAGCTGGAGACTCCAGTTTCCCCCGGGCAGCATGGGATAAGGATAAGGCTGGGGTATCTCACCCCATGCTCCTTCTGAATATGCAGGGTCTGAGCAGGTCTTTCAGTCCCTCTTGGCTTGGGCCTAGCTGCGATGCCATGTTTCCAGCCGTAGCTCCTCCTTTCTCTGAGCCAGCACACATGACAAGATCAAGTAGGAATGTCCAGTCGTCACACAAACACCATCATCTCTCTAGCCCATCTCCTAGGTTCACTTGCATAAGGGGGACGGTGCTAGCATTGCAATCCTAATTAGGCATATTGTGGCGCAGCAGGTGTTATTTTCCTGCACTTTTAAGGGGCTGTGTTCAAGTTCCCCGCTTCTAGATGGGGTGTCACTGCTTTTTCCAGTTATGGCGCAGCAAAATAACAAGAACACTTCAGACGGTCATCTTTGGTACAAATCAAAAGTCCATTCACTGCCGGAAATCAGTTCTACTAACACAAAAATATGCGATTTTCCCGTTTATAGCGATGTGATTTGACAGTAGGCGTCTTGTACAATATCCCTGTGCAACTTTCAAGTGATTTGAGCAATTCTGCAGCTTAATAAAGGCATTTGTATTCAAGCACATATAAAGTCTCTTAACTAGGCAATAGGCTTATTCACATAAAGCACTGAAGAACTGAATCCTGTTCATTATAGCAATATGGCACACAGTCAATTACAATTTCGCATCCTGTTCGTATACAGTTTGAATAAGGCGCATGAATTTTGAATCCTGTTCGTGACGCCAATTCTTTGCCACGAGCCGGACACCCTAGGGGGGGATGTGTGGTGGGTGTACTAGTGATGAGGTGCTGAGGATAGTAGTACTCACAGTTCAGTTGTCCCCTGCGGCCGGCGTGCAGTGGATGGGAAGACAGCACTATATCTTCTGGGGCACTCTTGGTTGCAGGGAACACTAGCCAGATAGAAGTTGAGGTGCTCTTGATGGTAGTGGGTATGCTTAGGGCGCTTTGGTGGCTGGGCCCCTGTGTTTGTGACGCCAGCACCATAAGGTGCAATTAAGAGATGGCGCAGAAGAATGAGGAATGAGGCAGAGGTTAAACCAAACAAGAACTTTACTTGTCAGATGTAGTAAGGCATCCAATGTCATCACTTTGTCCTGCATACAGATGGCAAAAAGGGTAATGTAGAGGCTAACTTCAGCTCACTTTAGTAAAGGTGATGTTCTTACTTGTACTTGGTTCCTGATCTTGCTCTGATCACTCAACCTTTCAATAGTAGTTTAGATCCTCTGTAAATAATTATTCTGACAGATGGCCTTTCTGTCCTTGGTTACGGTGGGCAGCCAGTAGCTTACAAACTCTCCACTTAATGCAAAGGTGACTAAAACCTGACAAACTGCAGTTATCTTCCTTTGCTAATAGTCTATAGTTCAGTGATCCAACAAGGGCGCTCTCCCTCGCGGCAGGCAAACTCTCTGCTTTATTATTTGAAAAGGTTGCGGTCCTCAAAGTGATAATCCACTTTATACCCCGGAAGGCTAATTTACAGTGTAGGATCAGATAGTCCTAATCTTGGACTTCAAGGTTGAGATAAATTGGTTCGCCTATGCTAGGCCCAGAAGGACAGAGACAAGACTGTCTTCTCTCCTTCATCCTAGTCTCTCATTTTCTAATCTCAACTAACTTCTAACTTCCTGTGGCTGCAATATATAAATGATGTGATAGAGACCTCTAGTGGTGGAAACATGTACTGCATGTTACCAGCCTGCAATATGGATTTAGCAGCATAGACAAAGGAATAGTGCAAAATGACATCTTACCATATATAACAATTTGGAGTGGACCATACACTAGTGTTGAGTGAGCATGCTGGGCCGAATACTGCTGTGGGGCCCATTCATTTCTAGCAAGTTGGGTTTATCGATTCCAAAACCTTAATTAAATTGTGGGCCTAGTGATCAGTTTAATGGCCTTTTAAGCAGCATCAGCAGCAGCATGGTGATAAAAATGAGTGGAAAGGTGACATGGTGTGGAGATGGCAGCATCAGTAGGCCACAGATTGTTGAGAAAGATGCAGTTTGAAACAAATCTGTAGAGCTGTATGACGGTCACCTGCAGATTAATGCAGCCATCAAAATCAAGTTGGGTTTGTCGGTTTCACCTCAGCTCATCAGCAGGCCCGCAACTCAAATCTTTTACAGGGTCAGTTCAGCTGCAGGCCCGCAACTCAAATCTATTACTGGGTGAGCTCACATGCAGGCCTGCAGCTAAAATATTTTACTGGGTCAGCTCACCTGCAGGCCCGCAACTCAAATCTTTTACTGGGTCAGCTCACATACAGGCCCGCAACTCATGCTGCCTTGCTTTGAAGTAGTAGCAGTAGCCGTTTATCCGGCTCCCTCTCCAAAATCGAACAATGATTCCCCGTTAACAGTGGTCACTATGTTAGGTGCATAAAAGAACATCGAAAATTGATAGGGAAGATATCAAAAAGGATTCTGGACGTCACGGGGACGTGCGATCAGGCAGGAGTTATCTAAAATCAACAAAGCGGCAGCAGGGCCTCTCCTGTATAAAGTTTCCTTATCCAAAATACCGCAGAGACATTCCCTGTCATTTTTTATTACTCATTCCAATAGCAGGGCATCTTAAGAGTCCTGTATTGTTATTTAGAGTCACTACCTCCACGAGTCGGGAGTGTGTGATTTGCGCGCCACCCGCTTGCCTTCCTTGGATGTGGTAGCCGTTTCTCAGACTCCCTCTCCGGAATCAAACACTGATTCCCCTTTACCCGTAGTTTACAATGGTTTTGAGCTGACAATTACATCGAAAGTTGATAGGCCAGACATCCAGGTTAACTAGTCACCAAAGCGGCAGCAGGCCACCACCAATAATGTTTTAGATGGTCAGATCAGCAGGCCCTTGCTCCTAATGTTTTTAAGGGTCACCAGTAGGCCATCAATCATCATTTTTAAAGGATGTATATGATGCCCTCCTTTATGTGTAACTAAGGGTGTATCGGAGTGCCTCTTCCTTGTAATTTTTGGCAACAGTTGCACTTTATATACAAGTAAATATTCAGGAAAGTTTTCTATAAATGTTTCCTCTAAAATTGTTTTTTTTCCCCTTGGTTTTGTGTGTATTATTGTCATTATGTAAAAGTGGCATACTATTCGGACAACATAGTTCCCAGCAGCGACCAGCGAGTCCAAGATGTATCCATACATCCTCCCCATGCTGTTACAGAACCATTTTGGTGGTGTTACCATCAATTTCTGACATTTTCTTATGAACCAGGTACCCTCCCCTCTTCAGAGCTGGGGGTACTTGGTTTAATGCTCGGGTTCTCCCATTGACTTCCATTATACTCGGGTGCTCGGTTGAGAACCCGAATATCACGATGTGTTTGGCCTGAGCCCCCGAGCACTATGGTGCTCGATCAACACTACCATACACACATATGTGGGACACTACATTTGTACTGGCTCACATTATAAGGGGGTATTTTTTGTACTAGTGCACATCATAAGGAGGCTTTACTACAATGGGACTATGGGGAACATGAAAACTACTATGAGCGCTAAGGGAGCATTATTACTACTGGGGCACAGTGGAGACATTAGTACTGTTGGGGGCATTGTAGGGGCAATATTACTACTATGTGTGCTCTGGCAGAGAATCTTTGCTATTGGTGAGCGGTATTACTGTGAGGGGCACCCTGACACAGAATCATTTTAGCACAGTTATTTTTGAAGGGACATTATGTTTACACTATTAATGTCAGGGGCACTATTTGCTAGACGCAGTTATTTTTTAGGGCACTGTGTGCCAATAATTATTGGGCTGGGATGAAATCGACAGCAGCTCAGAGCTGCCATAGATTTTAGCTATTATGTATGCCAGTTTCTGTAATAAATAATGATGATTGAGCGGGAGCTGATAGCCCCGCTCACATCTCACCCTCACTATTTTCCCTAATTGTAAAATTGGAGGCTTTTGGGGTGGGAAGGTGGGTCTGGGGAATTTTAGATTATGTTGATTAATGGGGTTATTTTGAATATAGTATATTATTATAAACCCAATAATAAATTCTAGTAAAAATAACTCCAAAAAGCAAAAAACAAACAAACATAGGAGTGCCTTTACTCGCAACAGAATTTATTGCAGAAAATCAGTTTTATTCATCTGAATGGGGGTTGCAGAAATCCATGTGCTTCCTGCCAAAACAATCCCATTCAGATTAATGGTCAGATTAACGGATTTCAGTCACAGTAGTATAAACACCAGTAGTATAAATGGCACATGACAGGTGCAGGGAGCCTCGTTACAGTTTTTTTTTATTTTTTACACTTTTGCTGACTATAAACCAAGTGTTAAAGGGGTTTCTCAGAAGTAAAATATTGATGGCCTATCCACAGCATCAGCCTTTTCCGATGCCAGTGAGGTCACATTCCTGGTTCACATGGCCTATATGCTGTTCAATCCCGTTTCTGTTCAATACAAAGAATACAATGTATGGTGATTGCCTGTTAAGCTGTGAGAAGGCCAAAGCTCTTACTGGAGCACCGCAGCCTCTTAAAACAGCTGATCGGTGGTGGTGGTGTTGGGTGTCAGAACTTCACCAATCAGATATAAATGACCTATCCTAAGGCTAGGTCATCAATATTACACTTCTGGAATATTAATTTAATCATTGGTGGAGCGTAACTACAGCTTAAAGCTTTTCTTTATACTGGTTCCCGAAAGCAGTGGTGAATCATCAGATGGATGGATGGCTAAGAGCTCATGCAAAATTGAGATATTACAAGCCGCCCTGTCTACATCCAGTTTATGTTTAGTAAAATGTTCCTTGAAGATTGCAGTCATTTGTGCGGAGCGTGGGCTCGTGCTTTATGACATAAGAGAAGCTTATCGGGAGATTTCATCTTCCCTGCAGACAAATGCTATTAAGGCAAAGACAATGCGATTCTATCTTATATTGTCTCATTTTAAGTTAATGTAATGTAGGGAAAATAAGTGGAGGCTGAATGTAAAGAACGTCCTACCCTTCAGAGTGAAATTTCCATATCTGAATCTAAATTTCCAATGTTTTATCAGTACTTCCATAAGAAACACAAAATCGAAATTTTGGCGCAAAGTATGCAAAACAGCAGATTTACAAAGTTTAACACATTTATCACATAGTGTGCACCGCTGTAATATGTTTGGCATATCTTTTAATTGTCTGGTCTAAGTTTAAACCCTTAACCCCTTCAAGAACAAGCCAGTTTTCACCATTAAGACTAAGCCACATTTTGCAAATCTGACATGTTTCACCTTCTGTGGTAATAACTCTGGAATGCTTTAACTTATATAAGCGATTGTACTTCATGTTAGTGGTAAATTTGAGTCAATGTGTTTCACCTTTATTTATAAAAAAATTCAACATTTACTGAAAATTTTGACAATTTTTGAAATTTGAATGTCTCTGCTTTTAAAGCAGATTGTGATACCTCACAAAATAGTTGCTACTGTACATTTCCCAGATGTCAACTTCATGTTGGCATCATTTTGTAAATGTTGTTTCCTTTTTTTAGGATGTTAGAAGGCTTAGAATTTAAAAGCAATTCGTAAGAAAGAAACGTTCCAAAACCCACTTCAGTTATGAAGTCACTGTTGGGCTTACATAATAGAAACCACACAAAAATGACCACATTTTACAAACTACACCCTTTAAGTTTTTCAAAACTGATTTTACAAACTTTGTTAACCCTTTAGGTGTTCCTCAAGAATGAAATGAAAATGGAGGTGAAATTTCTAAATCTAATTTTTTTTGTTGCAGATTTTCCATTTTAATCTATTTTCTCTGTAAAACAGCAATGGTTAACAGCCAAAGAAAACTTAATATTTATTACCCTGATTCTGCAGTTTACAGAAGCACCCCACATGTGGTAGTAAATTGCTTTATGGGCACACAGCAGGGTTCAGAGGGAAAGGAGTGCCATATGGATGTTGGAGGGCTGATGTCGCTGGAATAAATTTAAGTTGCCAAGTCCCATTTGAAGACACCCTTATGCACCCCTAGAGTACAAACTCCAAAAGGTGACCCCATTTTGTAAACTACGGGATGAGGTGAAAGTTTTATTGGTACTATTTTGTGGAACATATGATGTTTGATTGCTCGATATTACGCTTTTTGTGAGTCAAGGTAACCAAAAAATGGCTGTTATGGCACAGTTTTTATTTTTTGTTTTTTATGGAGTTCTCCTGACAGGACAGATCATGTGTTGCTTTTATAGACCAGGTTGATACGGATGCGATGATACCAAATATGTGTTGTTGTTTTTTTAAACAAAAATAATGTTTTTGTGTCTTCATTTTCTGAAACCTACATTTCTTTTAATTTTCTGCCTATCGTCTTGTGCAGGTGCTCTTTTTTTTTCAGGAAGAGCTGACATGTTTATTGGTATCATTTTTGGGTACACCTGATTTTTTAATCATTTAATATGACACTTTTTTGGGGCAAGGTGACCAAAAAATGACTATTTTGGCACAATTTGTATTTTTTTTTTTAACAGAGTTCACCTGAGGGAGTAGAATATTTTTATAGAGCAGGTCTATATGTCTTTTTTTTTATTTTTATTTCAGTTTTATACAATAAAAGCATTTGTAAAAAAAAAATCATTTTTTTTGCGTCACCATTTTCTGAAAGATATATATATATATAATTTTTTTCTGCCGATCATCTTGTGTAGGGGCTCATTTTTTGTGGAAAGAGATGTTTTTATAGGTAGCATTTTTGGGTACATATGATTTTTTTGATCACTCAATATTACACTTCATGTGGCAAAGTGACTAAAAAATTGGTTCATCAGGTCACACCTTTGAAGACAGTCAAGTACGTGTTTTGGATAAGGAGGCCGATTGGTACAAATGAGGTGTGAAGGAGGCCATCTACGTAAAAATGGAGAAGCCAAGCTTGAATAGAGGCGGGGGGGTTAGACATCTATTGTCTGCCACATACAATGCTGTCTTGACACCTTTTTCTGGGAGGTCATTATCACCTACTGACTCCAATTAGGATAATGGCATCAACACCTTTGACCCCATGCTGGGTATAATTACCAGATGTCGATTCGGTTACATATTTATTCCCAAAGAATTCTTGTACAGTCACCCAGAATTGAGAAAGCTCGTTGGAAGAACGACTGAAACGTTTTCAAGAAATCTACAGTAGTCCAGTTGCCTTGATTTATTCTTTACAGATAAAAAAATTGGTTGTTTTGGCATTATTTTTCTTTTTATGGAATTCACCTGAGGGGTTAGACTTTGTGATATTTTTATAGAGCAGGTTGTGTGATGCCTAATATGTCTACTATTTTATGTATTTCAGTTTTACACAATAAAAGCATTTTTGAAAAAAAAAATCATGTTTAAGCATCTCCATTTTCTGAAAGCCATATTTTTGTAATTTTTTGGGGCGATTGTCTTATATAAGGGCTCATTTTTTGCAGGAAGAGATGATGGTTTATTTGGTACTATTTTGGATTGCATATGACTTTTTGTTTGCTTGATATTGCACTTTTTGTGATGAAAGGTGACAAAAAATTGCATTTTTTGCACAGTTTTTTTTTTATGGTGTTGTTCACCTTAGGGGGTAAGTCATATAATATTTTTTATAGAGCAACTCTTTACAAACGTGAAAATACATAACATGTCTACTATTTTAAAATGTATTTCAGTTTTACACTATTAAAAAAATCATGTTTTAGTGACTCCATTTTCTAAAAGCCATATTTTTTTTTTATTGTTTAGGCGATTGTCCTTTGGAAACTACAATTCTCAAGGAATTTTGTGTATTAAGCACTTTGACCCAAAAGGTGTTTCGTAGAATTTAGAAACACTTGACATTGCAAATAAAAATAATAAAAAATTATATTTCTTTTACAAGAAAATGCTGATTAGGCCGGTTTTCTCATTTTCACATATAGGAAATAGGACAAAATGCACTCCACAATTTGTTTCTTGTTTTCTCCTGAAAATAGCAACACCTCATATGTGCTTGTAAACTTCTGTATGGGCACACCGCAAGACTCAGAAGGGAAGGAGGGCTATACAGCTTGGAGGGCATGAATGTGTAGTGGGTGGTGAAAATGCAAGCTGTGCAAAGAATATCACAGTTTAATAAAATTTTAAAATTGCCAGGAACATAAAGGATGCAATTAATAATCTATGGATGTGTGGTACACTTTGAAGCAATCCTTTTAGCACAGTCCAGGTTTTTAGGGTTGGTTTTACAGTGATAAATGGTGTCCTTTTTTGAACACACTCTGCATCTTTTTTGGATCCTTCCCTTGCTTCATGTTTGGGGGACTTCACCATGGAAATGTTGCCCTGGTACTACCCATGCACCATAACTTCCAGAAGTACTGGCCTTCCTGGTTTTGAAAATTATGGCCTCGATCACAAGCTCCTGAAACTAAAGTAATTTTGCTGCCTGGTCTGGAGATCTAAATAATACATAAGCATTATACAGTGCCGTTTGTACAATGTGCATAGCCAGCTTTTTGTAGCACACCTTAAATTTCCTCATGACACTGTATGGCTTCATAAATTGATCTGAAAGATCGACCCCCCCCCCCCCCCTCCCCCATGCTGGTATTGTAGTCCAGGATGCAGTCTGGCTTATAGGTAGTGGTGCCCCATGAATGAGTTGCTATTAGCCTTCAGTAAGGGTACAGAGGGGTGGTAAGAAGTTGGGTTGGCTTACAGAACTTACAGAACCTCTCTGCACACGGTCCCCAACTATAATGGCTGCGTGGTTATTGCTATTCCCTCTGCCTCTCTAGCTCTGCCATTGGCTGGTATAGCATACCGGACACCAAACACTGCAGGACGCCAGAACTTACCTGCAGCTCCTTCACTGGTTAGTAAGAAAGCTGCAATTGGCAATGACCAGCCGATAACAGCGATCGGGACTGCTTGGGGAAGTAAAACCTCCCTCTGTCCTTGACTAAGTTGGCTAGCTGATGGGAATAGCAGTTACATCTTACCCTAGTCACCTTGTGATTGGGCACAGTGAAAGGTTTTAGTAGCACCAAATACATTTAGCGCCTTGATGCACCATACCTGTATGGTGCTCATCGTCTAGGGATTAATCTGTCTAAATATTGGGATTATAAAATTTGTCCCTATGTCTACATATGGTGATGGTCCAGAGTGTAGATTATTCCATTGACATCCCTATCCTCAATGTGCTTCTTGTCCTTTTCTCCTTAAGTCTGACCTCACCGATTTCTCATGACAGTTTATCTTGACTTGACAATCCCTCTCCCAGTCCTTGTAGGACTGACAAGGTAATGAAAGGTTTTCCAAGATTAGAAAAATGGTCTGCTCCTTTTTACGGAAACAACGTCACTCTTGTCCATGTGCTATGTGTGGTACTGCAACTCAGCATCATTGAATGGAGCTAAGGCTACTTTCACACTAGCGTTTTTACTGGATCCGGCAGGGTTCAGCAAAAACGCTTCCATTACTGATAATACAACCATCTGCATCCGTTATGAACGGATCCGGTTGTATTATCTTTAACATACCCAAGACGGATCCGTCATGAACTCCATTGAAAGTCAATGGGAGACGGATCTGTTTTCTATTGTAGCAGACTGTGGCAGAGAAAACGGATCCGTCCCCATTGACTTGCATTGGGGGTCATGCCGGATCCGTCTTGCATCCCAGGATGGAAAGCAAACTACAACATTGCATTCTGTTCTGTTCAGTTCAGTTTTGTCCCCATTGACAATGAATGGGGACAAAACTAAAGTGTTTTTTTTCCGGTATTCAGCCCCTATGATGGATCTCAATACCGGAAAACTAAAACGCTAGTGTGAAAGTACCCTAAGCTGTAATACCAGTCCAGGCCATCGTCAGATGTAGCATTGTGTCTGATAAAGAAGTAGACCCTTTTTTCAAATTCTAGTCAACCACTTTAATTTTCTTCCATCCTATGCCACCTGTTATCATGTGATGGGAGGCTGTTTTAACGGTCATTCCATGAGGGATAGCATGCCTTCAATTTTAGTCTTCCTTACGGGGTCCCCCGTTGAAATCTACCTAGCTTAGACTGCTTGTTTTATGGATGCTAGTGGAAATTCTAGGTGGAAACCTGTCATGATTAGAGATGAGCGAACTTCTGTTTTAAGTTCGGCGTCTAAAGTTCGGGTTTGGATTAGCGGAGAATCCCGATCTGGAACCGGATATGGATTCCGACTTCCGTTGTGGTCCGTGGTAGCGGAATCAATAATGGCCGATTATTGATTCCGCTACCACGGACCACAACGGAAGTCGGAATCCATATCCGGTTCCAGATCGGGATTCTCCGCTAATCCAAACCCGAACTTTAGACGCCGAATTTAAAACAGAAGTTCGCTCATCTCTAGTCATGATGTATATTCAGAGGCGTAACCTTTTCCAGGATTGTAATATTGGTGACCTATCCTCAGGATAGCAGTAAACAAATTGTAGAAGCAGCACCACTCGGTCCTTGTTGATGTATTCTTAATAATGCAACAGCCTCACCAATGGCCCTGAATCCAATGGCCAAAATATATAGATAAATGCAGACAGTGTCAGCAGCATCTCACATCATCGTCTTTTATTGGAACTTCAAAGCAACAATATGCATAGCAGCAACATTTCGGCTTGACAAAGGCTGAATATCAGCCAAAACGTTGCTGCTATGCATATTGTTGCTTTGAAGTTCCAATAAAAGACGACGAAGTGAGATGCTGATGACACCGTCTGCATTTATCTATCCTCAGGATAGGTCATCAATATCAGATGGGCGGGGGTCAGACAGCCTTCGCCATCGCCGATCAGCTGTATGAAGAAGAGGTATGCGCCATGCTGTCTCCTGTCTCTCTTCTTGTATGGCGCTGCAATGTCGACAGCGAGCAGGAAGAGAGACAGGAGACAGCACGCACACACGGCATGTACCTTTCCTTCATATAGCTGATCGGCAGGGGTGTTGGGAGTCGGACCCCCGCCGATCTGATATTAATGACCTATCCTGAGGATAGATCATCAATATTAAAAGCGTACAAAACCCCTTCAAGCTTTTGGGCCACAATGCAAAATCACTGACAGGGCCCCAACCTACCATATTAGATTTAATACTGGTGTCTAATAGAAGGGCTTTAGGCAGCCTTTGCATAGCATATAACTTTGCCCCTGTGCACACCCATACATAATGCTGCCATACCTATGTGATCCATCTGGATTTCGCCATAGTAAAGTTGACGGTAGTTGATTGTATTAATTGGAATATCTATAGTCAGTGGCTCACATTTATTAAGCACTCTACGCCAGTTTTCTAGTATCAGGTAGTTGCAAATTTTGGTGCTGGGTTTTGTACCCCGATCGCTATTTTATCAAAGTGGGAAAGGCAGGAGGGGTGGTGGAATTTGTAGACCTTGGCTAAGTGGCCCTAACATGTTTTTCTAATTTATGCCAGAAAACGGGAAATCTATTCCAGCTCCTAACTGACGTAGATTTCTGTTCTGGTGCATAGTTGCCTAAGATGTGCCATGATTTTTAAGAGGCGTATATTATAATTGTGACTCACCTCATGCCAACGCAACCTAGATTAAGAATAGCATAAAAAACTCCGATCTTAATACGTTCCCCTCATTGTATTCTTCCCTTTGAGTCATTTTCTTTTATGATCATATGGCTGTCACTAGGTTTCCAAAAGACCTGAATATCTTACAAAATTTTTTTCTTGTTTCTAGAGAAAGGAACTTGTTTAAACCCTATCACATAATAAATAGTGTGCCATATAAATCTAACATATTACTAACATGATGACTCTGGCATGTTGCCACCACAGATAGAAGACAAACTGAACTTCCACAGAATCACTTAGCTTCACCTAATGTTTCACTGATTTGGTCATTGGTCAGTCACTTGCCAGGACAGACAATGAGGTGCAACTGATTGTCATCTGTCTGCCATTACGCAACTGTTAAGAGCATTTGCATACTTCTGTTTATTTTGCTTAGTCTTTTGTAGTGTATTCAGTATAAATGAATTATCACACAGCTTCCAATCCCAAAGGTCCGTTTTTCATCTGTTTGCTTTCAAACCCAAGATTAGTAGAAAATTCCCATGCTCTGGAGAGATGAGATGCATGACCTGCAGCATTGTATTATTGTATTTTTTCAGTTTTGTTTATTATTAGGTAGCACATTGGTTTATTTTGTTAAGCCCTTTGATAAATGTATGCTGTATGCTGGTAAACATGCTTGGTCAATGAAGGAGCTCTGCCCCCGTAATCAATAGCTCATACACAAGGATAAACCTTTTAAATAAACAGTTTGTCCGGAATATCAGTCCATATATTAAGCCAAGTACCACAGGGAGAATCTAAACAACACAAGAAAATGAGAAATATAATTGCTGCCTATGCTGAGATAATGCCTGCAATGCAGAAAGAAGTAATAACGGCAGAAGCTGCTGTTTCCTTCTAGTGAAGCTTTGCTGTTGGAAAAAAGTTAAATCCAACATGGAAATAACTACTATAATATTATAGTTAATTCCTGCATGATACAGGGATTAATAATCCACCATTTTGATGCTCAAAAACGTGGTGTGCTGGGCTGGGCACCTGTGAATAGAAGGATCAATAGTAATCCACCATTTTGATATTCAAACACTTGGTGTGCGATTAATAATCCGCCATTTTGATGGTCAAACACACTTTGTGTGCTGGGCAGTGGCACCTGTGAAAAGAGAGGCAGAGCAGCAGTGGCAGAGAGACTGAGGCCAGCAGCAGCCATTTCCGTCAGATTAGAGCTAAAGCTGCAGAGTGGCCGTAATCTGACTAAGGCCTCTTGCACACGACCGTATGCCCTCCAAGATATACGGCCCATGAGCGGGCCATATGTCCCAGAGCTCATTGATCGTGCGCACGGGAGCACACAGCATCATAGATTACAATGATGCTGTGGAGTTTGGGCTGCCCGCTGGACTAATATGATCATATGAGTGCGGGACAATAGCCCCGCGGGGGGCCCGACGTGCACAGCATCATTGTAATCTATGATGCTGTGTTCTCCCGTGCGCATGATCAATGCCGCTTCGGGACATATGGCCCGCTCACGGACCCTATATATCGGAGGGCGTACGGTCGTGTGCAAAAGGCCTAAGGGCTTTTTCACACGAGCGGATGCCATGCGTGGAATACAGGAAGGAGTGCCAAGCCCCGTTCTGGACAGCAGAGACAGACACGGAGCAGTAACATGATGGATAAGGCTCTTTGCCTCTCTGAGATCTTTTTACTACAAAATCACAGTGACAACTTTATCTCACTGTGATTTTGTAGTAAAAAGATCACAGAGAGGCACGGAGCATTATCAGTCATGTTACTGCTCCGTGTCTCTGCTGTCCAGAACGGGGCTTGGCTCTCTTTCATGCAGCAGATTACCCGCACGGCATCCGCTCGTGTGAAAGAGCCCTAAAATGCCCGATGCTGGCCTCAGTGAGTTTCTCTGAAACAGCTGCTCTCATTGAGTGCCTCTATCACACTCACACAGCCCATTGCCCTGCCGCCCATCATTAACATTCATTCAAAATTATTATGGAGCTTTGGCTGCTCTGCTCATTCTGGCACTCCTGGCTGCTTGCAGCTTTCTTGTAGTTGCCCCGCACAGACCCAGACCACTGGCTGATGAAGCTGGCTGGCGCTGAGAAGAGAGGGGCGGGCATTAGTGAGGTCATCACAGATAGGACGGGCTTGTCGTCAGCCGAAGGGGATAAGCAGCTTCAGCTTCTGTGCCGGATGAGCTGCAGTGAATGAGATACGTGCCTGCTCCGAGTCCTCACTCTTCCTAGCTTCCACCGCTGACAGGTGCAGGGCCCGGCTGTTACTGCAGCAGGCAGCGTGTAAGTGAAACATGCGCCCTGCGCAACTGAGCGTGCTGAGGTGGCGCAAATGGGGCGTTTCCGACGGCGAATCGGCGATGGGCCCCCCACTCACCCTGGGTCCGGGGTTGCCAACCCAAACGCCCCTATTATAATCAGCCACTGTCTTGCGGGGGGAAATGGTCCAGCAGTCCTCCTGACTCTGACCGTGCGACACCTCTCTTCTTCAGGCATCGCTGGGTCCCCCCAGACACAGGCTTCCTGAGCCTCGTGGCCCCCCAGCCCTCCTAGCTGGAACCTTACAGAGCCTCTGCAGGCTTCCTTCTCAATTCCCTTCCACTCTGATGATTGCTTTATTCCCAAGTGATTGTCACACCAGGCCTCACCTCAGACCAGGTGATTGTGGGGAAAACACAGCAAAGCATACCATGCACAGGCCTGTCACTGCTTCACAACATGTATTCAGCACCTCTACAGGGGGGTTCAGGTGCAGGCTACTGTGGCTGCAATGTAAAAGCAAACAAGGACTACAAGTAGCAGCACACTGTTTTATGCACAAATACACATGCAAACAATAAAAACACTGATAAAAGTAGATTGCATTACTGCCATACTTACTATATGAAAATTAAAAGCTCTTTGCGCACATTTGTGATTAAAATTGTGTCGGACAATATATTTTTTCTCTTTTTCTCTATTTTTTCTTTGCTTTATAATTTTATTTTCCTATGTCTTGCTATTTATGATGAACAATGTCGATTACTATATGATTTCAGCAGCTCGGCAAAAAGAAAGAAATAACAAAACAATGGGATTAAAAACAAATTAAAGAGCCAATAAATATAGGGATTTTAATTGGCTCCTATTTTAAGCATAGCCCCAGAAATGGCTCTGCATGCAGGTTCTTGAGGCAAATCAATTTATCTATAATTGGATTTGGCTAGCAGTCTGAGTATTAGCCATATGTGTTTGGGAGTGCAGAGGGGGATGGACAGTAGAGTGATGATTAGCGAAAAACTTCACAGATAATACAATACAGTAGTGTTGATCGAGCATCATAGTGCTCGGGTGCTCGGGCTGAAAACATCAGGATGCTCGGATGCTCGGGTGCTCTACCGAGCACAGTGGAAGTCAATGGGAGAACCCGAGCATTAAACCAGGCACCCCCTGCTCTGAAGAGGGGGGAGGTTTCCTGGTTCATAGGAAAAGGTCAGAAATTGATGAAAACACCACCGAAATGGTTTGAGAACAGCATGGGGTGGATGTCTGGATGCATCTTGGACTCCCAGGTCGCTGCTAGGAACGATGTTGTCCGAATAGTACACCACTTTTACAGACTGACAATAATACGTACAAAACCGAACATAAAATCGTTTTTACAGGAAAAATTGTTAGGAAACATTCTTTCCTGTACATTTACTTGTATATAAAGTGCAAGTGCTGCCAAAAACTACAAGGAAGAGGCCCTCCGATACAACCTGTATATCAGATAAAGGAGGACCTCATTCACATTGTGGTACAATTGTTCATGTAGTGGGACTCCTACACTCATAAAGCCTATGCACTAAGTGAAAGGGCTGCCAAAAATTACAAGGAACCGGCACTGCAATACACCCTTTATTACACATAAAAGAAGGGCATTATACACAGCCTTGAAAAATTATGATTGATGGCCTGCGGGTGACCCTCAAAAACATTTGGAGCAAGTGTCTGCTGATCTGACCATCTAAAACATTTGGTGACTCTAGATAACCTGGGCCCGATCGCACGTCCCTGTGATGGCGATGATCCATTCGGATATCTGCTCTATTAACTTTCAATGTTATTTTCAGTGCCAACCACGCTGAGCATGGGTAACTGGGAATCGAGGTTTGATTCTGGAAAGGGAGCCTGAGAAACAGCTACGGCTACCACTTCCAAGCAAGCGCAGCATGCACGCAAATTACCTATTAGGTATAATTAGGTGAGGGTCTGCAGGTGAGCTGACCCTCTAAAAGATTGTAGGTGAGGGCCTGCAGGTGATCTGACCCTCTGAAAAATTATATGCGAGGGTCTGCTGCTGAGCTGACCCTCTAAAACATTATGGTTGTGGGCCTGCTGATAAGCTGACCATTTCAAATATTATGGGAGAGTGCCTGCTGACCCCGATAACCACGGTCAGACGGTCAGAAGACGTAAAGCAGCGCTGCAAGGTAAGATACTTTATTTTGTTAAAATCTGTGCCTCATCTTCTGTCTGTCCAAATCGGTATGGAGTTGGAGTCTAAAAAGCTGATTTACAGTCCAGCCTGTTTTTGGTAAAGAACTCTAAAGAGATGATATTCCTATGATTATTGAGTAAGACTTTTGACTATGATGTTTGAGACAGTAAACTGGGATTGCTGACATAGATATCTGTTGTGCAATATGTTTTGCGGAAAATAAGTAAGAACACCAAAAAGGGAAATCAGGAGCCCTGGAACCCCCTGAGGGGTTGAATACGTTGAGGCTCAGTGCAGAATACACTAGGTATATAGTGGGGAAGTTCTGTGTTCTGAGTTGGGTTCCCTGGAAAAATAAATGTTATTCTTCTAGAGTACACTGTTACAAGTGAGGAAGCTTTAGGTAAGGACTAGGAGAAACTGACGTCAGGAAATTGTATTCTTTGGTGTTGAATGACAAAATTTGTGAACAACTGACAGATATTGCTAATAATCTTAGCGTCCCAGAGGGTTACAAGACAGAAAAGACTCTAGTGGAAGTGTGGGAAAAGTTCAAACTTATGATGGTTGGATTAGGGATCATGGATGCAATGGAGTTGTTGACATATGTATAAAAGTAGGTTGTGAGGTTGAAACTGGGTGTTTGAGAGAGAATGAAGCATCGGTAGCCGACATAAATGACCTCCGGGGCGTTACGAAAGGCACTTCAGGAGGGGACCGCAGCCCCATGAGAAGGTAAGCAATCTTGCCTGCCTCTAGTTGCTTTGTTTCGTTACTAAGATGGAACATTTACTCTATTGTGGATATTCTTCTCTGTGTTTTCTGTGGTTTGTGTTGTGTGTCAGGCGCCTCCCAGGTAGCAATTAACCAGGGTAAGAGAATTCCCCTGGCATGAGGTTGCGCTTTGAGTGCAGGGACGGGACTAATGGAGACCATAAGAGATTTCTGCCTGTGAGAGTCTGGAGGAATTGCCAGACGTGGGGGCAGAGGGGGTGGTCTGACCGAAAGGCCAACCGTGGAAGCTGGGGAAAAATCCTGTCTGCCAGTGAAGTGAGCCCTGGTAGTTGTTAAAGAGGAGGTGCCACTTGTTTTAGTCTTGGTAATGTTCAAGTGGGTAAACAATAAGTTGAAAAGTTTATCTTTATTGTGTATATTTGTTCATTGTGTCTCCCCTCAGAAGAAGAAAAAAAAAAAAAAACTGTGCAATGTAGCAGAGGAAATTCCCGTACTAATTCTTTGAAGTTGCGACTCATCAAGTGCGGTTGCTACTGCCATCCCTCTAAGGGAGTGAGAAGTGTTTGGGTTAAATGTACATGCAAGAATTACTGCTGCAGAACCCGTAGGAACTCTGTTTGCTGAGATAGTAAACATATGGAGACGGAGAGCTGGGTACTTGTAAGGGACACCCTGCGTTGAGGTTATTATAAATCTGGTGGGTCCCCAAGATGGTCTGTGCTTAAGTCTTGACTAGGTGAACCAGAAGGACTGTCCGAGGGAGGATGATCTAGAGTAGGTGAACCAGAAGGACTGTCTGAGGCAGGAGGACCTAAGGTAACAATTTAACCAGGTGTACCAGAAGGATTATGATCCGAGGGAGGAGGACCTACGGGAAGCCTGGCTGGGAAATTATGTAATTCAGGATTTGGGGTGTTAAAGTGCCTTGTGAGCCAGACCCAAATCCTAGGATTGGACAGAGACAGACCATGGGGACCATACCAAACAAGTCCGGGGAGCAGAAGAGGAAAACTTCCAGACAAATAGTGAGAGAGAGAGTAGGAAAGAGTTTCTTGCAGCCTTATCAGTTAAGCCCTTGTTATGTACCGGCTGTGGGATTTATGGGAGAAATAGTCTGTGAATCTGAGCCAGTTAAACTAAAGTGGCTGCACAGGTAGCCTTTTGGCTGATTTAGCTGAAAATGCTCCCCATGATTGTATACAGTTGATGCACCAAGAAAATTCTGGATTTTCTCATGAAAAACCTCTTGAAGCAGGAATATGGGAGAGGATGGCTGGTTCCACACTGGATATGCAGCTAGAGGTAGCCATTGCTGAACCACTCCCTCCGCACATGTCTGCGCAGGAGGCAGAGCTGAAGGCACTCACTGAGGCGTGTAAATTGGCTCAGGGGAAGAAGGTAAACATCTATACAGATTCTAGGTATGGTTTTGGTATTGCACATGACTATCGACCCATATGGCGGGCTAGAGACTTTCTAACCTCTGCAGGTCAGCCCATTAAAAACAAAGACTCACTACTGCTTCTAGAGGAAGTAGCCATTGTCAAGGTTAAGGCACATACCAGACAACAAACCCGTGAGGCTAGGGGCAACAACAGGGCAGATGGGGCTGCAAAAGAGGCAGCAGTGAAGCCTTGGAAACCCAAGGTAATCCCTGTCGGCGTCCTGGAGCCTCACCACATGTCTGAAGATGTGTTGATTAAACTTTCTGCACAGGCAGATGAAGGAGAAAAGACCTCCTAGACTCAGAGAGGAGCAGTGCCAAATGGGCAAAGACTCTTGGAAGTGTCAGGAAAAATATGCCTACCCAGAGCCCTCCTTCCTATGATGGCACAGGAGGCCCACGGGCCCACTTACCTATCGAAAGGTGCCATGGTAAGTGTGGTTAATACAGGGTGGATTGCTCCAGGGTTTTCTCTGTGCACTGAATAACGGCAGTCAAGTGGTAAAGACTCCAAGCAAGCACCCCCCCCCCAGGCCACTTTACCCATTTCAGAGACTGCAGATAAACTATATACAACTACCAAAGGTAGATGTGTATAAATTTGTTCTCGTGTGTGTTGATCTCTTTTCAGGTTGGCCGGAAACCTGCCCAATAGCCAAAGCAAATGTCAAGAATATGGCAAAGAAACTGGTCAGTGAACTGATATGCAGGTACGGTGTTCCTGAAGTCAATGAGTCAGATAGAGGTTCTCATTTCGCAGTTGAAGTGATGAGGGAAGTTATGCAGGCATTAGGGGTGATCCACGCTTTCCGAGTTGAGCGTTTGAATGGATAAAAGGCCATGCGGGAGATCCAGAGGCCCTGGACAGAGTGCTTGCATTTGGCTCTATATTCAGTAAGGACTACCCCAAACAAGAGGACAGGGTTGTCCCCATTTGAGATCCTGTTTGGAAGTGCCCCCAGGTTATGGTTGTACTTTCCCCAGCAGCTGCAGATGAATAATGACAGTCTGACCAGTTACATACGGGCCCTCACAAAAAGGCTAGAATACACGCATAAACAGGTGTTTGCTTCATTTCCAGATCCTGACTTAATAGAAGGAACTCACAACTTGCAGCCCAGAGACTGGGAGGTGATAAAAAGACATGTGAGAAAAGGACTAGTTCCAAGATTCGATGGTCCATTTCAAGAACTGTTAACCACCCACACCGCTGTAAAGGTTGAAGGAAAACCCAACTGGATACACGCTTCTCACTGCAAGAAAGTCTTGGAACCACAGGATGAAGGTCCTTCTTCTGACAGTGGCACTGACCCTGAGCGTGTCAGCAGTGTTTCGTCCACTGAATGATAAATAGGACAATGCTCTTATACGGCACCATCAGGTGCTGTTTGAAGGAATGAATGAAAAGTGACAGACTGTTGGATCTGTACTCACAGTCCTGTGAGTTCAGCCAGTATGCCCTATTTTGCCATACCCCTCAGTTTATCTGAATTGACTGAACTGGCCAACTCTACTATCTTTTTCACAGGCATGAAGCAGGTTAAGTCCAAACTAAAAACAGAGAGATACCCTAACCTGTTGCAGGATGGGCTGAGCCCCCCTGATTCATAGTAAACAGATTAGGGCCACCAGCTGATTATAGCTCTACCCCCTGGAACGAGAACATGTTGTGCAATGTGTCATGCTTTCCAAGTTGGAGACACTGTTGTTGTATGCAAATACGGTCGAAACGTATGTCTTTTAGTCCTCATGACAAATTCGGCTGCAATTACTGGTGCTAGTATAGATCTTGTAAAGGGTAAGAATCTGGCCTGCAACAACCGTACCTTAGTTGATTTAATTGCTGGAATAACCTCTAACTCCTAAGAGGGTCAGGAAAAGGGACCAGAACTGGCAGAAGGTGTCCGACTGGCCAAATTGATAACTCAGTTGTTTAATAGTACGGTGGTTTCAGTCCCAGAAGATATATTCCTGGTCTGTGGGCATAAGGCATACTAATGGTTGCTCAGAAATGTCACTGGTTTATGTACAATTGCCCGGCTTACTCCTACAACTTTTATAATTCCCCATTCCGATATAGATATGTTTATTTATAAAGTTTGTAAGAAGGGGAAACAATATCGATATTGTTCCCCCTAAAGGGAATCCTTAGGGCAGAATAGGATTAGCTTGTTCTGAAGTAACAGTTCACAGATTTCTTAAAATGGGGGAATTGTGAGAGATAAAACTCCATCTTGTATATCCTATATCTATCTGAACCAGAGTTCAATTAGAGGTTATTAAAATGTTAGACAAGTGTCATCTCTTTGCAGGCATGCTGGGGGGGGGGGGGGGGGGGGGAATTCAGCTGACAACCTCCCCCCCTCCTGTTCTATTTGTATAAATGCTAGAGGTCTGCTAAAGGTTTCATTTCTTCAGTCTTTTTGTGGTTTATGTGACGCACGGCTGTTGGGCGTCTACCAATAATTATGGTATAAGATTATGTGCTAATGTTACAATAAAGCAGATTACTGATTACAGCCATTGCGTGTATCAGCCTTCTCTGTGCACATTACACTATATGAATTTGGAACCCATAATCATAGATGCAGGGGTAATTGCCCTCACACTGACCCTGTAAAACATTGTAGGTAAGGGCCTGCTGGTGAGCTGACCTTCTAAAAAATTATATGCAAGGGCCTGCTGGTGAGCTGATACTGTAAAACATTGTAGGTGAGGGCCTGCTGGTGAGCTGACCTTCTAAAAAATTATATGCGATGGCCTGCAGCTAAGCTGACCCTGTAAAACATTGTAGTTGAGGGCCTGCTGGTGAGCTGACCCTGTAAAAAATTATATGCGAGTGCCTGCAGCTGAGCTGATCCTGTAAAACATTGTAGGTGAGGGCCTGCTGGAGAGCTGACCCTCTAAAAAATTATATGCAAGGGCCTGCAGCTCAGCTGACCCTGTAAAACATTATATGTGAAGGGCATATATGAAAGGGCATTATATACGACGAATAAGCAGGTTGATTTAATAAGAGAGGAGGAGGAGTATGAGAAAGGGAAGATTCAACCATATACCCTTGTTTGTGGTGGAAGGGGTGCACAGGAATACAGTGTATTCAGTACATTATAAACAACACATTTAAAGTGCCTTTATGTTCATCAGCTTTACTCTGGTGGAGTAGAGAAGTCATGGTCAATCCAAGTCTTGTCCATTTTTATAAGGCCGAATGCACACGACCATGGAACATGGACGTGAGCAATCCGTGGTATCCGGGCCTGGCATCCTGATGAGAGCAGGAGCGCACGGCGTAATTGGTTGATATGACGCCGCACGCTTCGTGCCACCGCTGCAGTACAGTAATACACTTGTATAGATCATACGAGTGTATTACTGTACTGCAGCGGCTGCTCGAAGCGCACAGCGTCATAGCAAACAATAACTCTGTGCGCTCCTGCTCTCAGCAGGATGCCAGGCCAGGATACCATTGACTGCTCATGTCCGTGTTCCACGGTCGTGTGCATTCTGCCTAAGAGTCAACCTGTCAGCATTTTCAGTTGACAGGCGGAAACACTTATCTGTTATAATGCCACCAGCAGCACTAAATACCCACTCAGACAAAACTCTGGCAGCAGGACAGGCCAGCACCTCCAAGGCGTAGAGCGTCAGTTTGTGCCAAGTGTCCAGCTTGGACACCCAGTAGTTGTAAGGCACTGAGGGATAATTGAGGACGCTGACACTGTCTGCTCAGTACTCCTTCACCAGCTTCTATAATTTTTCCATCCTTGTGACATTAGGCCGCGCATCAGGGTAAGGGTGCTGGCGGGGTGTCATGAAACTGTCCCAGGCTTTGGAGAGTGTTCTCCTGCCTCTGTTGGAACTGCTGCGTTTTCCCCTTGTCTCCCCTCCACGGTTGGCCAAGGAAGTACGGGCTCTGCTGAAGGAAGTACGGACTCTGCCGCCAGTGTTTCAGATGGAAATTTTTGGAGCAATTTTTCTACAAGGATCTTCTGGTATTGCACCGTTTTGCTCATCCTCTCCACCAGAGGAATGAGAGATGAGAAGTTCTCTTTGTAGCGGGGGTCGAGAAGAGTGAACAACCAGTAATCCATATTGTCTAAAATGCATATAATGCATGGGTCGCTGGAAACGCAGCCTAACCTGAAGTCAGCCATGTGTGCCAGGCAATACTTCGCTGTCATCATCAGGAGGAACATTCTCAATCTCCTCATCCTCCTCCTCCTCTTCTTCCCACCCATGCTGAACAGATGGAATTAAACTTCCATGGGTACTACCCTCTGTAGCGGAGGCAACCGTCTCTTGCTCCTCCTCCTCCACCTCTTCATCGTCCAATTTGCGCTCAGAAGACGAACTGAGGGTGGTCTGGCTATCACCCTGTGCAATGTCTTTCCTTATTTCCACCTCTTCAACATGCAAAGCGTCATCCTTAATTGTGAGCAGCAAGTGTTTTAGTATACACAGAAGTAGGATGGTTACGCTGCTAATAGCGTTATCGCCGCTCACCATCTATGATTCCTCAAAGTTTCTTAAAACCTCACAGAGGTCAGACATCCATGCCCACTCCTCACTTGTGAATAGTGGAAGCTAACTGGAAAGGCAACGACGATGTTGCTGCTGGTATTCCACTACTGCCCTCTGCTGCTCACAAAGCCTGGCCAACATGTGGAAAGTCGAGTTCCAGCGTGTGCTCATGTCGCACAACAGCTGGTGAGTTGGCAATTTCAAGCGCTGCTGCAGCATTGAAAGACCAGCTGAAGCTGTCGATAACATGCGGAAATGTGCACACACGCGGCGCACCTTCACCAGTATCTCAGGCAAATTGGGATAGGTTTTGAGAAACTGCTGAACCATTAAGTTTAAGATGTGGGCTAGGCATGGGATGTGTCTGAGCTTGCCGAGCTCCAAAGCCGCCACCAAGTTACAGCCATTATCAGACACAACCATGTCTGGTTCTAGGTTGAGTGGTGAGAGCCACAGCTCAGTCTGGTCTCTTATCCCCTGCCACAGCTCTGCAGTAGTGTGCTGTTTGTCCCCTAAGCATATCAGCTTAAGCACGGCCTGTTGCCACTTCCCCACTGCAGTGCTACACTGCTTTCAGCTACCGACTTATGACTGACTGCACGCAAATAATTCGGAGGTGGAAGTGGAGGAGGAGGCGGAGGAGGAGAAGTGGGGGGGGGTGGAGCCACTAACATTGGTGCTGGCGATAACCCTGATCGACTGTAATGACCGGCAACACACACAGGGAGGAAAACAGGGAAAGCCCTGCCCAAGGGAGAGGGAAAGGTGGTGACCCCTAACTCACCTTGCAGCTGGCACCTGCCTGCCCTGACGTCCCTAGATGGGTTCCTCACCCGTGCGGCGATCACGTGCCTAAACCCTGGCTTTCCCTGAAATGAGCCCTAGATAATGAACGGGCCGGTGGGATCGCTAGTCCTCACCACTGCACTAAGAGGGAAACACCAGGGAGAGGACAGACAAACACAGACAAACACAAACACCCAGGTGGACGGCAACAATGTCCACAAAGGTCCAACAGGGATCCGGAGGGTAGCGTTCTAAGGCAACACTCAGAGAACGCAGCAACACAGCTCCAGTGGGTCAGAATAGATGTCCAGGCAGGAAGCTCTATATCTGGCAACCAGAGAAGTGTGAGAGGGGAATATAAGGAGGATTGGGAGTGCTGGACAAGGAACAGCTGAGAGAAGGAGCTACGGATCCCTGAGTGAGCCAAAAGGGTTTGTAAAGCAAACCCAGAAAGCTACAATAAGGAAACTTCCCTATCTGACATAGAGCGTGCAGCCAACCGCTGCGACCTCCTGACCCCGGGTACAACGGAGTCAGGCGTGGCTCTCGACACCCTCGTGACAGTACCCCCCTCTCTACGAGGGGCCTCCGGACACTCAGGACCAGGTCTCTCAGGATGAGAGGCATGAAAAATCCGGACTAGCCTTTCGGCGTTTACCTCAGACGCAGGAACCCACATTCTTTCCTCGGGACCGTAACCTCTCCAGTGCACCAGATATTGGAGAGAGCGGCGGACCCGACGAGAATTAACAATTTTGGATATCTGAAATTCCAAACTACCATGCACGACAACAGGAGGGGGTGGCAGCGGTGACGGTTCTAGAGGTGGAACATATTTTTTGAGTAACGACTTATGAAAGACATTATGGATTTTAAAAGTCTGAGGTAACTCCAGGCGAAAAGCCACGGGGTTGATGATGGCTACAATCTTGTAAGGACCAATAAACCTAGGACCCAGTTTCCAAGAGGGAACCTTCAACTTGATATTCCTAGTAGACAACCACACATAGTCATTCACTCCTAGGTCCGGACCTGGCGACCGTCTCTTATCAGCCATGCATTTGTATTTACCTCCCATATTTTTCAAGTTAGCTTGCACCTTCTGCCATACTGATGAAAGAGATGACGAAAACCGTTCCTCTTCGGGAACCCCAGAAGACCCCCCCTCTTTGAAAGTACAGAATTGGGGATGAAAACCATATGCACCAAGAAAAGGTGACTTGCCAGTGGATTCCTGACGGCGATTATTTATGGCAAACTCAGCTAATGGTAAATATGACGACCACAACTCTTGGTTTTCAGACACAAAACATCTTAGATATGTCTCCAGGTTTTGGTTGGTACGCTCAGTCTGTCCATTCGACTGAGGATGGAAAGCTGAGGAAAAGGACAAGTGAACCCCCAAACGGGAACAAAAAGCTTTCCAAAATTTAGAAATAAACTGGGTTCCCCGATCCGAAACAACATCGGAGGGGACCCCGTGAAGCTTCACGATCTCACTGACGAATACCTGAGCAAGAGTTTTAGCATTAGGTAGTGCGGGTAACGCAATAAAGTGTGCCATTTTGCTAAACCTGTCCACTACTACCAAAATCACTGTTTTACCCGCAGACAAAGGTAAGTCAGTGATAAAATCCATAGACAGATGTGTCCATGGTCTATTGGGAATGACGAGTGGTAATAGAGACCCTGCAGGACGTGTATGTGAAACTTTTGCGCGCGCACAGGTAGAACAAGAAGACACAAAATCCAATACATCCTGACGCAACCTTGGCCACCAAAAACGACTAGACAATAGCTCTAAGGTTGCTTTACTACCCGGGTGCCCAGCAAGTGCCGAATTATGATGTTCCTTTAATAATTCGAGACGTAGGTTCAACGGTACAAACAATTTCTCTGAGGGGCAAGAGACCGGGGCGTCCCCCTGGGCCTCTAACACCTTCCCCTCCAAAGCAGAGTGTACCGCAGAGACAACCACTCCTCTTTGTAGAATGGGTACCGGATCACTCACATTACCCCCTCCAGGGAAACAACGAGATAGTGCATCAGCCTTGGTATTCTTTATCCCAGGACGATAGGTAATCACAAAGTTAAACCTGGTAAAAAATAGCGACCACCTAGCCTGTCTAGGGGTGAGACGCTTAGCTGATTCGAGGTACAGCAGATTTTTGTGGTCTGTAAACACAGTGACGGGGTGGACTGCCCCCTCTAAAAAGTGACGCCACTCCTCAAACGCAAGTTTAATAGCTAACAGTTCCCTATTGCCAATATCGTAGTTCTGTTCTGCTGCAGATAGTTTTTTAGAAAAGAAAGCACAAGGACGCCATTTGCCAGGAGACGGACCCTGAGACAGCACAGCCCCCACTCCCACCTCTGATGCATCGACTTCAACAATAAAAGGCTGAGAGACATCAGGTTGGACTAGTACAGGTGCTGAGGTAAACCTCTCTTTTAGAGAGGAAAAAGCAACTTTAGCGGCGTCAGACCATTTAGAAAAATCAGTCCCCTTCCTAGTCATGTCAGTAAGGGGTTTTACGATCACCGAATAATTTTTAATGAATTTCCTATAGAAATTCGCGAAGCCCAAGAACCGTTGTAGTGCTTTGAGGTTCTCAGGAAGATCCCAATCCAAAATTGCCTGGACCTTCCTAGGATCCATACGGAAACCTGACGCAGATAAATAATAACCTAGGAATTGTATCTCCTGAACGGCAAAAACACATTTTTCAATTTTAGCATATAATTCATTCGTTCGTAGGACCTGTAGTACTTGTCTGACATGCTCCTCATGTGTTTTCAGATCAGACGAATAAATTAAGATATCATCTAGGTATATTACCACAAACCTGCCGATTAGATGACTAAAAATGTCATTAACGAAATGTTGAAAGACGGCAGGAGCATTGGTCAGGCCGAAAGGCATAACTAGATTTTCATAATGCCCCTCAGGGGTGTTAAAAGCTGTTTTCCACTCATCCCCCTCTTTAATACGAATCAGATTGTAGGCCCCCCTAAGATCGAGTTTGGAGAACCACCTAGCACCCGCAATCTGGTTAAACAGGTCAGGAATGAGAGGAAGAGGGTATGGGTCTCGGATGGTTATCCGATTTAATTCACGAAAATCTAGGCAAGGACGCAGGCCCCCATCTTTCTTTTTAACAAAGAAAAACCCTGCAGCCACAGGTGAAGAAGAGGGTCTGATGTGTCCCTTAGCCAAACTCTCGGAGATATAATCCTTCATGGCTTGTCTCTCTGGACCTGAAAGATTATATAACCTGGTCTTGGGTAATTTTGCGCCGGGAATAAGGTTAACCGGGCAATCATAAGGACGATGAGGTGGTAACTTCTGACAACCCTTTTCAGAAAAAACGTCCTCAAAGTCCGAAACAAATGTAGGTAGGGTAGTTATGGAGGCGACTAAGCAATTGCTATTTAAGCAATTTTCTCTGCACGGCTCACTCCACTCCAATATCTCCCTGGCCTGCCAATCCACCACTGGATTGTGCGCTACCAACCAGGGAAGGCCCAGCACCACCGGAGTGGAAAGCCCCTCCAGAACATAACATGAGAGCATCTCGTTATGGTGGTCCCCTACCCGAAGGTGTAAATTATGAACGATGTGGGTGAGGTTTCTCTGAGACAGAGGAGCAGAATCTATAGCAAATATGGGAATAGGTCTCTGTAACGTACAGAGAGACAAACCCATAGTGCGGGCAAAATGGGCATCTATCAAATTTACCCCTGCTCCACTGTCTAGAAAGAAAGAAACAGTCTCTGTCTTCTCACCAAAAACAATAACCGCTGGCAACACAAATTGCGATGTACGTATGGAGGAAACGTATACCCCCCGGCTGACATCCTCCACACAGCCTGGGGTTAGTAGTTTTCCGACATTTTTTTTGTTTCTGAGGAAAGAAGGACAGACGTTAATGAAATGACCCCTCTCCCCACAAAAAAAAACAACCCCCACGCCTACGGCGAACCTCAGGAGGACGGACCTGGCGAGTAGTTCCTCCTAGCTGCATAGGCTCGTCTAAGTCCGTACAGACTAACTGCTGCTTGGGAGGGGTTACCAATGGCTCCGGTTTTTTCAACCTGTCCCTAAGGCGTCTATCTATACGGATAGAAAGGGACATAACTGCATCAAGGGAAAAGGGGGTCTCATACAATGCAAGCGCATCCTTAACCCTTTCGGATAACCCAGAGCAGAACTGACTCCTGAGAGCCGGGTCGTTCCATTGGGTATCCGTAGCCCACCTGCGGAAGTCAGAGCAATACTCCTCTACCGGCCGCTCTCCTTGTAGGAGTCTCCGTAATTTTGATTCAGCCAGTGCGACTCGGTCAGGGTCGTCATATATGAGACCCAAGGCCCCGAAAAACTCATCCACTGACCGAAGAGCCTGGGAATCAGTAGGTAAAGAGAACGCCCAGGACTGCGGGTCCCCCTGCAGCAGGGAAATAACAACACCCACCCGCTGTTCTTCATTACCAGAGGAGTAAGGACGCAGTTTAAAGTATAGTTTACAGGCCTCACGGAACGTCAAAAACTTGTCCCTTCCCCCAGAAAATCTGTCAGGGAGAGGGACCTTGGGTTCCGCAACAACCTGATTACCAGTAGCAACCGCTGGGCTTGCGGTCTGTTGTAATTGCTGCTGTTGCTGGAGGACCGACGCCTTCAATCCTGCCACCTCCAAAGACAGGCCATGAAATTGTTCGGACAGAGCAGCAATTGGATCCATACTGGATTCTAAGTAGGTACATTTTTTTTTTTTTTTTATTTTTTTTTTTACCTACACAAAATAAGGGCCAGATATAATGTAATGACCGGCAACACACACAGGGAGGAAAACAGGGAAAGCCCTGCCCAAGGGAGAGGGAAAGGTAGTGACCCCTAACTCACCTTGCAGCTGGCACCTGCCTGCCCTGACGTCCCTAGACGGGTTCCTCACCCGTGCGGCGATCACGTGCCTAAACCCTGGCTTTCCCTGAAATGAGCCCTAGATAATGAACGGGCCGGTGGGATCGCTAGTCCTCACCACTGCACTAAGAGGGAAACACCAGGGAGAGGACAGACAAACACAGACAAACACAAACACCCAGGTGGACGGCAACAATGTCCACAAAGGTCCAACAGGGATCCGGAGGGTAGCGTTCTAAGGCAACACTCAGAGAACGCAGCAACACAGCTCCAGTGGGTCAGAATAGATGTCCAGGCAGGAAGCTCTATATCTGGCAACCAGAGAAGTGTGAGAGGGGAATATAAGGAGGATTGGGAGTGCTGGACAAGGAACAGCTGAGAGAAGGAGCTACGGATCCCTGAGTGAGCCAAAAGGGTTTGTAAAGCAAACCCAGAAAGCTACAATAAGGAAACTTCCCTATCTGACATAGAGCGTGCAGCCAACCGCTGCGACCTCCTGACCCCGGGTACAACGGAGTCAGGCGTGGCTCTCGACACCCTCGTGACATCGACATAGAGCCCACAATCTTTGTCATTGGTAGCACCTGTGCCATCCCAGGGTACGACTCATTCCCAGCCTTCACAACATTTCCCCAGTGTGCCGTCAGGGAAATGTAGCGTCCCTGGCCAAATACACTTGTTCATGTGTCCATGGTTAAGTGGAGCTTCCCAGTAAGTGCGCTGGTCAGGGCACGTGTGATGTTACAGGACACATGTTGGTGTAAGGCGGGCACAGAACACCTTGAAAAAATGTGGCGGATGAGGACTACGTAACGCGGGACGGCTGCCGACATCAGGCTGCGGAAGGCCTAAGTGTCCACAAGCCTAAATGGCAACATTTCCAGGGCAAGTAATTTGGAAAGCTGCGCATTTAGTGCTATGGCCTGTGGGTGGGTGGCTGGCTGGGTATTTGCGCTTGCGTTCACATGCCTAGGGTAAGGACATTTGTACGCTGAGCTGGGACATGGAAGTGGATGTGGTCGCTGATGGTGCTTTAGAAGGTCCAGGTGCAGGGCGGAAGGGATCCGGGCCTGCGTCTTGGACAGAGGATTGGCCAGCATGTAACACAGGGAAAAAGAAGGCAGTGGTGTGACCCACAGACACAGATTGTGGACCCAGGCATTCGGCCCACCTATTACGGTGCTTTGATGCCATGTGGCGGATCATGCTGGTGGTGGTGAGGTTGTTAGTGTTCACGCCCCTGCTTATTTTTGTATGGCACAGGTTGCAAATTACAATTCTTTTGTCATTTGCACTTTCCTCAAAAAAGCGCCACACTGAGGAACACCTACCCCTTGGCAAGGGAGATTTCCGCAATAGGGTGCTCCGTGGAACAGTTGCGGGCCTGTTTGGTGTGGCCCGCCTTCTCCCTTTTGTCACCCCACTGCCTCCTCCAGCTTGTTTCGGTGCTGCAGATCACTCTCCCTCTGTACTGCTGTCCTTGTTCGGCTTTCAACATTCCCAGGTTGGGTCAGTGACTTCATCGTCCACCACCTCCTCTTCCACTTCCTCACTCTGCTCATCTTCCTGACTTGTTGACCTAACCATAACCTCAGTGATTGACAACTGCGCTCATCCTCTTCATCAAACTCTTGAGACAGTAATTGCTGTTGAGTTATTGGCAACTGTGTCTCATCAATTTCCACCTCATTAAACAGTAATTGCCATTCCCCACCGTCATCTGCTTGTGACTGTGGATGCTCAAGAGTTTTGGAATCAGAGCACAAGATCTGTCCCTCCTCCAGCGTGCTTGTTAAGAGGGCCAAATCAAGGAATGGCGAAGAAAAGAGGTCCTCGGAATATCAGAGTGTGGAATCACTTGTTTGGCCAGACTCTCCATGGTGAGAGGAAGGAGTTTCAAGACTGGACTTGGTGAAAGACAGGGTGGTGCTTAACCGACTGTAAGCATTATCTGCTGCAATCAAACTGACCACCTGGTTGTACTGGTCTGCCTTCAAGAGTGGTATCCTGCGCTGTCCTGCAAACTGGGACATGAATGTTTTTCTTGTGCTCTGGCAGCAGGCACAGTTTCAATGCGCCCAGGCCCTCGGCGTCTGTGTGCACCATCAGCATCACGTCCACTTCCCTCCCCTTACTGCTCGCCTTCTTAATTTTAATTGTGATATATGCTTGAAAGCATGTCACACGTACACTAGTGTAGGATTTGGAAGTGTATGCGCAAAAAAATGTAAAACGGTATTTGGGATGTGGAAACGTCACACAGGAGATATCCTGCAGATAATGTCAGTGCTGTCACCAGCATTGACATTATCACTGGAGATGTGGCGCAGCTATTCTCACTGTCCGCAGCAGACACTGTCTATTGAAAAAGTACACTGGATGTCACAGATATTTCTTGGATGCACACACTTTACACTGGAAATGTGGTGCAGCTAATCTCACTGTCCGCAGCGGACACCATCTATTGAAAACGTACACTCGATGTCACTGATATTTTTTGGATGCACACACTTTACACAGGATATGTGGCACGGATAATTTAACTGTACGCAGCAGACACCGTCTATGGAAAATGTACACTGGATGTTACTGATATTTTAGGGATGCGCACACTTTACACAGGAGATTTGGTGCGGATAATTTAACCGTCCGCAGCAGACACCGTCTACGGAAAAGATTCGCTGGATGTCAGTGATATTTTAGGGATGCACACACTTTATACAGGAGATGTGGCACGGGTAATTAAACTGTCTGCAGTGGACACAGTCTACAGAAAAAGTACACTGGATGTCACTGATATTTTAGGGATGCGCACACTTTACACTGGAGATGTGGCGCGGATAATTTAACTCTTTGCAACGGCCTATTAGATGGTATTTAGCGCAGGATGCGCAAAATATATATATTGCTGCTGCCAAACACAATAGTCCTAAAAAGGACTTTTGGGTATCTAAAAAGTTTTTCTAATAAAAATCTTCCAATAACACTCCCTACACTCTGTCCCTTCCTATGCACAGCTCTCCCTAAGACTGAGCAATTTAGCGCAGGCTGCGCTACAAACATATATTGCTGCTGTCACAAGCAATAGTCCTTAAAAGGACTTTTGGGTCTCTGAAAAGTTTTTGTAATAAAAATCTTCCAATAACACCCCCTACACTGTCATTCCCTTCTTATACTCAGCTCTCCCTGACTAAGACTGAGCCAAACACGTGTCATCGGGTGCTTTATAGCACCCGATTACGTGTTCTGGCCAGCCAAACACTGTAATGCCAGTAGCCAACATGACTACGGCATAACAGTGCGCGCCAGTACCTCCCTGCACGTTTATTGGCTGCGTGAAACCAATAGAGGGCGCTGTTCATAACTCAATAGCACCATCTATTGGTTTTCATAGTCTTATGGCTGAAAAACAAGGCAGATTCTGCTCATTTGCATGTCTTTCGCATATGTCCACGTTTATGCAAATGAGTTTTTACATGACAAAACTGTATAGAAAGGTTATTGAATATTATGTTAGTACAATCGGAAAACTTTTTGTTGCCCTAATGATATTGATCTAGGTGTGCAGGTCCACCCAAGCTAGCCAACAGATGCAAAATAACTGAGGTTTACTGGTTCTCAGTCAGATAAGAGCTGGTTTGGAAAATCTCATAGTGCACAAGGATGCCATTGTAAGGTATTCTGGCTGTTATCTGTCTCATGGATAGATGGATGGCTTGTACATAACTGGCTTTTGGCATATAGCCTTTGTGTGGTTGTCTATTGTATGTCATACATAATAGGAGTCTAAGACGCATCCAGCTATCCTCCTAATGCTGTTGCCAAACCTTTTTGATGGGGTTTCCATCAATTTCTAACTTTTTTTTTTATGAACCAGACACCCTCTTCTCTTCCGAACAGGCAGTGCTTGGGGTTCTCCCATTGAATACCATTGTATTAAATTGTATTCAAGCACCCGAATCATTCGGCCGAGCACTCGGATCTGCTGAGTATGCTCGCTCATCACTACAAACAACATCTCCTAGCAATAATCAGTGAAAAACGCATTGCATCCGCACTTGTTTCCGGATGCGATGCATTTTTCACTGAAGCCCCATTCACTTCTATGGGGCCAGGGCTGCGTGAAAAACGCAGAATATAGAACATGCTGTGTTTTTCACGTTGAAGAACTGATGCATGAAAAAAAAAAAACGCTCATGTACACAAACCCATTAAAATGAATGGGTCAGGATTCAGTGCGGGTGCTATGCGTTCACGTCACGCATAGCACCCACGCGGAATACTTGCTCGTGTGAAAGGGGTCTAAAGGGTTTGTACCATGATTGATGTAAAAAATAAATAAAATCAGACATTATATACTACCTATAATCATGTGTTTAGCTCAAATAGGAATGTTCAGGGTCCGTACAGACACACATGTGCTCTACCATTTATTATTCACTGAAAAAAACACCATAGAAACAGCTTGTGTTTTTTCATATACAGTTTTGATGGTATTTTTTTGCGACCATTGCTAAACAACTGTGCGAACCACAATTTATTTTGAGGGCTATATCCTCCTATCAGGGGCAAAACTAGAGGTGACTAGGCCCCACAGAAAATTTTTGTATGGGCCCCCTCTCCCTGTGTAAACACCGCTCCTTTGGCTAGTCACGATCTAGACCAGGCTGCCACGCCATCCTTTTCCTATTATATATCATATACATACACACACACCCTATCTGACACGGCGAGTTTTCCGCGCGGGTGCAATGCGTGATGTGAATGAGTCTCCCCTCTCCCTCCTGTTACTGCCGACTACAGAGCAGAAGCTGGGCTGTACTAATAGTTAGGAGAGGGAGGGGAGACAGGATCTCCCTGTAGCACACTGTACTGAGCCCTGGCTGCACTATTAAGCAGCCAGGCTCCTCTATTAATGGTCCGTGCTGATGGGCGGGGCTTAGCTCCCTGCTCTGCTCCGAGGACATTCTAAAGCAGCAGTGAAGTGAGTGTACAGGGAGGTGTGGCCAGTCTGACTGTTTACTACTGCTACGGGCCCCTTGTCAGCCCGGGCCCCGAAGCAGCTGCTTCCCCTGCTTCCCTGGTAGGTACGCCACTGCCTCCTATACTACGGAGTGCTTCTGTGGGTTTTCTGTCCATGTCTTCACCCCACAAAAAAGTAGTGCATGCACTACTTTTTTGCAGTGTGGACCGTTGGACTAATTTCAAGAGAATGGGTCTGCAGACATCGGATATTTGCAGTCAGCAGCACAGGCATAGCCGGTGTTCTGAGATATTTTCCTACCTCAGATATTTTCCTACCCGGCAAACTGAGCACGCTCAGTAAAAGTGAATTCCACACCCACATGTAAAGTTCCTGCCCATTCTCCCCACCCATTATATTTTCCTACTGCTTCTGTTCCTGTTCTGCTGGATTTATTGTGTCTACTGCTGCCATATGTAAATTCCTACTGGTTTTAAATTGTTGTAGCCTCTTATATACTGTATGTAACTTCTGTACTGTGCTATCTGCTGGATTCACTGTCTCCTATGTAAAAACATATCATGGGATGAGATAAGGATAGGAAAATATCACAGGATGAAATCTATATAACATGCTGTGATATTTTCCTACCCTCCATCACAGGGTAAAAACATACAATAGGATAGCAAAATATCACAGGGTAGGATACTACATTGGCTAGCCATACACAGTACAATCCCCCGTGCGATCGAGTGATTATTTCAGTGAATAATCGCTTTATGGCAGGAAAATGGCAAGTGCCATTGGATGCCACGGACTGTTAGTGAGAGATTGGACCGGTTGGTAAATCTCGGTGCAATCGTAATAGGAAATTATATAATGGAATCGCATCGGATCGCAAAGTTTGCTCGAAATTTTGTGTTCCAATGGACCGATTTGTGATCGCAAAAAAATTGTGATCACAAATTGGTTGCACGGAGCAGCAGTGAATAAAAAAGTTAAGATCATTATTATATTTTCAAAATAGTAAACTACATACAGCAGTGAATGAAAAAGTAGAGATCATTATTAAAAAGGTTACTGAAGAATATACTTTCAATAAAGTAAGGGTAGGAAAATATCATAGGCGGCCATTTACCACATGTATAGCTATGCTATTTTCCTACCAGATATAATAGGTTTTTAATGAAAAAATGTATGTCTTTTCTGTGTTTTGGAGCCACAAATACTGATAAACAATACTACTCAAATACTGACAGCGCCAAAGTGGTCTCAGGCTGATTTCAATTGTAACAAACTCTCAGCTGTGAGAAGTTTTAGGTCTGATTTGAAAATTAGCCCCTAAAAGTCATCCAAAATTGCATATTAAGCAGAAATCTTGATTAAAGGATTATTAGGCAATGATTAAAGGGTGAAGGAGGTTTAGTTATTTCTGGAACTCCCATAGAGGTGAATAGAGAGCACGCCGAGCATGGGTGGTGCACTCTCCATTGCTTTTGGGGCCCTGTTCTAGGTATAGGTGGAAGGCCCAGAGGTGGGACCCATACCTAACAGACATTGGTGGCATATCGCTAGGATAGTGCGAGATGGGTCAACCCCAATAAGATTATTTACATGAAGCCAGATAACCCTATTATTGACTTATGTTAAAGAACGGCTTCAGATGATTACATTATGATGTCCATTAAGAAATAAGATTAGGCTTTGATACATATCTGAAGTTGGACGTCACCATAGATCATCCTCCCTTCAGAAGAAGGAACTGTTATCTCTTTCAATGGTCCTGACTCCTAATAAGTAAGGTTAGGCCCTGGGGCTATTGCTAATTTGCAGTCTTCATGGAAGATCTATGTATGGATTTATGAAACCAATGAATGACAGAGGGAATAGTAAAAATATCCCTAATGTAGCTAAGAAAATATACTCTGGGAGGTGGAGACCTAACTTCTTAAGGTTCACAAGGCGATGATCAGTATGATTGAGCGACGAACGAGTCGTTTCTTGGTGTAGCGAACATTTCAACAATGAACCTTTAGACTTGATAATTATTGTTCACATAATCGTAATTTCGATCGCTTATTCCATCGTTTGTAAAGCAGACAGTTGCATATACACAAAGTGAATGTTGAGTGGCGTTCTTAAACACGCCTATGGCTTTTTTTATGTTTTACTCCTTTTGCAGTAAAAATGCACCTTTTTATTAAAAATAAGTTTTATTTTGCATCGACATATACTAACATTCATAACATTTTTTCTCCAATGTAACTGTGTGAGGGCTTGTTTTTTTGTGAGATGTACTGTAATTTTTATTGGTACCATTTTGGAGTGCATATGACATTTTGATAGCTTTTTATACTATTTTTTGGAATGAAGATGGGCAAAAATTGCAATTCTATCAGTTTTTTATTTTAATTTTTTATGGGGTTCCTCATGCAGTATATATGATATAATAACTTTGCTCTGTGGGTCAATATGTTTATGGCGATAACAAATGTATATCGTTTTTTCATGTTTTACTACTTTTGCAGCATAAAATAACTTTTTACTAAAAATAAGTAATATTTTGATTGCTACATGCTAACATCCATAATATTTTTATTTTTTAACCAACGTAGCTTTGTGAGGGCTTGTTTTTTGCAGGACAGGCTGTAGTTTTTATTGGTAGCATTTTGAGATACATATGACTTTTTGTGCATTTTTTTAGGGTAAAGGTGAGGTGACAAAAACAGCGATTCTGTCACTGATTTTATTTTATTGTTTACAACATTCACTAAACGGGATGAGTAAAGTGATTATTTTATCATTCAGGTCATTACAGACACAGCAATACTAATTATGTGTAGGTTATTTCATTATTTTCATTTTTTAAGGATATGATATGGGAAACATCAAATTTTTTATATTTTATTATTTTTTTCCATTTTATTTGTTTTACACTTTTTTTTTATCAAGTACCACTTGGTTCTTGAAGATCCAATGGGTTCATTGCTGAATAATGCACTGCAATAGTTATTTATTGCAGTGTATAGTACTGTCTGTTTTACACTCACATTCAGCCTGATCAGACCCTGCCTCTGGCAGGGCCTGGGAGGATTTGGAACATGGCAAGCCTGGAGGCCTTTGCAAGGCCCTCGGCTGCCATAGCAACCATTGGAATGCTGCCATTGCAACACAGTGTCCCAATGGGGGAGAGAGTTCGCTACTGACCACGGCATGTGACAGGTTAAATGGCCAAGATAGGTACTGGCAGAGTGTCAACTGTATGTTATAGCTGATGGAAGCAGCTCAGTTCCTGCAGATTTATTATGCCCCCTGCCAACGTCAGCTGGTAAATCTAGTAAAGTATTAGTGTCATTACCTGTTCTATTATAGTGAAAGTTCCCGAGTTCTGAAGCTTGTCACAGCTGGGACCTTTGGGACTTTGGATGAAGGAGGCAGGGGAAGGGACACTTAAGACATGAATCAGACTGTGGCTTACTGTGTATCCCTGACTATCTCACTGAAACTTGAATACATATGAGGTCCTTTAATATGAATGATAGTATATGTGTATGTACAATGCAGTTAGAAAGTCTTCAGACGCTTTTACTTTTTCATATTTTGTTATGTTGTGGCCTTGTGCAAAATTTTTTTTTAAAAATCAAGTTTTTCCCCATCAATTTGCTCAATAATAGAAAGTGAAAACTGAATTTCAATTTTTTTTGCAAATTTATTAAAAAAGATAAACTAAAATTTTGCATGGACATAAGTATTCACATCCTTTGCTATGTCTCTTTCAATTTAGCTCTGGGGCCTCCCATTTCTCTTGATCATCTTTGAGATGTTTCTACACCTTGATTGGTAAATTCAGTTGATTGGAAACTATTAAGACCTGTCTATATAAGGTCCCACAGCTAACACTGCATATCAAACTAAAAACTGAGCCATGAGGAGAAAAGAACTGCCTGTAAAGCTCAGAGAGAAAATTGCGTGTAGGCACAGATCTGAGAAGGTTACCAAAAATGTGCCTACAAAGTTCCCAATAGCACAGTGGCCTCCATAATTCTTAAATGAAGTTTGGAGCAACCAGAACTCTTCATAGAGCTGGCAGCCTCACCAAACTATGTAATCTGGGGAGAAGAGCCTTGTTAAGAGAGGCTACCAAAACCCAATGGTCACTCTGACTGAGAAAATCCTGTGTGCAGATGGGAGAACATTTCAGAAGGTCTCATCACTGCAGCACACCACCATTCTGAGCTTTTATAGCAAAGCGGCCAGAAAGAAGCCACTGCTCAGTAAAAAAAAACACAGACCACTTGAGTTTGCTGAAAAGCACCTAAAGGACTCTCAGACTGTGGGAAACAAAAATCCCTGGTCTGATGAAACAAAGATTAAACTTTCTGGCCTCAATACTAGGCATCATGTCTGGAGGAAACCAGGCACTGCTCATTACCTGCCCAATACTATCCCTACGATGAAGCATGGTGGTGGCAGCATCATACTGTGGGGTGTTTTCAGTTGCTGGGGCACGTTGACTGGTCAGGCTTGAGGGAAAGCTGAATGGAGCAAAGTACAGAGATATTTCTAATGAAAACATGATCCAGAGGTTCACCTTCCAACAAGAAAATGACTCTAAGCACACAGCCAAGACAACATAGGAGTGGATTAGGGACAACTCTGTGAATGTTCTTGAGTGGCCCAGCCAGAGCCCTGACTTGAACCCAATTGAACATCTCTGGAGAGACCTGAAAATGGCTGTCCACCGACGATCCCCATCCAACCTGACAAAGATTGAAGGGATCTGGAGAGAAGAATGGCAGAAAATCCTCAAATTCTGGTGTGCAAATCTTGTGACACCATACCCAAGAAGACTAGAGGCTGTAATCGATGCCAAATATATTTAAACTAAGTCCTGAGTAAAGGGTCTGAATACTTATTTCAGTACAAGATTTTAGTTTTTCCTTTGCAATAAAATTAGTTTTTCACTTTCCCATTATGGGGTATTGAGTGCAGATTGGGGGGGGGGGGGGGGGGATTTTTTTATTTTTTATTTTATTTTAGCACTAGGCCGCAACATAACAAAATGTGAAAATCATGAAAGGGTCAGAAGATTTTCCGAATGCTTTGTATATACAGTATGTATGAATAAGCATTTATTGTGAACATTCATGTATTTATGTGTATGTATATATGTATGTATATGAATGCGTAACTGTGAACTCACGTACCTTTAATAAGGCAAAGATAGATGTCCAATGGTAAGAACAAATTCAGCCACAAAATCAAAAGATCTACCGTATTTTTCGCCCCATAAGACGCACTTTTCCCCCCCAAAAAATCGGGGGGAAATGCCCCTGCGTCTTATGGGGCGAATGCGGACAATTTAACATCGCTGGATGCGATGTAGCGTACGCTGGGGCCGGGGGAGGGACTGGAGGAGGAGCTGGGGGCCGGGAATAGCGGCGGGCGGTGCAATCAATGTACTATAGCCCCGCCCCGCCGCTCAGATATACTAATATTAAATGTCTTATTCGATTAAAATATATTAGATATGCCCCCTCACTCCTATATTGCTAATTGTACCTTAAATCCTATTCCTAGCTTCTGTAATGCAGGACGGGCGGGCGGCAGCGTGACTCCCTGATGTCACGTGCCTGCGCCGCCTACTTTATGAATGAAGCAGGCGGCGCAGGCAAGTGACGTCAGCGAGTGACGCGCCGGCCGCCCGGCCTGCATTACAGAAGCTAGGAATAGGATGTAAGGTACAATTAGCAATATAGGAGTGAGGGGGCATATCTAATACATTTTAATCGAATAAGACATGTAATATTAGCACTGGGGGCGGCAGAGGCGGGGGCGGCGGCGGGTGGGTGAGCTGATCTGTAGATGGCACAGTTAAGGGGGGGGGGGTCTGTGGATGCCACTGTTATGGGCTGGGGGGCTGTGGATGCCACTGTTATGGGCTGGGGGGCTGTGGATGCCACTGTTTTGGGCTGGGGGGCTGTGGATGGCACATATATAACAGTGCCATCCACAGATCCCCCCTGTAACAGTGCCATCCACAGATCCCCCCCCTGTAACAGTGCCATCCACAGATCCCCCCTGTAACAGTGCCATCCACAGATCCCCCCCCTGTAACAGTGCCATCCACAGATCCCCCACCCCCTGTAACAGTGCCATCCACAGATCCCCCACCCCCTGTAACAGTGCCATCCACAGATCCCCCCCTGTAACAGTGCCATCCACAGATCCCCCACCCCCTGTAACAGTGCCATCCACAGATCCCCCCCCTGTAACAGTGCCATCCACAGATCCCCCCCCCTGTAACAGTGCCATCCACAGATCCCCCCTATAACAGTGCCATCCACAGATCCCCCCCCCTGTAACAGTGTGTCAGTCATCCACAGATCCCCCCCCCATAACAGTGTCAGTCATCAACAGATCCCCCCCATAACAGTGTCCGTCATCCACAGATCCCCCCCATAACAGTGTCCGTCATCCACAGATCCCCCCATAACAGTGTCCGTCATTCACAGATCCCCCCATAACAGTGTCCGTCATCCACAGATCCCCCCCATAACAGTGTCCGTCATCCACAGATCCCCCCATAACAGTGTCCGTCATCCACAGATCCCCCCATAACGGTGTCCTTCACAGATCCCCAGTAATAGTGCCACCCACAGACCACCATTAGTTCCAAACCCACCAAAAGCTAAAAATAATTTTTTTCTTATTTTCCTCCCCAAAAACCTAGGTGCGTCTTATGGGCCGGTGCGTCTTATAGGGCGAAAAATACGGTATCTGACATTTCTAAAATTTGCAATGAGAAAAAAGGCAAATGTTAAACCAGATATCATTTTAATTATCAAGTTACATCACTTAAATTATTTGGTTTACAAATATAATGAATCTAGATACAATTTGTCACTTTTTTAATACATTACTAATCCTGCAGTGATTTGAGTTACATCCTGTGTTTTACTCCAGAGCTACATTTACTTTTCTGCTGGTATAGTCACTGTGTACATACATTACTTATCCTGTACTGATCCTGAGTTACATCCTGTATTATACTCCAGAGCTGCACTCACTATTCTGCTGGTGGAATCACTGTGTACATACATTACTTATCCTGTACTGATCCTGAGTTACATCCTGTATTACACTCCAGAGCTGCACTCACTTTTCTGATGGTGGAGTCTCAATGTTTATACATTACATTACTTATCCTGTACTGATCATGAATTGCATCTTGTATTATACTCCAGAGCTGCACTCACTATTCTGCTGGCGAAGTCACTGTGTACATACATTACTTATGCTGTACTGATCCTGAGTTACATAATTTATTATACTCCAGAGCTGCACTCACGTTTCTGCTGGTGGAGGCATCCACAGAACGGATCCGCCCGAACGCTAGTGTGAAAGTAGCCTAACTTCCTCTTTCTTTGCTGCTGCCACCAAGTTAAGTACATCTTCTTCTAGGCTTTTGTCATTGATGTTTGGTGTCTTTTGCGCTGTCTACCCCAGGGTGACTAACCCTGCTTGCTCGCAGCGCTCACTTTGCCTTATGCGTTCTGCCTATTGCTGGGGCGGATAGTTTAGTTTTCCTTGCGCTTATCACCGCGCTGATTTGCTTCCGGTGCAGCTTCCCCGCGTCTCCCCCCCCTTCATTCCCTTCTCCCCTATCCCAGGGAGGTTTCGCTACCCCACCCAGTGGGTTTCTCGCTTGTATGTCCTACCGTTTTGTCACTTAGGTCCCGGCATCTGGTGGGCGCATTCCTTCGCTTCTAGCTGCGGCATCGTTCCTGGCGCTTCCTGAGCAGTGGGGCAGCGAGATCTCGGCGGCCATCTTGTGGTTGGCGGCCGCGATTCGCGGGCTTTTAGGGGGCGGAGCTACAGCGTCTCCTGGTCCTTCCGGCCATTCACTTCCTGCATTCAGCTCGGTCGGCGGCTCCTGCTCCCTCTGCCAGCTAACACCCAGCGCTTCTCCCAGGCACCTCTCTCTTAGTCAGTGAGTGTCCTATTCGTCCGGTTAGCACTTTAACTAGGCCAGATTGCAGGTATGTCGGTACCCACTTCCCCTCAGACTGCCGTTAGGCCCCCCTCCCCCACTGAGGGATCCGGCTCCTCTCATGTGGATGCTCAGGCGCTGGCCCTGCAGCGATCAGTGTCGGATGCGATCATGGCAGCCATGGGCTCCATGTCATCCATCCTTTCTCAGACCATTACCCAGGCCCTGTCCGTCCCACCCCCCAATGTACCTTTGCAGGACCCTATTGCTACACCGCAGCCTACCTCAAACGACTCTCCTATTACAGAGGAGGTTTTGACTGGTGCGCATATTGCCACCCCAGAGACCGTGCTTAGTTCACGGAAGAGGGCCCATTCCCGCCGGGCAGAACGGGCGCAGACTTGGAAAAGCGCTAGAGCGCAATCTCCGGATTTGTCTGGCTCTGACAGAGCTTCAGACGAGGAGGCAATTGCGGATATGGATTATGAGGCGGAGGAGGATGTCACCCCTTCAGTTCAGGGCCCCTCGGCTGCCGTTGCAGCTACCTCCTCTGCCAGGGATGTGGTGTCCCCTTGTACCGCTTCCCACTCTGTGGCGGTTCTGGATGACGCAGGAGAACTTATGTTCGACCCTGAATCTTTACACCACCCGCGTTTGGCGGAATGGCTCCCCTCCCCTCATGTAGGGGCTTATTTGGAGCACTGGGTGCGTCACTCGCTTTCCCGCGAATCACGCAACAAACTCAGGGCTGAGTGTCCCAGGCCATTGGTTCCTAATAAGGTGTGCGAGACCCCAATAGTGGATCCCAAGATGGCTCAATTTCTAGCCAAAACTGTCTGGAACTCAAAAAAGGGACTGGATTCAGCGCTCCGCAGCTGCCAGGACAAGATTCTAGATGTCCTCAGTCCACTGACCAAGATCTTGGAGATGGCCGAATCAGCTAGGAGTGAGGGATCCCCAATAGACCACGAGGAATTGCGGGGCTGGGCCCAGAGGGCCATTTGCCTTACAGGTAACGCCAATACATCAGTGGCGATTGAGAGGCGCAAGTCTATCCTATTCAAGATAGACCCTAAGTTAGCTAACTTGGCGCTCACCGAGGCGGGAAAGGAAGCACAGGGCCTCCTTTTCGGCGAGTCCTTCATTAAGGACATGAGCCGTTTTGTCGGCACCTTTACGGCGCTTGACAAGGCCCAAAGTTCGATGCGCAGGGTGTTTCACGGACGGGTCTCTCATCGGGCCGGCAGTGGTAGAGGCCGCCTGTCCGGCGGTGCTAGTTTCCAGGCCCGCGGAGCGAATAGAGGCGCCGGTGGACAAAGGCCACCGTTCCAGGACCAACGTAATCCGTCTCCCTTCTTCGCATCCAGAGGACAGCAGTGGCGTTCTCGCTCCTTCCGGGGCAACCCCAGCCATCGCAGACCCTTGGGTAAGTCTTCCACAGATCGGGGGTTCTATGGTACCTTGTGTTGGGGGCCGACTCCGACTCTTTTTTCAAGCTTGGAGTCTCATCTCCTCAGATCCGTGGGTGCTGACCACGGTCAGGGGTTTCACATAGAGCTCACGGGGTCTCCCTACCTTGTTCCCTCCCCCCCGTTTGTTCCCCTGTCGCGCCCAGATTGCGCCCTGGTGGACGCGGAGCTGCGCTCCCTCAGACAGAAGCGGGCGATAGAACGAGCGTCCCCTGCGCAGGGGACTGTGATCAGCAATATATTTCTCGTTCAGAAGAAAGGCGGGCAGATGAGGCCAGTCATCAATCTTCGTGCGCTGAATGCGGTAGTTCGCTACCGTCATTTCAAGATGGAGGGGATCCATCTTCTACAGGACTTGCTAGTGCCTGGGGACTGGATGGTAAAGCTCGACCTGAAGGATCCTTACCTGACGGTCCCAGTGGCCAATTGTTCCAGGGACTTGCTCCAGTTCAGGTGGAATGGCGAGGTATGGAGGTTCACTTGTCTGCCATTCGGTCTGTCGTCAGCTCCTTGGTGCTTCACCAAGTTGCTGCGTCCGGTCGTGTCCTGGATGAGGACTCGGGGCGTCCGCCTCATCATTTACCTGGACGACATCCTCCTGATGCACGAATCCAGGGTGGGATTACTGGAGCATCTCCAGTGGACATCGGATTTGCTGTTGGATCTCGGATTCCTCCTCAACGTAGAGAAGTCCTGCCTCATCCCAGCTCAGAGGATGGAGTTCTTAGGATTCACGGTGGACTCGCTCTCGGAGTCCCTTAGTCTGCCGACGGCGAAGTTGCGGATGATCCGCAAGGAATTGAGACATGCGCTCCTCTTGCCCCATCTCTCATTACGCCACCTGGCCCACATCATCGGGCTTTTGGCCTCGTCCATTCAGGCGGTGTTTCCAGCCCCGTTACATTACCAGGCGCTCCAACGACTGAAGATCACCCATCTTCGGACCGGTGCTTCTTTTGCGGACGCGGTGCTTCTGGACGCGGAGGCCCGAGAGGAGTTGCGTTGGTGGATTGCCAATCTGGAGGCGTGGAACGGCAGAGCGATCTTCGGGTTCTTGCCGGAGTTGACAATAGAATCAGATGCGAGCCTCCAGGGTTGGGGTGCCCACTGCAATGGCGTTTCCACGGGGGGCCCCTGGTCGGCGGAGGAGTCCCTCTTACACATCAATGCCTTGGAACTCCTTGCGGGATCTTTTGCGGTGCGGAGTTTCTCCAACGGGATCGCCAACGCGTGCATCAGGCTACGGATGGACAATATATCGGCAGTCCAGTATGTCAACCGTTTGGGGGGTACCCGCTCGGCAACTTTAGCTCGTTTGGCCAAAGATTTTTGGTCCTTTTGCCTCTCCAGGGACATTATGGTGCAGGCGGAGTACTTGCCGGGGCTGAACAACGTCCAGGCGGATTGGAATTCGCGTTACCTGTCGGATGGCAGCAATTGGCAGTTGGATCCTCGGGTCTTCTCAGCAATTTCGGAGTTGTGGGGTCCGATGTCTATCGATCTGTTCGCATCACATCTGAACAGACAACTCGCCAGGTTCTTCAGCTGGCGTCCGGATCCCGAGGCATTGGCGGTGGACGCGTTTCTTCAAGATTGGTCGGTGTCCCGTCTGTACGCGTTTCCTCCGTTCTCGATGATTCCGAGGACGCTCTTGCAGGTGATTCGTCATCAGGCGGACCTGGTTCTGGTGGTCCCGTTTTGGGGGTCTCAGGTCTGGTTCCCTTCGTTGCTGAGGATTCTAGTGGAGATTCCTGTGCTTCTCCCGACCCGGTCGGATCTCCTCCGCAACCCTCTGGGTCTACAACACCCCCTTCTTCTGGACGGGTCCTTGCGTCTGCTGGCGTGCCGGATCTCCGGACACCTGGATCGTTCGAGGGAGTTTCGGCAGAAACTCGACAGCTATTGGACAGTGCATGGGCCCCCGGCACCAGAAAATCGTACCGGGCAGCCTGGAGAACTTGGGCTAACTGGTGCGTGGAACGGGACTTGGATCCCGTTTCGGCTCCTGTAGGCCACTTGCTGGAATTTCTCACCTCTCTCTTTGAGGCGGGGAAGGCATATCGGACCATCAACCTGTTCAGGTCCGCTATTTCTTCTACCCACGCGGGCTTCGAGGGCGTCGCGGCTGGCCAGCATCCTTCGGTGTCCCGCCTCTTACGGGGGGCTCGCTTGTCTCATCCCCCGCGGCCTCGTTTTTCCACTACGTGGGACGTCTCCCTGGTCCTTTCCTTCTTGGCCTCTTGGCCCGGGAACTCTGACCTCACGCTTAGGCAGTTGTCGGCGAAGTTGTTGGCGTTATTTTGCCTTATTTCCTGCAAGAGGGTCTCGGATGTGAGGGCGCTTGATCATGATGCACGTTCCTTTACCCCGGAGGGGGTTACCTTTAACATCTCGCGTCGCACCAAGACGAGCATCCGTTTCGTGTCCTACCCCAGTTTTCCTTCTTCTCCGGTATTATGTCCCGTGGCGTGCCTTCAGGAATATGAGTCCAGGACTCTGGCGCATCGGTCCCCGGCCAGTCCTCAGTTGTTCATTTCTCTGCGTCATCCTTTTGGTCCGGTTTCTAGCCCTACGCTAGCACGTTGGCTTAAATGGGTCATGTCGTTAGCGGGGGTTGACGTTTCTGTCTTCACGGCCTAATCTGCGCGCGGGGCCTCTGCCACCGCCTTGGCAGTTTCGGGGGCCAGATTGGAGGATGTTATGCGTCTGGCTGATTGGTCCAATGTTACAACGTTCAGGGAGTTCTATTTTCGTCCTCCACCTAATTTGTTTTCTTCAATCATAGACGGGCTTTGAACTTGCAATACGAAGCCTCCGTGTCTTGCTGTAAAACTAAATGATTTTCCTATTTCATGACGTAAAGTCATAGTTTTATTAAAGACACGGAGGCGAGTATTGCCCACCCTATTCCCTCCCTTGGGGTTTTTTATTACAGGGGTCGTGTATCATTGCCTCTAGGTATTTTTGACCTTTTTATGTTGTTGTATTTAGGTTTTATTGTCCTAATGTTTCTGTCATTGCCATTGTATTGCATGTTATTTATTACAATTCTTATTGTTTTCTGTCCCTTGTCGCCTGTTGAGGCAGTGGCGTCAATGGCGTCCGGACGTTCTGTCCTGATATGTTTGTTTCACCTAGGCCTATGGTCTGTTTTCTTTTCCAGGATGAAGTCTTTTCGTGACAAGATGCCGTATTACCGGTGGATGTGTTCTACAGTTCAGCCAGGTTGGCTAGTTGATTGCGCTTCATGGGAGTTGGACTTTCCGTTCCAGTTGAAGTTCGGAGTTATCGTTGGGATGTTCGGGATGTCAGCACCAGAGTGTCAAAGAAAGAGGAAGTTACAGAGGAAGAGCGGCCTATTATAGGGGCCAGTGGGGAGGGACCTTGGTTGCTATGGTTCCTTGTATGTAAATTTTTTCTCTTTGCTGCTATTGGTGGTTCAGTAAAGAAGGAGATAGCAATACTCACCTCCGTGTCTTTAATAAAACTATGACTTTACGTCATGAAATAGGAAAATCATTTAGTTACATCCTGTATTATACTCCAGAGCTGCACTCACGTTTCTGCTGGTGGAGGCACTGTGTACATACATTACTTATACTGTACTGATCCTGAGTAACATCCTGTATTATACTCCAGAGCTGCACTCACCATTCTGCTGGTGGAATCACTGTACATACATTACATTACTTATCCTATACTGATCCTGAGTTATACTTTCTATTATACTCCAGAGCTGCACTCATTATTATGCTGGTGGAGTCACTGTTTACGCACAAGGTGACTCCATTTTTTATGGAGGTTACAATCATAATGGTACTGTAGCTAAAGAAATACATTTTCTTCAATACTTATCCATGCACATCTATAAAACCAACTTATGGTGCAAGCTTCACTTACGTATAATTTTACAAATTCGCAAAAAGTGGATAGCAAGGGTTGAAGCGTGGGCAGCGCGGGTGAGAGCGTAGGTGATCTGGCTTATTTGTTAGAATCTATACCAGAAAACCTGCATAAATGATATCACAGAATTGGTTTCTGACACATGAATGGCCCAAGATGCAATTACTGTCTTAAATATTAAGACTTGCGTGCCTCTTCATTAGTGTGACGCATCTCTCTCCAGCTGACATATAAAATGCCAGTCCATTGGATCTTGGATAAATCAAACTCAAATTAGATTCCTTTTAACCTAAATGTGATGTCACTTCCTTGGTGATAAGTTAAAAAAATAATAATACAAACTTAAATGTTTATAGAACACAGTAAGAAACAATCGAACTATTAACTCTTTTAACACCGGAGGCACAGCTGAGATGTTGTAAGCCGAAAGTCTATCCCTCAGGCGTTCTCTGTCAGCACTCAGAAAACCAGGATACTTCTTTTTGTGAAGTTTTTCTTCAAAAAGAATTACAGATCAAACCTGCTGCTGCGAAGCAGGTGGTGACAGCTGAGTGAGGCTATCACAGAGATGCAAGGGGGAAGGGGGGAGATGAGAGTTTTAATGGCACCAAAAAAGGACAAAAGACACTTTACTTTGAATGAGAATTTCCAGCCAGCTGAGGACGGCCTTGCGGAGATGTGGACGGCATCAGGTGAGTGACATTCAATTACAGGGAGCACAAGATGACTGAAACACACTTAATCATGTGCCATAAAATTATACTGAAAAGGACACTACGGCTAATAGGGAGGGGACATGTATGTATATTCCAATTACTTCATAAATCCTCTTAAAGGGAATGTCCACCTTTGAACACCAGCCTGTTTTTTGTTGTTTATCTGCATAGGTTCAAAATTGTGGCCTGACTCATTTATTAATATATCTTTAAAACGCCACATCCCCTGCATAGACATATTGTATAATAAAGTGACAAATTTCTGGAGCCACCACTAGAGGGCATCTAGGAGCTTACTGAATGCGGTTTATATATTGAACACTATAATAACACAGTATGCAATAAGCTCCTAAGCTCCCTCTAGTGGTTACTGCTCATGCTGTAAATTGCTCAAACGTAACTGTTTGCAAGCATGAGTGAAGAAAACCCTTCATGTAACTGGTTCCAGCCGAGTCATAGCCAGGCTTACCTTCACTTGAAGCTTATTGGCTCCTTGGCACTCTGTGCAAGCCAAGGCCCCGCCAAAGCTATTCCCTGGTTACCAGCAACATTCTTTCTAAAACATGGCCTACAGACACAGGTGTCTCAAGTATAGCCTACATATGTATAATGTATATCATGTTAGGCCTCCAAGGGGTTAAAGAGGAACGATCAGCTCTCCTGGCATGTCTGTTTTAGAAACAGCAATGTGTATTCTCCATGAAATAGCAATGCTAGAGCATCTTAGAACTCTGCATAGTGCTGTTCCTAAGTCCTTATGGAAATATGTGAATGAATTTGCAACTATATTACCACTTTCCTTGTCTATGGGGCAGATGCCTACATGTGTTGACACTGTCCAATCTGTCACACTGTGTAGGGACAAGGTGAATGGTATTATTCCTGCTAGAAGATATAAATGAATTGCTAGGAGTTTGCAGTGAAGGTCCAGTTGGGTGTTACCAGTGGGGAATGTGCCCCTGCACAATCTGACACTGGCAGCACTGATTGCCTAGTGTTAAAATGTGTAGGTGCAGCACGCTAGCCCCCAGGGAAGGTGTGGGGTGGAGAGGTGGATGGTAGTGTTTGTGGTATAGACGGTGCTCGTCATCCTGACATGGCTAGCCCTGCTCCAGCGCTCTCCAAGCCGCATGTGCAGTGATGAGAGGTGTGAAACCCTTCTTCCCTCTCGGAGCACAGCCTGTACTTTGGGGTCTTCTGCCTGGTAATGAGTGGGGTGCCCTTGATGTTATGCAAGAAGTGGGATGCAAGGCAGAAGAACAGGACATGAGGATTGTGCTTCAATTAGCGAATGGAGACCAATAACCAGACCAGCTTGGCTACAATAAAATAAAGTATCTTCTTTACTGAACACAATTTACAATATAAATACTAGCAGTAAGCACAGTTCTCAAGTAGGCTTTCCCTAAAGGCTGTGTATAGGAGGTGGCTATCATGCTTGCCCTCCTTGGGTAACTTTATATACTGTCGGTACATGAAATCTTAAAATCAACAAAGGTGTGCAATTCGTCACTATTGCTCTGCAATGCCCAACAACTGGGTACAGTCCTAGATCGGATGGCCAATCTATTTCAGTGGTGTGGTGGGCGCCTGATGCAATTCAACACAAAGCACATGCAGTAAAGTCTAGAGCCACTTGCATGCATCACCTTTACTGACTTTTTCAAAGCATATCCCTTAAATGATCCTGAATGTTCTGCAATAGTCCAAAGCTTTTTTTCCTTAAGGGTTGGTCCTTAGCATGTTGCTTTTCTAGCAGCTTGTCTGGATTACACACCAATAGCGGCATGCACATCTTTACTCTTGCTGGCTTTCCAGGAACTAATCACTAGACAAGTTGTGGCCAGCCAGTCGCAGGAGGAACACGTGAGGTTCACTGTAGACTGATGAGGGGTCAAATGATATAACACACAGTTCATCAGTTTACTCATGGTTAGCAGATAGCTTCCCTGGGCTTGCAGCACAGTGTTGAGGTGGACAGCACGAAATCCTCAGAGGCACGCTCTGTGGTAGGAAGCATCAGCCAAGATGGTGGTAGAGGTGCCCTTGATGTTAAGGGTGCTTAGGGTGCTTGTTGCGGCTGAGTCCCTTAATGTTTTTTTGTCGTGACGCCAGTACCGTTAATGGTGGTACAACCATAGGTAGTAATAATGAGGTAGACAGTGGTAAGATGCAACTCACAACTTTTACTTTGGATGTCTTTCAGTTGCTGTAGTACAATTATGCAGTCTCTAGATGATACAGAGGTAATTCTGCAAATCCACTGTTTTAGGCTTGTCAGGTTTTGTGGTTTTGGAGCAGTGGGTTAGGTGTACCTGGTTCCTTTAGATGCTTTGGATCCTATTCCTTGTCTTTCCCTACAAACTGAATATTTGTAGACAGGAAAACTCAACTGTCTCTTAGAAGGTTGGTGTGGCTGCCTGAAGCTATAAAACCTCCACCATGCAAAGGTGTCTGTGGCCCTAAATAATGGCTCTTATCACTGATGAATTCCTAGGAATGCTTGTTTCTTTTCCAGGGAGGTAAACTCTTCTCCTACTGGTCAGGGATGCAAGTCTATAGTCCGGCCACAGAAGGAAAACTCTCTTCTGCGCCTAACATCTGAGTAAACACCTCCTAGTGAAGTTGGCTCCACTCACTAATCTGTGTTGCGAAGTCTTAACTCTATCCTTCTTCCCACTAACTTGATCGGACTACCTCAGATCTGCTCACTTCTGAACTACATCCTGGTTTCAACTCCTCTCATCTCAACCACAACTTGGTCCCAACTGACTAACTAGGCCTGCCCTAGGTATTTATAGTACCTGAACTTTATCCCCATCTAGTGGTGGGATGTATAAATTATACCTAAAAGGCCTGTTAACAGGGATTTTGCAGATACATAAATGCAAAGTTATACATGACAACCTAGTGCTTGCAATAGAGTAAAAGGTGCTTTTAAGCAGTGCCCACACACACGAAGTGGGACGCATCAAAGTGAGAGTGGGACCAGTCTACCACCTGGCAACTATTACTAAGGAGTGCCAGTTGACTATTTCCTATCCATATTCAGCCCTTTGAAATACATAGTGCCTAGTAAAGTCACGTTTGCCATTTGCACCAGTGTAAGTGTAAAGTTAGCAACTTTGACAGTGACTCATAGTTTTAACCCTTTAGCAGTGAACCAGTGGGTTACTGCAAAAGGACACACACCCAACTGGTAACACCCATCTGGACATTCATTGCAAACTGCTTTAAATTCAGCACAACTTCTAGAAAAAGAATCCAGGAATGGTACAACATAGAGTACATGGGGAATGAAAGTAATTAAACTAGGAGAGGTTACATGCCCCATTAAAATAATATGTAGTCTATTTCCAAGACAATTATACATATTACTTCAGTTTCCTTACCAGTCTTTGATATTTACAGACTGAAAACCCTTTTGACCAGTAAAGCTCAATGACCTGGAAATCTATACGTATAGCTGCTCTACAGGAATCCCTGCTCCTAGCAGGCTCATATCTAGAAATTAGTATTCGTAAAATTCTTCTCCAGCCCGGCTGGAAATCTGATGAAAGCTGACCTGAAATGCGTGGACAGCCATCAAACCCCTGGAAAGAAAATTAATTATGTAAAAGAAAACACTTCTCTGGTACTTGCACAGTGAAATCCCATCCAAGAGGCTGAGCTAAGTGTAGACAGATGCCTGCTAAAAATTCAAGCACTGTATATCCTGCTCCAAACGGTCAGGGGTATTAATCAGTTGGCGTGTCTGAGACAAGGAGCTGGCTAATTTTAGCAAATGTTCCTTCCTGGATGCACATACTGTACTGGGAATTGGGCCCAAATTCAACGTTCCTATGAAATGGAGCTACAAATCTTGTGCAGAGGATGATTAGAATATATGTATATAGGACTGGAATTAAGTACTGGATGCAGTCCAGCGTGCTGCAGGGCCACTTCCTGTTGTAGCCAGTTACTTTGCTTAAAGGGATATTGCACATATGTAAATAATTACTTTTTTACTTTTTTTTTTTTTTTTGCCAATATTCTCAAATTATTTCATTCACAGGTATAAAGAGATAGAGATGCGGTATATGGTAGTTTTGAGAATAGCTAAGTAATGGTAAGTGCCTCATTGCAGCAACCCAGGGGGAATGTGGAGGGGATAATAGTATGTAGGTATAGATATAGGTAGTAGTCATGGTGTTTACGCTGGCTGGACTTCTCTCCACCAAACTCCCCTCACTCCTAGGGCTGGTGCAGCGATGAGGGGATTGCACTTGGGATGGAAATAGTAGTGTGGAGTCGTCTGACTGGTGGAAGACAGGGGACCTGTGTTAGTGTGCAAATTGATAGGCAGGAGATTGAGATGAAGTTGAACAAGTAACTTAATGTTTTCTTTACTTGACTGCAAGTTGCAGAGCATGTTCAGAGAAGGTGGAGATCCAGTCTTACAAGACAGGTTCATAACCATTTATCTGGCTAGGATGGAGCATGAGTGCCCTAATTTCAATGTCCTCTAGATTGAGTAATCTGTTTCTCACAAATAGCAATTTGTTTGGTATGCAATACCCAGCTTAGGGGTGCACAACTATCTTATATATTGTGTAGTTCTCAGTGGTGAGGTGCAGCGTTCCAAATCGGAATCAGTTTGACAGGCCAGAAGACTAAGGTAATTTCCTCACCACTGAATACCAAAAGATAGTCCAGGGTGCTGAACAAATTACATCTCATAGTCCATGCTATGTCCATAACTGAAGTGTTCTCCCCACAGACAATCTCACACTGCCACTGAGCATAGTGTAAAACAAAGGCTGAGCTCAAGCTAGGTTAACACTACCCTCCTTTCAGAATCATCTCAACAGAAACTTGTTCTAGTCACAGCAAAACATTCCCAAGGCGTGTTTAACTCCTTCCCAACATTTGCCATAAATCCGTGGCTGATGCTGGGTCTTTAAAGAAGGCTCCCGCTCAGGAGCTGAGCAGTCACCATAGTCACCAGATGTCTGCCAATGTCTTCTATTTTACAATGGATTTCAGCTGGGCAAAAAAAAAAGCACCAAGATGGGAATATCAGGAGCGTAACTAAAGGCTCATGGGCCCTGGTGCAAGCGTTCAGCTTGGGCCCACCTTTCTTCAGTGCTTTGTGGCCAGCGGCAAGGAAGCACATAGCCTTCGTGGTGCCTGAGTCAATAACTGAAATGGTATCCCTCCCATGCCAAATTCTTTCCTCCAGCCAGTGGTGTAACTTGACCAGCATTCACTTTCTATAATACCGGTTTCTTCTTATTTGGACCCCCTCAAGCTCCTGGGCCTGGTGGCAACTGCTACCTCTGCACCACCTATAGCTACGCCCTTGGGAATAACCCTTGAAGTTTTGCTAAAAGTGTCTCTAGGATGTTGACTTGATCAGGGGTATACACAGAGGCCCAATAGCAAATGTAGAATCCCAAATAAATGTATGTTAATGCAGTCTAGCTGGCCCTGTTGTTTTCTTTCAGTTTTCTAAGACTTCCATCATTTTAGTTTTTTTGCCTCACCTAGAATTTGCTGAATTTTGGAGAATAGATTCCACTGACCGCAAAAGTGCATCAAAAGAAAAAGACTATTTAAAGTGAATTTTATATTTCTGCATTGATGTAAGCTAACATTTGGCTGCAAAAGTTTTTTTTTTAAATAAAACCGAAACTCTGGAAAAAAAACAACTGTTATACTGAGAGGGTGTTGTTAACAGTCTATGTTCACCCCGTATATTGTGCATTTCAATGTGTTTAGGCTATAAAACTGCAAAAAATACACTGATTGATCTTCCCCTGTGAGTTCCATAGCATATTGTAAATGAGAAATCTTTGGATGCCTGCAGCCATCACTAGGGGGTGCACAATACATATGAATTTTTAGAACTCAATAGCAGCTGTATAAATCTCTATGAATTAACCTCCCTCTAATGTAGGCTTCAATAAAGTAATAAATTAACCTGAAGCTGACAACATCTGAGCTGTGTAGGCTATGGTTACCACTAAGAGACATTATCATTGGCTTATCTCTCATCGGACCAGGAATCTGATGAACAATATTGAAGAGTCTTCTGGACCTCAAACAAAATACTGATGGAATTCTAAGAACGTGCATACCATAAGAACTGTATAAGACCTGTAACCAGAGTTGAGCGGACACCTGGATGTTCGGGTTCAAACGGTTTGGCCGGACTTCACAAAAAAAGTTTGTTGTCGGGACCAGAACTTGACCTGGAACCCGAACCCCATTGAAGTCAATGGGGACCTGAACTTGCCCCCGAACCTGAACCCCATTGAAGTCAATGGGGACCCGAACTTTGGAGCACTAAAATGGCTCTAAAAAAGTCATAGAAAGGGCTAGAGGGCTGCAAATGGCATCAAAATGTGGTTAAGAGCACGGCAAGTGCTCTGCAAACAAATGTGGATAGGGATATGACTTAAAATAACATAAAATACGCAAAAATAAAAAATAATAATCTTGATCTAGGAGGACGAGGTCCATATGGAGTAGGAGGTTGAGGAGGCAGTGGATGTGGCTGTGTAGGTTGAAGCGGCAGTGAAGGAGGAGGAGGTAACCAACACAGTTTTTTTTTTTTAACTATATTTGGCGGAAATATATATGGCGGAAATAAATGAGGTTCTGTGGAAGGTAAAATCTGAAAAAGCACCAGGTGGTGATGGGCTCCCCTCCGAAATATATAAAAACCTTTTCCCAGGTATTAGTACCAGAGTTAAAAACAACACTGAATGAGGCCTAAAGATTAGGTGATTTACCGGACTCCATGAAAGAGGCAATTATCACATTAATTCCAAAAAAGGGGAAAGAACAATTAGATTCCGGGTCATACAGGCCTATATCTCTCCTAAACACAGATGGCTGATAGGCTGTCGAAGGTTATTAAAGTAGTAATAAATGAAGATCAGACTGGTTTTATACCTGGTAGAACGATATACTCAAATATAAGAAGGCTGTTCCTTAATATCGAAGCCAATAGATTAGAAACAGGGGAGAAAGCGGTACTTTCACTAGATGCCCAAAAGGCATTTGATTGTATTGAATGGGAGTATTTATGGGCAGTATTAAAAATGATTGGTATGGGGAGGGATTTATAAGATGGATCCAGCTCATATATTTTAATCCAAGGGCTAGAGTAACGGTGGATGGGAGCTTGTCCCTGCCATTTGCCCTTCACCGTGGCACTAGGCAGGGATGCCCTCTCTCCCCATTACTATTTGCTATCGCAATTGAGCCTCTGGCAAGTATAATAAGAGATGATAGGGAGATTAAAGGGTTTCAATACATGGGAGAAGAACAATTATTAATGTACGCGGACGATATTTTATTGTTTTTGCATAATACTGGGGATCAGTTTAATGGGGGACTTTATTTGGAAAGGTGCTATTCCTCGGATAAAGAAAGAAGTGCTTCAGCTTCCAGTGCGAGAGGGAGGACTAGCGGTTCCGAATTGGTTTTTCTATTATTTAATAACACAATATGGTCACATAAAAGGTAGTTTAAATGCTTTAGTGGGTAAGCAGGAAGTAAATAGATTGGGGTGGAAAGAGGAATGGAATCACCTAGAGGTGTTGGAATCAGGTACATTGGGGAAAATAATACAGGTAAATAGAATATTAAATTCACTGGAGTATATGAGTATATATGGGTGGAAATTAAAAAATTATTAGAGATCAAAGGGTTCTTGCACTATACACCTATTTGGAAAAACCTCAATTTAAAAAAAGGGGATGAAATATCTGGACCAGATATTTGAGGAGGATAAGTTGAAAGACTTCAATACAATGGTCCGGCAGTTTGGGATTCCCCAAAAGGATATGTATAAATACTTTCAGCTCAGGAATGCGCTGCGGACAGTGGAGCAGGTGGATAAGTACAGAAGGGAAAAATCAGATATGTTGCACAAATTTACCAACGGAGGGGAAAGAGGAGGAATAACCACAAGGAGATATAAGATTTTCATGGAGGGAAAGAGTAAACGGACCACAATGCTTGCCGGGAAAAAATGGGAGAGCGAATTGGAATCTTTTACGGAAGAGAAATGGAAAGATGCCCTCAGAAGTTATGCTAGGGGCTCGGATAGGGGCCCACATAAGATCTCACAGTGTTTTATAGTTCATAGATTACATAGAGCCCCGTGGATGTTGAACAGAATGGGTGTGAGTGCTTCAGATAAGTGTCTAAAATGTAGGGGAGATAGAGCAGACTTAATACACTGTTTCTGGAGATGCCCCAGACTGTTCAGATATTGGACAGAAATAGCAGAGACTGAAGGTTCAAATATCTGAAGATCCAGTAACTTGTATATTAGGGGCAACCGAACATTTGAAGTTAAATAAAAAGATAAGATTGGTCCTTAGTAAAGTATTATTTCAAGCTAGACTCCTCATACTGAGGGAATGGGTAAAAGAAGACCCTCCGACAGCGGGTCAGTGGAGAAAAGCAATCGATAATCTGATCAAGGAAGAGCGGGTGATGGAGGGCCACAGCAAAAAAATCACAAAATCTTGACGAATTATGAAAAAATTGGTTATTATAGGGCTGGGCACGTGTTAAAAAAAAAATGATTTTTTATTTTTATTTTCGTCCCCCCTCTCTCTCCCTTAAGGGTGGTGGGTGGCTATTAAATAAAGGGGAGTGGTAAGGGGGGGGAAAAATGTAATTTTGAAATTTTTGTCAATCTGGATTTTTCTATTGTTAAAGTTGACGTGTTTCGTGTACAAATGTATATGTTCCTATGAAATTGAAATAAAAAGATATATATAATAAAAAAAATATATATTTTATTTTGGTTTAAATTAGGGTACACCCCAAAACATTGGGGAATATAACCTGTGATAACCCCCTCCAGCCGTGCTAAACAAACGTTCAGACAATACACTGGCTGCAGGGCAGGCCAGCACCTACAAGGCATAAAAGGCAAGCTCAGGCCATATGCCCAATTTGGAGACCCAGAAGTTGAAGGGGGCAGACCCATCAGTCAGTAGGTGTAGGCGTGTGCACACATACTGCTCCACCATGTCGCACGTCCCCTTGATGTCCACGATCCAATTAGATATCTGCTCTATCTAATTAGATATCTGCTCTATCAACTTTCGATGTTCTTTTCTGCGCCTACCATGGTGATCGCGGTTAGCGTCGAATCAGCGTTCCACGCCGGAGAGGGAGTGTGAGAAAGGGAGACCACATCCAAAGGAGATCAATGGCTGCAATGTGGTCAAGCTGAAATGTGGGGCAAATTATTGAAGCTAAAGCTTCAAAGTAAAGGAGGGGGCACGCGGCAATTACCCACTCCCGACTCAGGGAGGTAGTGATGATAAATAACAATACAGGACTCTTAAGATGCCCTGTTATTGGAATGATTAATAAAAAATAATAGGGAATGTCACTGGGGTATTTTAGATTTGTAAACGTTAGACAGGAGAGGCCCTGCTGCCGCTTTGCTGACTCTAGATAACTTCTGCCTGATCGCACATCCCTGTGACGTCCAGCATCCATTTTGATATCTTCTCTATCAACTTACGATGTTCTTTTCTGCGCCTACCATGTTGATCATGATTAATGGCGAATCAGGGTTCCACGCCGGAGAGGGAGCGTGAGAAAGAGATACCACATCCAAGGGAGGTAAATGGCTCCAATGTGATCGAGGTGAAATGTGGGACAAGTTGTTAAAGTTGAAGCATCGAATGAAAGGAGGGTGGCGCGCATCAATTAAAGACAAATTTTTGAAATGTAATTCCCTGTTACCTATGCAGAGCAGGAGGTTTTATCACCAAAAATGGGTTAATGTCACCTGACAATGTCACAGACAAATTTGTGAAATTTATTAAACTGTCCACTAAGTAGAGCAGGGGTATATCACAGCCAAAAATTGGTGAATGTTACCCAACTATGTAACAGAAAAATGTGTGAAATTTATTAACCTGTCCACTAGGTAGAGCAGGGGTATATCACAGCCAAAAAAATTGGTGAATTTCACCCAAAAATGTAACAGACGAATTAGTGAAATTTGTTTACCTGTCTACTAGGTAGGGCAGGGGTATATGACAGCCAAAAATTGGTGAAATTCACCCGAAATTTATGTAAGAGACAAATTAGTGAAATTTGTTTACCTGTCTACTAGGTAGAGCAGGGGTATATCACAGCCAAAAATTGGTAAATTTCAATCGAAAATGTAAGAGACAAATTATTGAAATTACATAAAATAAAATATGTACAAATAAAAAAAATGATCTTGATGTATGAGGTGGAGGTCCATTGAGTAGGAGGTTGAGGAGGCGGTGAACATAGCAGTGTAGGTGAAAGCAGGGGTGGAGGACGACGAGGTAGCCAACACAGTTTTTTTTTATTTTTTATTAGGGTACACCCCAAAAGAGGGAGAAATATAAAAAATACAACAATGAGCAATTGTGCTGCAGTATACAATGGCTGGGTAAGGCCGGTATACATGTCTATTTTGCACAAGGTACGGACAAGTCCTGTGGGATCCATGCCTGATTCATTTTAATGAACGTGAGCTTGTCCACATTGGCTGTGGACAGGCAGCTGCGCTTGTCTGTGATAACGCCCCCTGCCGTGCTAAACACACGTTCATGAAAAACAACCAAAAGGAATGGGTCAATTAGGTACAAAAACACTTATAATACTGAAGTAATCAAAAAATAACATGATTTTATTGAGAATCACAAAAGGACATAGTTGGCACAAGTCACAAAACACATTTAACACAGGTCACAATACATAAAAGTATTAAAAACCAAGGGGACCGATGGTGGACTGTCGGTATATACTGTATTTATAAAGTGCAAGTGCAATAATTATGATTGGTCACTAGTAGAAAGGTATATTACACCAAAACATTATGGCTCAAAAATACATAGTACCAAAAAACTCATATGCATATTTGTACAACAGACACCAAAGCATGTAGGTGATAATACACACCACAACGGCTGGCTGACTGAGGCAATAGAGCAACTAAAAATGTAATAGGCACATAGAAAATACTGACCAACCAACCTAGTATACCACACACGAACACCAACGGTCCACTCCCCAACGCACGTTTCGTGTTTAGCTTTTTCAACACATGTTCAGACAATACACTGGCTGCAGGGCAGGCCAGCACCTCCAAGGCGTAAAAGGCAAGCTCAGGCCATGTGCCCAATCTATAGACCCAGAATTTGAAGCGGGCAGACCCATCATTCAGTACGTGTAGGCGTGTGCACACATACATGTTGCTGAAATGCTGTCTCCTACTAAGACATTCCATATCAGCTGGTGGTGCTGGTTGTTGTGGCGTGCTGACAAAGCTTTTCCACATTTTGGCCCTGCCTTCTGAGGTGCTGTGGTGCCCCAGCTGCGTTGGCGACCTCTTCCACCTCCTCTACCTTCACCTTGTGCTTCCACTGTGCCCCAGCTATCAGGTGGTAATGCCACCAGCAGCGCGTCTACCAGCATGCGCTTATACTCAAGCATCTTACGATCACTCTCCAATGACGGAATTAAGCATGGTACGTTGTCCTTGTGACGGGAATCCAGCAGCTTGGCCACCCAGTAATCAGCACAAGTTAGAATGTGAGCAACTTGGCGGTCGTTGTGGAGACACTGCAGCATGTAATCGCTCATGTGTGCCAGGTTGCTCAGAGGCAATGACAAGCTGTCCCCTGTGGGAGTTGTATCATCTGTGTCCTCTGTATCACCCCAGCCACGCACCAGTGATGGCCATGAGCTTGTTTGGGTGGCACTCTGCTGTGAACACGGTTCCTCCTCCATCTCCTCATCCTCCACCTTGTCATCCTCCAGAACTGTGCCCTGGCTGGACAATTGTGTACCTGGCATTTATGGGTGCAGGAACCCACCCTCAGAGCCACTTGTGAATGACTGGCCGGAAACCCTATGAATTGATTCCTCTTCCTCCTCCTCCTGTGCCACATACTCTTCCATAATCGCCAGAAGCATTTTTTCAAGGAGGCATAAAAGTGGGATAGTAACGCTCAGAACGGCGTTATCGGCACTGGCCATGTTGGTGGAGTACTCGAAACAGCACAACAAGGAACACAGGTCTCGCATGGAGGCCTAGTCATTGGTGGTCAAGTGGTGCTGTTCCGCAGAGCGACTCACCCGTGCGTGCTGCAGCTGAAACTCCACTATCGCCTGCTGCTGCTCGTACAGTCTGACCAGCATGTGCAAGGTGGAGTTTCACCTTGTGGACATGTCGCATATGAAGCGGTGAGCAGGAAGGCCGAAGTTACACTGCAGCAGTGACAGGCGAGCAGCAGCAGGGTGAGAATGCCGAAAGCGCGCACACACTGCCCGCACTTTCTGCAGCAGCTTTTTAAGGATTCTCTGCATCACAAAATTCAGCACATGTGCCAGGCAAGGGATGAGCATCAAACCGGCTAGTTCCAGAGCTGATACAAGATTTTGCCCATTATCGCACACCACCAGGCCGGGCTTGAGCCACACTGGCACCAACCACTCTTTGTTCTGTTGTTCCATGTCCGTCCACAGCTCCTGCGCGGTGTGGGGTTTGTCCCGCAAACAGATACGTTTAAAAACTGCCTGCTGTTGTTTACCCCTGGCTGTGCTGAAGTTGGTGGTAAATGTGTTACGCTGACCGGATGAGGAGGCGGTAGAGGATGAGGAAACGGAGTAGGAGGAGGAAGCAACAGGAGGCAAACTGAAGCGCCCTGCAATCCTCAGTGGTGGAAGGAGATGACCCAAACTGCTATACTCCTCAGGCCCAGCCCCCACTGCATTTAACCAGTGTTCTGTTAGGGAGATATAACATCCATGACCATGCTTACTGGTCCACGTATCTGTAGTTAGGCGGACCTTGCCACTGATGGCGTTGCGCAGTGCACACCTGATTTAGTCCCCCACTTGGTTGTGCCGGGAAGGGATGGCTTGCCTGGAAAAGTAGTAGGGGCTGGTAGCGACGTACTGTGGGACAGCCACTGCCATAAGGCTTTTAAAACTCTCCGTCTCCACCAGACGGAATGACAGCATTTTAAAGGCCAGTAATTTTAAAATACTGGCATTCAGCGCCAGGGATCATGGGTGTGTATGGCGGTACTTCCTCTTCCGCTCCAGTGTTTGGGAGATAGACAGCTGAACGCTTCCGCGGGACATTGTCGAGATGCTTGGTGACCCAGGTGGTGGTGTTGCTGGCAGATCCTCTATTTGCGTTGTGGCAGGTACCACTGTTACTCCAGAGCTGGATAAAGAGGCTGAGACTGCAGCAGAAGAGGAAGCAGGAGGAGCCACAAACCTTTCTTGGTTTTTGAGGTGTCTACTCCACTGCTTTGCACTTAGATGCCTGGTCATGCAGGTTGTGCTCAGTTTGAGAACGTTTATGCTTCACTTCAGACTCTGAGTGTGCAAACCACTCGTGTCTCGTCTTCAGCACATTGTCTGAAGAACTGCCACTCCAGGGAACTCCTTATAGCTGGCTTTGGTGTGCTCAGTCTCTTGCTGCATTGGGCAGTAGCAGGCGTACTGTCTGGGGGACGTCCGTTCCCATTTTGCACCCTGCTCCCTATTCTGCTGTGCTGGTGGCTCTGTGCGACCACCGCCTCTTCCTCCGAACTAGACAGGTCACTCGCATGAACTTGATTCCATGTGGGGTCGAGGACCTCATCGTCCTCCACATCATCTTCCACCCAGTCTTCACCCCTGCCCTCCTTGTCGGTCTGCACACTGCAGAAAGCCACAGCAGTTGGCACTTGTGTTTCATCATCATCTGAAATGTGCAGAAGAGACTGCTCCATGACTTGGGGCTCAGACTGCTTGGCTGATTTGCAAGGGGGTGAGGTGAAAGACTGATGGACATCGGCTGCAGGTGCCAACTCTGATCTTTCAGCAGGATACTGGGTTGGAGACAATGTGAAGAAACTGGAGGCACTGTCAGCAACCCAATCTACTATCACCTGTACTTGTTCTGGCCTCACCATTCATAGAGCCGCATTAGGCCTGACCAAATAACGCTGAAGGTTCTGTCGAATACTCGCACCTAAGGAAGGTATTTCACTTGTGCGTGTAGCTGACACAGATCGACCACGTCCTCTCCCTACAACAGGACCTCCATCAGCAGCACCACGACCAGGGTGCCCTTAATTGACGCTTTCCTCATTCTCCACAAATTTAGGATCTTGCCCAAAATGGGTGTTTTTTTAATAACCGAATATAACAGCCGTATCTAACGCGTGTATTTCACGCTGACAGATGCAGCAAAGGCCGCAAATTTAGTATTTTGCCCAAAATGTGTTTTTAGAAACCAAGAATATTATTGCAGTATTTAAAGCTTGTATTTCACACTGAAATATGCTGAAAAGGCCCCTGATGTAGGGTATTGCCAAGAATAGGTGTTTTATTAAACACAGAATATCATTGCAGTATTTCAAGCTTGTATTTCACACTAACAAATGCAGCATAGGCCCCAGATGTAGGGTATTGCCAAAAATAGGTGCTTTTTTTAAACCCAGAAAATTATTGCTGTATTTCAAGCTTGTATTTCACACTGACAGATGCAGCAGAAGCCGCAAATTTAGTATTTTGTCCAAAATGGGTTGTTTTTTTAATAACAGAATATAACAGCAGTATCTAATGCTAGTATTTCAGACTGAGGAAGGGGTCCCTTTTACCCCGAAACGCGTCTGGTGAATGACAGTGAGGGACGATCAAAGAAAAGACTCTATAACCGCATATATTTTATGAACTTGCGCTAAGAAGTTTGTAAACCCCGCCTGGAAAAATAGATCACATGACCGCCCAGTAAACCACGTGGGACGCCACCTAGGTCCTGGAAGGTCAGAGCAGCAACATCGAGCAATATCGCTACTAACGGCGTGGGGAACTTCATATACAGAGTCTACCTACAGGTCCTGGACTCCTGACAGCTCACAAACAGCATATCCTGTTGGAAAATTGACGTCTGTGGATTCCTTGCAGGAGCGGTAAAGTACACCATATATAAACTGTGAGATTTATCTTTACCATTATCGCTATCTCCTGACTATTGAACTTGCAGTCATCTGCCAACAGTTACAGCCCTTGGATATGGTCCAGGGCTAAACAACCCCTGAGAGACTTTCCATACATTGGAGTGCGGCATTTTAAGTGTATTTAATTTTTATGAAATGTTTTATAAAATTGTTCATTTGTAGCCTATAAGATTCATTTGTAGCCTATAAAATTTATATGGATACTAATTACCGTGTGTTTGCCTGAATATTGAGTGACCCCCATTACAACTTTTATATTCACGCTTTTTACCAGCATTTGGGAGTGCTGTGGGGTTGTGCACCTTTCCAGAAGTGGAACAGTGAGAGAGCCACCATTTCTTTTCTACTTTTCTATTTCAGACTGACAGATGTAGCAAAGGCCTCAAATTTTGTATTTTGCACAAAATGGGTGTTTTTTTAAACCCAGAATATCATTGCAGTATTTCAAGCTTGTATTTCGCACTAACAAATGCAGCATAGGCCCCAGATGTAGGGTATTGCCAAAAATTTGTGTTTTTTAAACCCAGAATGTTATAACAGTATTTCAAGCTTGTATTTCACATTGACAAATGCTGAAAGGCCCTAGATGTAGGGTATTGCCAAGAATGGCTGTTTTTTTAAACCCAGAATATTATTGCAGTATTTCAAGCTTGTATTTCACACTAACAAATGTAGCATAGGCCCCAGATGTAGGGTAGTGCCAAAAATGGGTGCTTTTTTAAACCCAGAAAATTATTGCAGCATTTCAAGCTTGTATTTAACACTGACAGATGCAGCAGACACCACAAATTTTGTATTTTGCCCAAAATGGGTGTTTTTTTAATAAAAGAATATATCAGCAGTATCTAATGCTTGTATTTTACACTGACAAATGCAGCAAAGGCCTCAAATTTAGTATTTTTCAAAAAATGGGTGTTTTTTTTTTAACCAAGAATATTATTGCAGTATTTCAAGCTTGTATTTCACACTTACAAATGCACCATAGGCCTCAGATGTAGGATATTGCCAAAAATTTGTGTTTTTTAAAACCCAGAAAATTATTGCAGTATTTCAAGCTTGTATTTCACACTGACAAATGCTGCAAAGGCACCAGATGTAGGATATTGCCAAAAATTGGTGTGTTTTTTTTTAACCCAGAATATTATTGCAGTATTTCAAACTTGTATTTAACACTGACTGATGCAGCAAACGCTGCAAATTTAGAATTTTGTTCAAAATGTTTTTTTTTTTTTTTTTTTTTTTCTTTAACAATTTTTTATTGTTTTATAATTATATCAAGTACATGTATGACAATAGATCCCAGTCAGATACAGTCAGGTAATACAGAATATCGTAAGGCATGATGACAGGTGATCCAGCTGTACAAGTTACATTTAGAGCAACCAAAATAAACCTGAAACTTATGGAGAACAAAGGGAGAGGGGGGGAGGGAAGAGAGGAAGGAGGAAAGGGTGGAGGGAGGGAAGGGATGTAGGAGGTTAGTCAAGTCTGCTAATAGGCAATTATACTATAGGTATAGTTTCAAGTAAAGTGTCTATATTCTTTCCAGCGAGTCCAAGTCGATAGAAAGGTAGATCTAGATTTTAATTCCCAATGGGATAGCTCCTCAAGTCGGTAAATTTGGTCGACTTTGTTGAGCCAATGCTCAACCCTTGGGGTTTCAGTGGAACGCCACATAGTTGGAACAATTAGGCGCGCTGCCGATATCAGGGAGGAAAATAAGGCTAACGTATACTTGTCCCTACCGCAGATGCCAAACGAAAGTAAAGCAGTTTCAGGAGCGCATGGGAAGGCGGACTTGCATATCTCATTGCTAATTTGAAAAATGGTTTTCCACCAATCAGAGATCTTGGGACAGTCCCACCAAATATGGAGGAATGTGCCTTTCATGTCCTCGCACCTCCAACAGTGTTCCGGAACACCAGGGAAAAATTTTGAGATTTTGTCTGGGGTTTTATACCATCGTGATAGGACTTTGTAGCCATTTTCCTGGACACGAACACAACGAGAGAGTTTGTGAGGGATTGTGCAAATTTTTAGAACTTCCTTTTGTGTGAAGCACTTATTCAAGTCGCCTTCCCATATGCCAATGAAAGCAGGCTTGACATCCGCCGCAGGGAGATTTATCCGTTTGTACATAGTAGATATGAGCTTAGGAGGATATTTGAGAGTATTAAGTAAATTTTCGAACCAGTCTGGGGTCTTTTGAGTATTAAGAGTTTTTGCCCATAAGGCAAGGTCTTTCTTTATAAAGTGAATGAGTAGATTGTTAGAGGGAGTCAGATTTAATGCTTCCAATAGAAGTGAGTCAGATAAGACACAGCCATCTTTGTCCAGTAATTCTAGTATAGGTTTGCTGGAGGATCTGAGCTCGATAGGGGAAGAATTTTTTAGTTCAATAGGAGCCAGTGATATCATGTCTTTCACTTGTAGAAAGGGAGAAGGAAGAGTTAGTGCCCGAAAATTGGCGGAGAACCACTCCCATACCTTAATAGTAGTGGAAATTATCGGATTAGGTATGGAAGTTCGAGCAGGAAGTGGCTTGTCCGCCAACAACAAGGCCCTAAGAGTGGAAGGAAAGTATACATTCTCCAAAGCTAACCATTGTTTTTGGTTATGGGGTCTAAGCCAATCCATTAGTCTACATAGGTGTATGGCCTTCATGTATTTCTCTGGGTCTGGGAGGCCTATTCCTCCTAAATGCTTGGGTTTGGTCAAAGTTGCAAAGGAGATCCTAGGTTTCCTTCCCTGCCAGATAAATTTCCTGATATAGTTGTTCAAGGACCGGAAGTATGACCTAGGTATAGGTAAAGGGAGGACTTGCATCAGGTAGGTCAGTCTAGGTATAACTAAAGACATAACCATATTCTTTCTTCCAAACCAGGACAGGTAATGGTGATCCAAAGAGTCCAGCTGAGCAGCGATGGCAGACAGGAGAGGTGTATAATTAAGGCGGAATAGTTCTGAGGGTTGAGAGGTAATCTTAATACCTAAGTAGTTTAAGTAAGGAGAGGTCCAATCAAAAGGGGAACTAGTTTTAAGAGTTGTGAGTGTTTTTGAAGAAAGGCCAATGTGAAGAATCTGTGATTTTTGGGGATTAACCTTGAAGTTAGATAAAAAGCCAAAATTAGCTAGGAGAGAGGTTATTAACGGCATGGAAGTTAATGGGTTGGTAGTAATAATCAGCAGGTCGTCCGCAAAAGCAGCTAATTTAAATTCTAACGTTCCAATTTTTAGACCTGATATTCCTTTTTCCTGTCTAAGGGCTTGCATCAAAGTTTCCATTATAAGGACAAAGATAAGAGGGGACAGGGGGCATCCCTGGCGGGTACCATTTTTTATAGGAAAGCGAGACGAGATAAGGTTGTTGACTGAAACTGCAGCAGAAGAGTTGGTATACATTGCAAAGATAGCGTGTATAAATGGGTCGGGAATTTGGAATTTCTGCAGGGTTTGTTTGATGAAAGACCAATCTATACGGTCAAATGCCTTCTCGGCATCGGTTCCTAAGAAGACAAGAGGTTTCTTCTTATGTAGGGCAAAGTACAACACGTCCAGAATCTTGGTGGTGTTATCCTTTCCCTCTCGGCCCCGCACAAATCCCACTTGGTCTGGGTGTATTAAAGAGGGGAGTAGGGATTGCAATCTGGTAGCCATCATTTTTGCAAGCAGTTTCAGATCAATATTTAAAAGGGATATGGGACGGTAATTCGCACAGGAAGAGGGGTCCTTACCTTCCTTTTGGATAATTGTTATTATTGCATTGGTCATTTCAGAGGATAGTGAGGTATTTTGCAAGGCCAGGTTACAAATCGGGAGAGGATAGGGAAGTAGTGAGTCCTGAAACGTCAAGTAATAGGAAGTAGTGAGGCCATCAGGACCAGGGCTTTTTCCTTTAGGTGAGGTCTTTAAAGCTGTGGTCAATTCTGCGAGAGTGAAAGGACTCGACAAGGTGCTTTTTTGGGAGGGGGATAGGGATGGGAGGTTCAAGGAACCTAGGAAGCGGAGCGTTTCAATCTCTCTATCCGAAAGAGATTGAATTTGGCTAGGGGGATCAAGATTATAGAGGGATTCGTAAAAAATTTTGAATTGCTCTGCAATTGCTTTTGAGGAGAAAATCGATGTTCCTTGGGGGGCTTTAATAGAAGTTACGTGTCTTGATTGTTGTCTGCGTTTAATACGGCTCATCAGAAATTTGGATGCCTTGTTGCCATGGGCGAAAAATTTATGTTGCGAGGACAGGTAGTATTTTGCTGATCTCTCATTTAGTAGATTTTTTAGGTCCGCTCTAAGCGTATTAAGGTCATCCAAATGTTGCTGAGCTAGGGATCTTTTATGTAGGGTTTCAAGGGCGTGAATTTGGTCTAACAGGGTAGACAAGCGTTTCTCAGATTGTTTCTTTATGAAGGAGCATTTGCTAATAAAGTGACCTCTGATGAAAACCTTATGGGCATCCCAAAGGACATGGGGGGATATATCAGGTGTATTGTTTATGGAGAAGTATTCATCTAGTAGTGACTTAAAGTATGTCTTATGCTCATCACTGCTCAGAATGGACTCATTGAGCCTCCAAATAGGGTACCTACCCGTGTCAGACGAAGAACGCAGGGTACAAAATACAGGCGCATGGTCTGAGAGGGATATACTTCCGATCCTTGCTTCAGTGCAGAACTGAACCTGATCCTTGGGGACAAAGATATAGTCAATCCTGCTATAGGACTGTGCTGGAATGGAATAAAAAGAATAATCAGAGCAATTTGGGTTAAGGCATCTCCAAATATCGATCAGGCCTAAACTGTACAATTTAGCGTTTAACTTTCTCAGGGCTCTGGCAGAGAAGGAAGACCTTTTGGAAGAAGTATCGGTAAGGGGATGTAACGCAACGTTAAAATCTCCTGCCACGATGAGTGCACCTTCATGATGGTCTTCTATTAAAGAAAGGGTAGACAGCAACCAAGATATCTGGTTCGAGTTCGGGACATAAAGGTTTACAAAAGTATAGTGTTTCTGACTAATATGACCCTTCAAAATGATATATCTCCCATCGGGATCTTGGATGTGAGAGGCATATGTAAAGGGTACTTTTTTTCCGAAACCGATGCTCACTCCCCTCGAGGCAGCTCCGTCAGCTCCGCAATGGTACCAATTTGGGAATCTAGAAAAAGACAAATCCGGGTACTTGTTATGCTTATAATGGGTTTCCTGGAGGAAGATTATGGAGGATTTTTCCTTTCCCAGAAGAGAGAAGATTTGAGAGCGTTTCGAGGGTGATCTGAGACCCTTAACATTAAAGGTAACTATATTCAGATCTGCCATATTGTTCTGGTCAGGATTGAGGTGATACAATTAGATCGGTACCTTGCGTAGTGAGAGCGTAGGATGTCACACCAAATGGCCCCAAAGAGAGTAAGCATCAGCTCCAAAAACGTTAGGTGGCTCGTGGAAAGTCTACTCCAGGCGACATGACTGAGGGAAGTAAAAGGAGGTATGTATCTATAGACATAACAAACAACAAAACTCTGGTAGAACATTGAGATGATGGGAGATTCCATCAAAGTAATGATAAGGGGATAGTGTGGGTAAACCCAGTTATTAGGTCTTGCCGTTATACGGGACATGGTAAGCTAAGAGGCAGCTATACTTGGTGTTTCATAAAGGTATACAAATGCTATAACATAATATATGCATTAGTCATTCAAGAAGGAAGGGACAGATACGAAAAAAAGAAGACAAGATATTAGCAGGAGAACAAAGAGAAAACTGCAGGTGAGTATCTATCGAATCCAGACGCTCAGGTAATTCTCCTTGGTGTCAGCAATCCACTTCTGCGTCTAAACCGCTGTAGCTTGGTCGCAGGTGACTTCTCCCATGGGGTGATTTTCGGGATAGGCGGGAGTGATGATATGTCGGATACTGTATCCCAATTAGCAATGTCCAATGGGTTAATGTCCATGGTAACGAAAGCTGCTTGCAGATCCTCATATGAAGAGATCCTGATAAATCTTCCATCATGCGAAAAAGTGAGGCCAAATGGAAAAGTCCATCTATATGGAATACGGTTATTGCGAAGGTATTCTGTAAGGGGTTTAAGGATCCTTCTTTTTTGCAGGGTTACAGGCGCCAGGTCTTGGTAAATTGAGATTGGCGCGTCTCCAAGTGAAATGGTATTAGTTGTTCTGGCCGCTGCAAGTACTTTTTCTTTATCGAGGAAATTCAAAAAACGGCATATAATGTCCCTGGGTGGATCAGAGTCCTTAGGTTTTTGTCGCAGGGCTCTATGCGCTCTCTCAATGGTCATATTCTCAGGGTCTTCATTGCCCAGGAGAGAGGAAGCGATGTTTTTAATGGTGGTCACAAGGTCCTCAGCAGGCACTGTTTCAGGTATGCCCCTGAATCTAAGATTGTTACGCCGACTGCGATTCTCTTGATCCTCCATCGCGGCATATAGCGAGTTAATGTGGCGCTGACATGAGGAAAGAGATTGAACAACGGCCGAGCTGTGCTCTAAGGTTGCCGCTTGTGTGGATTCCAGCGATTCCACTCTGTGGCCTACTTGCTGGATTTCTTGTGTGAGGTTAGAGATTTCTTGCTTGAGAGGGGATAAGGCTTCTGCTAGGGCTTGTTTGATAAAGCGTCTCGAGACTGGTAGCTGGCGTGAGCTAGCCGACTCACCACCATCGCTGTCATCATCAGAGGCGCCTTCCTCAGTCTCGGCGGGAGTGCATTCATCCGCCTGCGCCATCTTGGATTCCCTGATCACAGCCGTGCTGGACTGTTTTTTCAGGTATTTTGTCATCCCCGCGCCCGGGTTATGGGATTTAGGCATCGCACCTGTATCAGTGGTCTTCTGCCCTCCTATCTTGACCATTTCAGCGGGTGTTGGAAAACGTAAGCGAGTCCCTTGGCAAGGTATTGTACGGAGCTCAGCAGTGCATGTCCTCTCGGCTCCGACGCTGGCTCCGCCCCCGGGTTGTTTTTTTAATAACAAAATATAATAGCAGTATCTAACGCTTGTATTTCACACTGACAGATGCAGTAAAGGCCTCAAGTTTAGTATTTTGCACAAAATGGGTGTTTTTTATACCAATAATTATATTGCAGTATTTCAAGCTTGTATTTCACACTAACAAATGCAGCATAGGCCCAGATGTAGGGTATTGCCAAAAATGGGTGTTTTTTTTAAACCCAGAAAATTATTGCAGTATTTCAAGCTTGTATTTAACACTGACAGATGCAAATGCCTCAAGTTTAGTATTTTGCCCAAAATGGGTGTTTTTTTAAACCAAGAATATTGTTGCAGTATTTCAAGTTTGTATTTCACACTAACAAATGCAGCATAGGCCCCAAATTTAGGGTATTGCCAAAAATTGGTGTTTATATAAACCCAGAAATTGGTGTTTTTTTAATAACAGAATATAACAGCAGTATTTAACACTTGTATTTCACACTGACAGATGCAGCAAAGGCTGCAAATGTATTACGTTGCCCAGAATTGGTGTTATTTTAAACCTAGAAAATTATTGCAGTATTTCAAGCTTGTATTTCACACTGACAAATGCTGCAAAGTCACCAGATGCAGGATATTGTCCAAAATGGGTGTTTTTTCAAACCCAGAAAATAATTGCAGTATTTCAAGCTTGTATTTCACACTGACAAATGCTGCAAAAGCCCCAGATGTAGGGTCTTGCAAAAAATGGGTGTTTTTTTTTAACCCAGAATATAATTGCAGTATTTGACAAATGCACAAATGCTGTGCTGGTGCACTGAACTTGCATAAAATGGCCGCTGCCGCCCACCTAACTAACAGACGGATACAAGTAATTTTTCTGTGTCACTGGGCTCAGGGCATGGTAAAAAGATTGTGCACTGCACCCACAAAACAAAATCTATGTAGATCGCTGAGTTAACAAGCACTTCTGATTAAAGATTCTTTCCTATTCTCTCCCTCACAGCAGCAGCAGCATACTATGCCTACACTAATCAGAGCAGAGTGACGTGCATCGCTACGTGACTCCAGCTTATATAGAGGCTGGGTCACATGCTGCACTGGCCAATCACAGCCATTTAAAAAGCGCCATTAACTCGCCAAACACCGAACCTAAACCCGAACTTTTACTGAAAAGTTCGGGTTCGGGTCTGGGGTCCAAAAATCCTAAAGTTCGGTACAAACCCGAACTTTACAGTTCGGGTTCGCTCAATCCTACTTTCATTTAGCAATTCTGTGGGATTTACAGATTTTTTTAACAGATAAGCAGCATAGTAGAAAAAAGAGCATTCATAACTCAAAGATAACCACGTGATATTTCTGATTAGATGAAAGCCTGGCCTTAAGTATCAATTCCCTTGGTGAGCCATAGGTATTCCAATCTGACTCTGGTATCATTGTACTTTAAAGATTGTTGAAGTTAGGGGGGATCGAATAAGGTGCCCACTGAGACAGCCATCATGGAGTGGGGGGATTGGGGGGAGGGGTTTATTTAAGGTGGGGGATAAGTTAATTTGAATAGACAATGAGAGGTCTGAGCATAAGTAATATGGAGCTTAGAGGGGAGTCTAGTAATCCCCCAAAATAGAACAGATTGCTTACTATTTTTGTACTGTTTCTATTTATAGTGATTTATAATTCATTATAATGACAGAGTGCAGAGTGTATATTGATGAACTCAGATTTTGTATTGTCAAATTGCATTTTAATTTTGTATTATGAAAGGAATAAAAAATAAATAAGGAAAAAAAAAAAAGATTGTTGAAGTTATATTCTAGAACGTTCCTACAGATTGCGCCCCCTAGCATGAACTGCAACTGTCAAGCTCCTGTACCCTATATGAAATTTGCAGTTATCAAGCTTTTGTGCCACTTTCTTATCAAGAAAGAAACTTGTTTTAACCAATTCTTTAAAGGTGAAACAGTTAACCACCCTATTACAAGTAAAGCGATTAAAGAAGGAAGTGCAAAAAGGACTTGCCTCATATGGTTAGGAGTGTGCTGGTGTCAATTAGCTCCTGAAAGGGTAGGTTTAAGGGACTTCAACTGTTTAAGCAAAAATATCATGTTGCTGAGGAAAAATGTTCACACTTAACTTTCTTAGGCGGTAAATGATTTAGACAACAAAACCAGCGGGTAGTTTCATTGATGCCTTGGTAAAATCTCAGACTGTAATGAGATGGTCACATTTAGCACAGGCGCTCATGTCTAAGTCCCTTTCTAATAGCTGTGAAATGACATTTACAAAAAAAAGAGCAGTGCTCGCTGGTATGATACTTTCCTCATCTATTAATGAATAGAGGAAAAACTTAAGATGAGGAGGATGACTCTAGGGCTGATATAAATGAGCAGATCCACAGAGTGTTAGTGGAAAAAGTATTAGGTAGCTAGTAAAGAAGATCAGAAAGACCTAAAGGGGAATACCCCCTTCATTTATCTTCTGAAATGTCACAGTTCTTGGCTGGAACCCCCACTATGGTCCACAACAAAGAGGTCACAGTGATCTTCAATGTAAAATTCACCTTCAGAGTGAAAAAAAAGGAAAATATAAACATCATGTACTTTTAATGTCAGACTGGGGTAGCGTGTGAGGCTGTTAGATGGGCTACTTTCACACTCACATTTGGTGCGGATCCTTCATGTATCTGCACAAACACATCCATTCAGGTAATACAACCGCATGCATCCATTCAGAACGGATCCATTTGTATTATCTTTAACATAACCAAAATCCAAGATCCGTTTTCTATTGTGCCATATTGTGTCAGTGAAAACGTTTGGCTCAGTTTCGTCAGACGGACACCAAAACGCTGCTATGGAGGCGGAACAGAGCCAAACTGAGCCAAACTGATGCATTCTGAGTGGATCCTTATCCATTCAGAATGCATTAAGGGCAAAACTGATTCGTTTTGGACCGCTTGTGAGATCCCTGAACGGATCTCAAAAACGGAAACCAAAACGCCAGTGTTAGAGTAGCCTAAACAGAATATTTCCATATATACATGGGAAACTTTTGACAATATTATTGCACAAAAAGTCAACATCACAGATTAACAGATTATTTGCAAATTAATCAACAAAGCAATAGACTCTTGTGGAAACTGAATTTCCCTAAAGTCTCCTTCAAATGGGATTGATTGTCTTCTACTGGACCTCATGAGCCATGTTGTAGAAAGGCCCACTGGTTTTGTCAAAGCGTAAGCTTACTAGAGGATCATTTGGTTCCCTCTTTGGCCAGTTTTCTTCTGCAATTGTTTCTTCTTTTGTTTCTATAGGCAGCAAAATTCTCACAAATGTGCAACCAGGAGTGTATCTATTAGTTACACCCAGGCCCTGGTGCATGACGCCAAAAGACCTTCTTCCACAAAAAGAGTCGCCAATATTTTAAATGTCACTTTGGGACTGAGGAGCTTCAAGTCACTCCTGTAACAGCGGCTGCTGTACGCCGCTGCTGCGGTCCTGGGCTCTGTTTCTAATATTGCTTTTGAAGATTCCACTTCACAGCTTTCACTCAGTCCTGGTCACAGCCTGTGTTTGGCTGGCTTCATGGTACACTGCTCTAAGAGTGGAGCGCATTACTCCCTGGGCTGGGTTAGGTCAGGTGATCTCGCTGACCAACCCTGGCTCTCCTGCAGGTACTAAAGTGGCTCATCTCTCTTCCCAGATGCCTCAGTGTCAAGGTCATTGTGTTTGTTAGTTCCTGATACTCACGTGTGCTCCTGACCTATACCTCGTTCCTGGATTCTGCTTATCGTCTGATCCCTGCCTGCTTGTTTCGACTCTCCTGTTGCCGATCCGAATTTCCTGACCTGTACCTGTGCAGCCTGCCCTGATCTATTGCCTGTCTGACCACGTGTCTGCAGCATCCTTCGGTCCTGCACTGTTGCTCCTGGTAACTAAATAGTAGAAAATTGCGGTACACAGCTTTTTTTGTCTGCAGTTTATGACATTTATTAGTGTTAAATCACATGGGATTTATGATCCAGTTACATTTAAGAAGATTTAAAGTAGTCACATTCACTAGATTTGGTGACCGGACGTTTCGGCCTATCAAGGCCTTCCTCAGCGGTCTATTATCTCGGTATCACTTCTTATGTTGAATGGCGCTGGATCACCCTGTAGCATACATACATACATACAGACGTGGACAAAATTGTTGGTACCCTTTGGTCAATGAAAGAAAAAGTCACAATGGTCACAGAAATAACTTTAATCTGACAAAAGTAATAATAAATTAAAATTCTATAAATGTTAACCAATGAAAGTCAGACATTGTTTTTCAACCATGCTTCAACAGAATTATGTAAAAAAATAAACTCATGAAACAGGCATGGACAAAAATGATGGTACCCCTAACTTAATATTTTGTTGCGCAACCTTTTGAGGCAATCACTGCAATCAAACGCTTCCTGTAACTGTCAATGAGACATCTGCACCTCTCAGCAGGTATTTTGGCCCACTCCTCATGAGCAAACTGCTCCAGTTGTGTCCGGTTTGAAGGGTGCCTTTTCCAGACTGCATGTTTCAGCTCCTTCCAAAGATGCTCAATAGGATTGAGGTCAGGGCTCATAGAAGGCCACTTTAGAATAGTCCAATTTTTTCCTCTTAGCCATTCTTGGGTGTTTTTAGCGGTGTGTTTTGGGTCATTGTCCTGTTGCAAGACCCATGACCTGCGACTGAGACCAAGCTTTCTGACACTGGCTAGTACATTTCTCTCTAGAATTCCTTGATAGTCTTGAGATTTCATTGTACCCTGCACAGATTCAAGACACCCTGTGCCAGACGCAGCAAAGCAGCCCCAGAACATAACAGAGCCTCCTCCATGTTTCACAGTAGGGACAGTGTTCTTTTCTTGATATGCTTCATTTTTTCGTCTGTGAACATACAGCTGATGTGCCTTGGCAAAAACTTCGATTTTTGTCTCATCTGTCCACAGGACATTCTCCCAGAAGCTTTGTGGCTTGTCAACATGTAGTTTGGCATATTCCAGTCTTGCTTTTTTATGATTCGTTTTCAACAATGGTGTCCTCCTTGGTCGTCTCCCATGTAGTCCACTTTGGCTCAAACAACGACGGATGGTGCGATCTGACACTGATGTTCCTTGAGCATGAAGTTCACCTTGAATCTCTTTAGAAGTCTTTCTAGGCTCTTTTGTTACCATTCGGATTATCCGTCTCTTAGATTTGTCATCAATTTTCCTCCTGCGGCCACGTCCAGGGAGGTTGGCTACAGTCCCATGGATCTTAAACTTATGAATAATATGTGCAACTGTACTCACAGGAACATCTAGTTGCTTGGAGATGGTCTTATAGCCTTTACCTTTAACATGCTTGTCTATAATTTTCTTTCTGATCTCTTGAGACAGCTCTTTCCTTTGCTTCCTCTGGTCCATGTCGAGTGTGGTACACACCATATCACCAAACAACACAGTGATTACCTGGAGCCATATATATAGGCCCAATGGCTGATTACAAGGTTGTAGACACCTGTGATGCTAATTAGTGGACACACCTTGAATTAACATGTCCCTTTGGTCACATTATGTTCTGTGTTTTCTAGGGGTACCATCATTTTTGTCCATGCCTGTTTCATGAGTTTATTTTTTTACATAATTCTGTTGAAGCATGGTTGAAAAACAATGTCTGACTTTCATTGGTTAACATTTATAGAATTTTAATTTATTATTACTTTTGTCAGATTAAAGTTATTTCTGTGACCATTGTGACTTTTTCTTTCATTGACCAAAGGGTACCAACAATTTTGTCCACGTCTGTACATACAGCATCTCCCACTAACTATCTGTAATATATATATATATATATATATATATATAGGCCTTGAGAAAATGAGGAAGCAACACACTGTGTATACGGAGGGTGCACATCCGGCCAGTGTGGACCAGCACCTAGGTCCAATGAACTAGAAATAGAAAATAGCCAGCAGCACTCCGATTCAATTAAAAAAAATGGTGGTTTATTGGACCCAAAGTCAGGCGACGTTTCAGCAGCTTGTTGCTGTCTTTATCAAGCACTGATAAAGACAGCAACAAGCTGTTGAAACGTCGCCTGACTTTGGGTCCAATAAACCACTATTTTTTTTATTGAATCGGTGTGCTGCTGGCTATTTTCTATTTCTCTCTCTCTCTCTCTATATATATATATATATATATATATATATAGTAACTAACTATCTAATGTAATGACACAGGAAAGCACAGAGCACAGTAATAACACTGCTATCTCTCTCAGATCTGCAAAATACTGCATACAAGGGCTGCTGGGGAGGTTCTTATATAGTAAGGGGTAGGCTACTTTCCTATTGGTTGCTAGGGATGTTGCTAAGCTCAGACAAAGACATTGCAGCCTTCTCATTGGCCCACAAGCAAGAAGGGAGGTTACTGATGAAGAAAAAATCTAGAACATTCAAAATTACGAATATATATCCAAAATATTTGTAAAATTCTCAAAGTGCTGATATTCGAGATTAATATTTGCTATTCGAATATTCGCGCCCAACAGTACTGGTAACATCTTCGCTCGCCTGACTACGCTTATACTTCAGGTACCTACTCTGGTACCTCCTGGTCTGCCCAGACCAGCTGCCACTGACTCAGGAATTGCGCTGGAGTAGCCACTGGCAACTACAATAACGGCTCAAGTCTTTCCTCATCATCAGAGGTTCTAGTAAAAACCAGGTAGTTGCTTAGACATGCCCCTCCAGAGTATAGCCAGTCAGTGGTACAGTGGGTTTGCACCCGCTCATCCGTGACAACTCCTTTGCGTCTAACTTTCGCATTACCCAATAGAGAACAAACATTTCCAAATCACACAGTTTATTTTATCATATTGCAGTCAGATGTAGTGGATAAAGTAGTTCACACTCATTCAAAAAATGGTTGCCCATAACAGCCAATCACATTGTGCTCCTTTGGTCACTACAGGCAGCACAACTACTTTTTTTATTTTTTTTTCCCTATGTATGAGGCTTATAATACTTTTTTGAATTTTTGTACCATTCATAAATTTGATAAATTGCTTTGTTTAGGGTTCAGCCATTTGTGTGTTATTTGTCATGGTGAATCGCACATACACATAATTTATACCATAAATAACAATGGTGATGCTCTAGTAATACAGTTACTCGTGAAAGCTAGAGAATTCTTTATTTATTTAGTATTTTTCATTATTTATTGCCAATCTTATTCCTTATATAGATGGAGGTGTCAGAACCATATGCTGGCTCCTCTCAATGTGACTTTGTGGGGGGAATAATCAAGGAGCGCCATAAATGCTTCCCATAGATTTCTTTGTGAAACAACAATGACAATAGCCATTCACTTATTATTTTGCGCATTAAAATGCTGTCAAAATATTATGTTATTTGTGAGAGGATAATGAGAAAAGCGTTTGGAATAATTAGGATACACGGCTCGATGCTGTAGGAGCAGGGGAAGGCAATTAAGGTTTTAAAAGGCAAAGCAGATGTACTATTCGATGCTGTGTTTCATTGAGAATACGGCTCATTAACCATTGCATTGTCACTAAAATCAGTGGTTGGTGTTTTTGAACGCCTGCTCACAGTTTTACAAGCACCTATGTCTTCCATCGTCTCATATGAGGGGGTACTCCGACTCCCACATGTACCCATATACTTTATTTTATTCCAATAAAACATCAGGATGGGTTATCAAACTATTAGAAGACTCTTGCAAGAACAAAATGGCATGATCAAAAGTATGTTAATTCTCATATCATTAATCCCCTTAGACAGATATAGAAGAATGGGTCATCACAATTACGCTCAATGACTTTCAGCATGGCACTAACATGCCATGCCTGTATCAGTACCATAATGAAATTCATTGATTTGTTGGAGTCACTCTGTACTGTCTGTCCTACAGCTATCAGCTGATATCAGTGGAGGAAGCTGTGATGCCCATACATTTCTATTGTAGGGGCTGTTGCAGGAGAAATGTAGTTGTTACAGCAAATGCATGTGGAACCACTGTGTCAGCCAACAGATTTTGTTTTGGGCTAAACCTAAGGGCGTTATCCTGACAGGCTCCTGGTATCGACCCTTTAACCCTGTACAGGGATCTGGACTTCACTGCAGAGGACCCATCCTGCCACTATCTCCTGGAATAGTCTCTGTCTGACAGCTGACCCATCTGGGTCAGTGACACTAGTGCAGATCATCGAGTGGTCAGGCAAAATTATAGTCCGGGACAGGCCAAGGTCGGGGCAGTCAGAGTATGAGCAAAATAATAAACAGCCAGAGTTCAGGGCAGGCAGTGAAGGGTCAATATCGAAGTCAGGCACAGATCAGGTTAAGCAGCAGAAGGTCAGAATGCAGTAAATGGGCAAAGAGTCAGTACACAGACAGATAACAAAATACAGCATACTTTTTCAAGAACTTAGTAAGCTAAGGAACCTATTGTTCAAAAGGGAAGGTGCCTTTGGCTGATAAAGAATATGGTATATGTGCACTGGCCTTTTAAGAGTCAGAGGGAATGCGTGCATGTTCAATAGGCAGAGAAGGAGAAACCTTGCCAGCAAAAGCTTGCATGGAGGGACAAAGCAGACCTGATGACCAGATCTCCTGTGAAGAAGTCAGTGAAAGATGACTATGGGCGACCGGGCGAGGTAAGCTGGGCAGCGGTGGCTCACAGCCACTGCTTTAACAGTAGTATTGCATGGCATTCATTCATTTTGTGGGTATAATACATGTCAATGCAAAATCCCTCAGGGTGGGCCCTATGACATCGAATTGTCGTAATAAGCTATATGAAAAGGGGGTTGTAGAGTTGAATCACTATTCTAAGTGGAAAAACTACAGTAATTTGTGAACTGCATTTTATGCCTGGTATCAGTTGTGATACTGTTCATGCACCCTATGTTATAGACTGAGTGGGCCCCACTTAAAGGGAACCTGTCACCGGGATTTTGTGTATAGAGCTGAGGACATGGGCTGCTAGATGGCCGCTAGCACATCCGCGATACCTAGTCCCCATAGCTTTGTGTGCTTTTATTGTGTCAAAAAAACGATTTGATACATATGCAAATTAACCTGAGATGAGTCCTGTCCCCGACTCCTTTCACGTACAGGACTCATCTCAGGTTAATTTGCATATGTATCAAATCGCTTTTTTGAAACACTAAAAGCACACAGAGCTATGGGGACTGGGAATTGCGGATGTGCTAGAGGCCATCTAGCAACCCATGTCCTCAGCTCTATACACAAAATCCCGGTGACAGGTTCCCTTTAATGACGGAGAACCCAGAGGCTAGTGATTGGCTGCAGTGGTCAGCTGCTGTATACCTCTATGTCACCAACGTGTGTACAGGTACTGGGTGGAAGACCATAGATGCAGCCCTGAGTACAGTAGGAAAAAGAGTGAATATAGAATAATATTATTAATATTACATTTACTGACGAGGAGGAACCAACAACCCATTTCATGACCTAATAGCCTCATGATATCTAAGTATACATGAAGCCAGTGAACATGTATCTGACTGGTACTGGGGAAAGGTGGTCCTCCATGAGCTTTCCCTTTGATGGGCCTAATATACCCAAGTCTGACCCTGCTTTTTCTGACATCTATGGGCCTGCTGAATTTTTTTTAGTTGATTGACAACAGCATCTGTTAACTATTAATGAGGAAATGTCCATGGCAAATATTGTTTACTTTGGATACAGTTGTTCTTTGGACCCGAAAGATGCCTTGAAACTATGATATATAACAACCTGCCACGTTGTATTGTCCTAGGTGGCAACATAATTAGTCATTCTGGGAAACTGGTTCCGTCTTTTGAGAAAGACTTCTCTTTCTGAAGACCAGCTACAAACCAATGTCTCGAAAGAGGTTAAGTTGCTTCATTTTGAACACCACTGACTTACTGAACAGAAGCGAAGAGTAGCTGATAAGTCAGCGGGTTATGGGAAAGTACAAGTTAGAAGTAATGGGCCGGCCATGGAGAGACACTTGGTATTTGTCAGCTTGTCACTCCTTGACAAGTTGGCAGCTATTGCTTGTCTTATCTATTGAGATTTGACTTTTACAAAAAAGGCATCTGCTTTTAAGCACATCTCTGGGTAATGGTGACAGCCCCCTCCAATAAACGCAGGAAACACAAATTATAATGAATGTTATTAAATATAATAAGATGTCTTCTCTGTGAGCTGATTCAAAGCAGCCCTTTCCTTCCTTACTCCATAAATATCATGAAACGTAAAGGTGCCTGGAGGGTGATTCCGACTGACACACAATTAAAAAGATGATCCTAAACAGTCTAGCAGGTGTCACTGAAGAACCCTGAGAAGATCGGGTAAAGGTTTTTCTTGTCTTGTCTGTCAAGTCTTTATTGGGGCCTTGCAGCTTTAATAGACACCATTATTTCCAGGATTCATGGACCTGAATTTTTCTTGTGCTGACACTGTCATTTGTAACTTTGATTAAATGTTACCTTCATTTGTTGGACTGGAGTACAAGATAGATGTCCTCAGATAAACAAGAAGAAAAACCATATATGTCAGTATTTTCCACATCTGAGACCAAAATGAATTACTGGTCCGGTTTGATTTAAAATTACAGATCAGATATGGTGGCAGCTTCCATACCAGGGATCAGCAACCTTCGTCTCTCCAGCTGCTGTGAAACTATAACTCCCAGCATGCCTACTTACTTGGCTGTTCTTGTAACTCCCATAGAAATGAAAGGAGGGTTCTGGGAGTTGTGGTTTCAGAACAGCTGGAGTGCCGAAGGCAGCTGATCCCTGTTCTACACATTTTTATATGCCTGCTACATTGGAGTACTTAGCCTCCAATGCTTCCTTTCTGTACTAGGATATCAGGGGGGTGGTACTTTTACCTCCTATTTTTAATACTCCCCGTTCTACCCCCCCTTCCCCTTTTTTTTCCTTAGCACTTTGATACCGGAATGTGATTTTCATTAATTTTTTCACTCTCCCCTGTTAAACTGTTTGATGGTGATGCTTAGCATTGTATTTATTAAGGTATTGTTTCTTTGACTCTATTGGCCAGTGTATCTAAGTATGTGTTGGGCCTATTGATTTAGATTGATTAACTACACTTTGGTGGTGTCACTTGTTACATTGGAGACAGATTCTAAGACCTACTCACTGCCTCTTTGGAGAGTTGAGCTGCTCTAGCCTCTAGGATGTGTAGAAGAGTCCCCGGCATAATAATGGATGGACAATACCTGCCACCAGAGGTCCTGGTCTCGGTGGAGTAAGAACCGGATCATAGCGGTTACAGCGGCGAATGCTGCTGGCGCAGCATGTCCGGGCCGGTTCTTACTGGGAACACGTAAAGAGCAGAGTGGGTGCCTGTTTCCCACGGCCAGCCCAAGTTTTTGGTGGAGCTGGGCCTTTGAAGAACCCAGCCTGCTGAAGGTGGGGTGTGTCTTGCTGTGCTGAAGATCCACAAAACACGGATGGCGTCCGTGTGCAGTCCGCAATTTGCGGAACGGCACGGACAGCCATTAAATGCAAAACGCGGACAAGAATAGACCAGGTCATCTTTTTTTGCGGACCACGGAACGGAGCAACGGATGCGGACAGCACACGGAGTGCTGTCCGCATCTTTTGCGGCCCCATTGAAGTGAATGGGTATGCATCCAAGCAGCAAAACTTACTGTGAATGATTCCAATGCTTAGCCATGCAGATTCTGGATTCTAGTTCTTTCTTTCTCTCTCTGCAGTATTGTAAAGACAGATAGTTTTGTCTCTGTGGATGTCTAAGAAATAGTCCTCTGAGAAGCAAGCACATGTAGCTTGTCTCACTTCTAGAAACTGACTGAACTAGGGGCAGACCTAATTCCATCACCTAGCTTCCTACATCGGCAGAGTCAGAACTGTCAGAACATTACATAATTAAATAACTTTGCAAGTACCTTAATCTGAGGAAGTACACAAGGGTTTGGCGGCCACCTCTGGTCATCTCTATTTGGATGCTGCATCCATATGCAGATGCTTTCGTGGGAATTGTAGTCCAGTGTCAGTTAATAGGACATGACATCTTGTTTCACCATCAAAAGATAAGCTGATGCATGTTGTTGTGTTCTCCATTTATTGACACTACTGGTACTATATACTGTACATGTTGTGTATTCTATATCAAAGGGAGTATGTTTACCTTCATTGGGCTCCCCCCAGCTCACCATCACAACATACAATGCCCACACACATGCTCAATACATCCTTCCATAGTAGTACTATGCAGGCTGCCATCACTCTAAAGTTCCCTATTTTCAAAAAGTCTCAAAAATCTACTCTCCTACTATACTTAGAATATTAGACTAAGACATCATAATGATCTATCCACAAAGACCATATTTTATTAAACTTTTTATTATTCCCTCTCTTCTGATACACATAGCTTTCCAGCTTAACTAATATATGCAGTTTACTTATCAGTTGCGACAGGAGTGGAGGGTCTGGAGCAATCCAATGAAAAGCTATCAACTTCCTAGCTTGGTATAATATTCTTAGGATAGCCAGCCTCAATTCACTAGTGACTGGGACATCTCCCATATGACCTAATAGATATACCAAAGGGGATAAATCAATCTGTATGTGATATACAGTATTGATTAAGTCCCGAACCTCCATCCAGTAGCGTCGAAGTCTCGGGCAATTCCACATCATGTGAACCAGGTCCACATTATGGGCGCCACATCTTGGACAAGTATCATCAGATCGATACCCCATTCTGAACAGCAAAGCCGGTGTCCTGTACACCCTATGTAATAAAAAGAGCTGAGAGACTCTATGAGCCTCGCTTACTGCCACATCTGGGAAATTCTCTAGTACATCTTCCCACTGCTTTACTGACAGACCAGGAACGTCTTGCTTCCATTTGTCGTACAATTTTAACGGTTGAGATTTGTGGATCGCCTCCATGATGCTCAAATAGTGAAGTGTAATCACCCCTTTTGTCGTCCCTCTAGAAGAGGTAAGATCTAATATAATATGCTTTCCAGCGGGGACTATTTCCTCCTGTTTCACCTGCGCCTGAACAGCATGTCTAACTTGTAGATAAACGTAAAAGAGAGAGTTGGGTAACTCATATTCCTGCTGTAGTACTGCAAAACTCTTAAGGGATTTTTCTGTGTATAGCTTATGCATACGGTCAAGACCATATTGTTCCCAGGCCCTAGCTGACAAGACCTTATCCAATTCCTTATAGGCATGAGGATAAAATTTTTATTGTAGGCCAGTACAGGCCCCAAAAATTAGGCATTCACCTGACAGAAAAGAACTTGTGATGATGTGGCTGGAGGTACATTAGGCGGTCACTGGCTAAAATTTTTACTGTAGGCCACTGGAGTACAGGCCCCAAAAATTAGGCATTCACCTGACAGAAAAGAACTTGTGATGATGTGGCTGGAGGTACATTAGGTGGTCACTGGCTAAAAATTTTACTGTAGGCCAGTACAGGCCCCAAAAATTAGGCATTTACCTCACAGAAAAGAACTTGTGATGATGTGGCTGGAGGTACAATAAGCGGTCATTGGATACAAATTTTACTGTAGGCCACTGGAGTACAGGCCCCAAAAATTAGGCATTAACCTAATAGAAAAGGCCTTTTATGCCACTGTATATAAATAAGACAAGGACCATTCTTTGTCCTGGGTGGTGGCGGACATGTGTGTGCTGGCATGAGGAAATTCAATTACACGTGGTTGTCACAGGTGTTGAGTTCCTCTGAGATCCATGTCTTATTAATTTTTAGAAAGCCGGAATTAGACTTACCGGTAATTCAGTTTCCACGAGATCACCACGACGGCTACAAGGAGATTGACCCCTGACCTCTGTAGGGGCAGGAACAGAGAGAGGGTTTAAATCCCCCCCTCCCACCACCAGCACCAGTGTGTCCAAAATTACAGAGACAGAAATAAGTGGTGAGAACAGAAAAATAATGAATCGAGAGGGTATTACTTCATAACCTCCCAGGTAAGACTAAGGAAGGGTAGGGAATATATGTGCCGTCGTGGTGATCTCGTGGAAACTGAATTACCGGTAAGTCTAATTCCGGCTTTCCACCTCATCACCACGACGGCTACAAGGAGATATAAAAAATTATAGCTTAGGGGGGGACGACCGCCTGAAGGACCTTACGTCCAAAAGACAAGTCTGAAGTAGATAGGTCTAACCTATAGTGTTTAGTAAAGGTGTGGATGTTAGACCAAGTAGCAGCTTTACAGATATCCTCAAGAGAAGCTCCGGCCCGCTCGGCCTGGGAGGAGGACATAGCCCGGGTAGAGTGAGCTCTCAAATTTGGGGGGCACGACAGACCTTGGGACTCATAGGAGATGGAAATGGAATCCTTTATCCACCGTGCTAAGGAGGACCTGGAGGCTTTTAGACCCTTATTCTTACCTGAGAATAAGACAAATAGGTTGCTGGATTTACGGAAACCTTTTGATACCTCAAGATACCGTAAGACAGAGCGTCTTACATCTAGAGAGTGGAAGCTAGATTCCCTAATATTAGAGAGATTACTGCAAAAGGAGGGTAAGACTATCTCCTGGTTACGGTGGAAATCCGATACCACTTTAGGCAAAAATCCTGGATCTAACTTAAGAATGATTCTGTCATCGGTGATACGGAGATAGGGTTCCTGTATCGATAGTGCTTGGATCTCGCCTAGCCTTCTTGCGGACGTGATGGCCACCAAGAATGCAGTCTTAAGCGATAGATGTTTGGTGGAACAACTAGATAGGGGCTCAAACGGAGCAAGAGTCAAGCCAGTGAGTACCGTATTGAGGTCCCAATTGGGGATCCTAGATTTTAGAGAGGGACGTAGTCGGGAGGCAGCTCTCATGAATCTTTTAATCCAGCGATGACTGGCTAGATCTCGATCAAAGAAGCAGGCAAGTGCCGAGACCTGTACCCTCAGGGTAGAGGGTCAAAGACCTAATTCAAGCCCCTGCTGGAGGAAGTCCAAGATTTTCAGAAAATTGGGCGGCTCTAAATTTGGGGCAGGGTTGCCAATCCAGGTACAGAATCTCTTCCAAATCTTTAAGTAAATTGAGAAGGTAACCTTCTTCCTACTCGCTTTTAGGGTGGCTATCACTTGGTCTGAGAGCCCTTGGGACTTCAACCTCTGGACCTCAGGATCCACGCTGACAACTTGAGGAAGCTCGGATCTGGGTGTAGGATTGGCCCCTGGTGAAGCAGGTCCCTCCTGGAAGGAAGAGGCCATGGGTCCTCTACTGATAGATTTTTTAAAGAAGAGAACCAGCTCCTTTTCGGCCAATAGGGAGCTATTAGAATTAGTGTCGTATCTTCTAGGTAGAGTTTCTGGATTATCCTGGGAAGTAGAGGCAAAGGTGCATAACTGAGATCCCAGTCCCAATGAATCGTGAGCGCATCCAGCGCCCAGGGATTGTCCCGTGGGTTTAGTGAACAGAACGTTGGTACCTTTGCGTTCTTCTTGGAGGCGAACAGATCCACTTGTGGAGTGCCCCATCTTTCTGCCAGAACCTGAAATACTTCTTGATTCAGGGACCACTCGGTATGATCTATTAACTGGCAACTGAGATAGTCTGCTTCTACGTTCAGTATTCCTTTTAAGTGAATTGCGGAGATAGAACTCACATGGGATTCTGCCCAGTTGAAGATCTTCCTTGCAATAGACATCAGTTTCTCCGATCTCGTGCCTCCCTGGTGAGAGAGATAAGCCACCGTCGTCGTGTTGTCCGAAAGGATCTTTACGTGCTGACCCACCAGAAGGGTCTCTGCAGCCTTCAGGGCTTTCCAGACTGCTTCCAGCTCTCTGAAATTGGAGGACTGAGAGCGGGTTGTTGGAATCCAGGAACCTTGGAACAAATGATCTCCCACTTTCGCTCCCCATCCTTTTCCGCTTGCGTCCGTAAGTACTTGAATGTAGGGAACCTTCTCCCAGGCAACTCCCAGGGACAGATTGCTTGTGCTTTTCCACCAATTCAGGGAGGTCTTCACCGCTAGGGGAATCAGAACTTTGTGATCCAAGGAGGACTGTTGTTTGTTCCAAGTTCTGAGGATCCATGCTTGGAGAGATCGGAAGTGGGCCTGACTCCATGGGACGGACATGATACAAGACGAGAGAAGACCCAGGAGGCTCATAGCTTCCCTTATGGGACATGACCTCCTGTTCTGGAAACGTCGAACCTGTAATTGAAGGTTTTTGACCTTGTCTGGTGGAAGGAAGGTATGCTGCGTTCGGGAATCCAGGATGACGCCCAAGAACTGGATAGTGCTGGAGGGCACCAGGTTCGATTTTTTCATGTTCACCAACCAACCCAGATCTTGAGTGAGAGACAGGAAGGTTTGTAGGTCTGTTTTGAGTTTGTTCTCCGAATTCCCAATTAAGAGGAAATCGTCCAGGTACGGTATAATCACCAGACCTTTGTGTCTCAGGAAGGCCACCATCTCGACTACCAGCTTCGTAAACACTCTGGGTGCAGATGATATCCCAAAGGGGAGGGCCGTAAACTGGAAGTGATGAGTTACTCCCTTGTGGTCCTGGATGGCGAACCTCAAGAACCTTTGTGACTCTGGATGAATTGGGACGTGATAGTAGGCGTCCTGAAGGTCTACTGAGCACATCAGGGCGTTCCTCCCTATTAACGGAATCAGGGACTTCAGGGATTCCATCCTGAACTTCCGATAAATGACAAACTTGTTCAGGGCTTTCAAGTTTATAATTGTGCGGAATGAGCCCTCTTTTTTCTCTACCAAAAACAGGTTCGAATAGAACCCTTGTCTTTGCTGTGTTGACGGGACTTGTACTATCATGTTCGTCGCCAGAAGACTTTGGACCCCTTGCAGAATCTTTTTGCGCACTTTGGGGGAACTTGGGTTGGTGACAATGAAGCGGTTTGGGGGAGATGAAGAAAGTTCGATGTGGTACCCGGATTTTATTATGTCCCGAACCCAAGGGTTCAGGGTAGTGGACTCCCAAGGAGTCAGAAAATTCTTCAATCTCCCCCCAACTCTGGCGTCATTGCTTGTCCGAGGGCTTATTCTGGGAGGAGGAGGGGTTGTTCCTACCCCTGCCCCCTTTTGGGTAACTCCAGCGTCCTGACTTCCCTTTATCCTTAAAGGGTCTATTCTGGCTGGTGGGGGCCCGAAAGGGATATCTCCTTTTATAGGGTCTCTCCTCTGGGAACCCCTTTTTTTTGTCCGCCGCTTTCTCCAGGATACGGTCTAGGACGGGCCCAAAGACGTATTCCCCCGAGAACGGGATGGAGCATAGTTTCATCTTTGATGTGTTGTCGCCTGACCAGCTCTTCATCCACAAGGCCCGGCGGGCCGCATTAGAGAGCCCGGCATCATTTGCCGCAAATCTGACAGACTCGGCTGAGGTGTCTGCCATAAATGCTGTGGCGGATTTCAATAGGGGGAGGGACCTTAGGATCTCATCCCTGGAAGTATTATCTCTGATGTGAGATTCCAGTTCCTCTAGCCACAGCCTCATGGATCTTGCCACTGAGGTAGCTGCGATGTTTGTTTTTAAAGTTAACATCGCCGCTTCCCATGATTTTTTTAGGAGGCTATCTGCCTTCCTATCCATGGGATCACGCAGCTGAGAAGTGTCTTCGAACGGCAAGGCAGTCTTCTTATTGACCTTTGCGACTTGAATGTCGACCTTTGGTGTTTCACAGAAAATTTTTGCTTCGCTCGAGTCAAACAATAGCCGGTTCTTAAAGGACCTGGACACCCCCAACCTCTTTTCCGGGTTGGACCACTCGTCAAGCACCATATCTCATATGTTCTCGTTTATTGGAAACACCCGGGTCTTTTTAACCCTGAGTCTCCCAAACATCTCATCCTGGACCGAGTGGGCTCTAGGGGTTTCTTCGACCCCCATAGTGGCCCGGACCGCCTTTAGAAGGTCTGGCATCTCGTCCAATGAAAAGCAGAATCTTCTATCTGATTCCGAAGTATCATTATCAGAGGAGGCCCCCTCGTCCTCCCAGGCTCTAGATGATGAGGCATCTTCCTCTATCATCTCCGGGTCTGATAAGGAAGGAGATGGACCCCTACGTTTTTTTGGTGGAGGTGCATCCCTGGGTGAAGGCATCTGGGATAAGGAGGTTCTTACTTCCTCATGGATCATGGACCTTAATTCGTTAAAGAAGGAAGGCTGTTCTTCAGCGATAACGCTAGAGATGCAGTCTTTGCAAAGCTTTTTGCGATAGTCGTCCGGAAGCCGTTTAAGGCAGGACACACACTTTGACTGTTTTCTGATTTTTTTCTGGGCCTCCTTAGCGACCTGGGAAGAATAACCCCCATTAGCCATCTAGGTATACATGGAACTAACAGTCAGAAGCCCCAAGCCAGAGAAGTGGAGGAGGAGGAACAAGCAACCTGGTACGGTGTCTAGGAACAAGTAACAGGGTGGAAAAAAGCGCTTCCCCACAGGGGAACTTACTGCAGGCGGCACAGAAGGGTCTCCAGGGGAGCGGGGTTCGGTCGACATGACTGCACGCTGCTCCGATGTACGCCGGTACACTGAGACATTCGGCACCGCTGGCACCGAAAATTTGAATGTGAGACGCCTCTGAATGACGTCACTTCCCTCGTCCACCGGAAGTGACGTCTGCCGCTTTCCTGAAGCGCTTAGGCGCGCACCCGGCGATAGCCAAGCAGGCCCGGCGGGAGAACGCGACCCGGGAGCAGGCTCACATATTATAATGGAGCGAGTCCTCCATCCTTCACCCCTGCCCAGCGTTAGTACGAGGACCGCAGGAGGGCAGGGGGAACAACCGGTAGGTGTCAGGAAGTTACATTCTCTTCATCTCCCCGCAGGGAGACTCTCTCTGCCCCTGTCCTCTGTAGGGACAGGAAACACTGGTGCTGGTGGTGGGAGGGGGGGATTTAAACCCTCTCTCTGTTCCTGCCCCTACAGAGGTCAGGGGTCAATCTCCTTGTAGCCGTCGTGGTGATGAGGTGGAAATGTGAGGTAGTCCAAACTGTCGCTAGCTAGGCGAGTGCGCTCATCGGTCACGATCCCCCCTGCTGTGCTGAATGTCCTTTTCGAACAGGACACTGGACGAGGGGCAAGCCAAGAATTCCATGGCAAGAATTCCACAGGTCAAGCCTGAACACCCAGTAGTCCAGGGGTTCTTCACTTCTCAGAGCGCCCACATCGGCCGTTAACCAGATGTAGTCGGACACCTGTCGGTCTAGGCATTCCATGAGGCTGGATCTGGAGGGCGGCTGTCGATAGATTGGCTACAAGAATGATCTCATATCCGAAGTGACCAACACATCTTCAAAACGCCCCCTCTTCTTGCAGGCGCGGTAGGATTAATACCTGCACCTGTTTTGCTGTGGGTGGAAATTCCTCTGCCAGCGCCTGCAACTACAGAATGCAGCATATCTCGCAGCAAGGCCTGGAAATGCTGTATTCTGTCATCCCTCTGCGATGCTTGTAACATGTCCGCCATTTTGTGTTTGTACTGGGGTCTAAGTATGTAGCCACCTAGTACTGGTCCTTGCCCTTTATGCTTTTTGTACGGGAGTCCCTCTTCAAACACTGGAGCATGAAGGCCACCATTTGCACTAAATTGGAAGCGGTAGAGCGCCCTGGCTCCTGCTCATCGCCCAGGAGAATGTCGTTCTCTGTCTCCTCCCCCCAGTCACGGACAACAGGGATCCCCGAAAGGTCTAAAGTCCCACTCAAAGCCTGTTCTTCTTGCTCCTCCTCCTCCTCCTCCTCCTCCCCCAGGCACCATCCTCCTCCGACTCCTCTTCAGACTCCTGACTTGTCTCAGATGGAGTAGCCCCCCCCTGGCAATTCATTCATTATTGCGACTTCCTTATCTTCCTGCTCCTGATCCTCGACGGCTTTGATCAATGACATGACACAATGCAATCTTCAGACAAAAGACGTAAGTTACGATGTCACTGATGGCGCCCTGGCTGCTATTGACCAGCTTGGTGATCTCATCAAATGGTCGCAGAAAACTGCATGTGTCGCGCATGTGCAATAGAGCCCCCGGATGTATACACTCTGACGCCAATAATATGCAATGGCTGGGTCAGGTGTAAGTGATAGTCTATAGTTTTGTTTGTGATGCCAATTGCAGCGTGTGCAGGATAGTACTAACACAGGGCCTTTTAAGGTGTTGTAACTCACGTACCAGGTTAGGAATGTCAGAGTGGTGTAATGTCTCTGTATGGTAGTAGTAATGGTGTCAATGGTGTCTTCTACCTGGGTACGGCTGGACTCCTGGATCCTGGCTCACTTGCAATAAAATGAGTGCTGTTCTAGTAGGAGCAATGTGTGACAGGAATATATCTTCTGCTCTATCATGTGCCTTGAGCTTTTGCAGGAAAAGGACCTCTGCTTTAGAGCTCTGTAATGCGGCAGGAATTTGGCTTCTGCATTGACTATCTTCTGCTGTATGGGACTGACTAGCTGAGGAGGAATATGGCTTCTCCTTGGTTCTCTGGACGGTACTCACAGCTATCGTAACATAATGCACATTTGTGAGTATGTTATGTGATGTTACATTAGATGACAAAGTTAATGCCCTTAACAGGTTGTAGCAGGGTAAAAGAGTTTAGTAACACAACTCTGGGGTGTTATACATGAGCAGCCACTGGCGCGGTGAAAAGAAACCAAGCTCCCCAGAACCTGTCCTGCTGTAGAGTTCGTACAGGTAGTCATTAACGGCACGTTGCTGCTGGAGCAGCTTATCAAGTATATGCAAGATGGAGTTCCAGCGCATCGGGTTGTAACAAATCAGACGTCTGACTGGCAGGTGGTGTCGCAGCTGAACTTCAGCAAGGCGAGCCATGGCAGTGCAAGATCTTCTAAAATGGCCAGGAAACTGCCTGCCACAAGACGTCCTGGACCCCATGGTATTTGGCAACGATTTGCTGCAAGTTCAGGACGTGTGCCATGCACGGCACGTGTGTCATTTTGCCCTGTTTCAGTGCACTCAGCAGATTGGACCCATTGTCGCACACCACTTTACCAGCTGTCAAATTGAGCGGGGTTAGCCACTGATCAGTCTGTGACCGCAGAGCTGAAAGCAGTACAGGACTGGTGTGGCTCTTGGCTTCTAGGCACAACAGCCAACTCTGGCACGTCCTTTGAAGTAATCGCACTTATCCAACTTCCCACTTAGGCTCCGGCCTGGTGCACTTGCCCGACCCCTGCCACCCCTGTGGAACGGTCTGCCTCTTCTTCTGCCTGTCATTTAAAAAAAAAAAAAACTGTGCCTAAGTCCCTAGAGAAGAGCAGTATTTGTGGAAGCAGTTATAACGCAGGCCTCAATCAAAATTTTGTGGAAGTAGGTATATCAAACCCCTTAATCAGTATTTTGTAGAAGCAGGTATCTCACAGGCCTCAATCAATATTTGGTGGAAGCAGGTATATCAATCCCCTTAATCAGTATTTTGTGAAAGCAGGTATCTTGCAGGCCTTAATCAATATTTGGTGGAAACAGGTATATCAAACCCCTTAATCAGTATTTTGTGGAAGCTGATATCTCGCAGGCCTCAATCAATATTTGGTGGAAGCAGGTATATTAATCCCCATAATCAGTATTTTCTATGTTAGAAAGTAATTTATAAGTATATCACACCCCTCAGTATATCACACCTATCGATAGCACACCTATACCAATACTTAAACAGATTTTTGTGGCCCTATTAGCTAGCGTTTGGTGTCCCTAACAGTCTGTCCCTGCTCCACAAAGCAACCTCTCCCTACACTGGCAAAACACAGAATGTAAAATGGCTGCCAGATCGGGTTCTGTGATAGGGTGGGGGTGTGTCCATGTGCTGAAACATCTCAATTGGCTGTCCTGTCCCACCTGATGGATGTGTCATGGGTTAAAGTTCGGCGCAATGCAAAAGAATATGGCGTCGGCGGTAGTTGCGACTCTAGGAACAATATATAGGGGGGGCACATAAGATATCACAGTCAAAAATGAGGGGGGGGCACTAATAATTTTCACCACTTAATCATACTACTGAAAAAAACTAAATAAGTATATATAAATAAGATTACAAAATACGAGAGTATTGCTGTATGCAGGGATACCATTTTATTGTACTAACCTAATACGTAAAAGACAAGCTTTCAAGAGTTTTCCTTTCTTTCTCGGTATTGCTTCAGACCTGAGAAAGAGAGAAACACTCTCGAAAACTTTTCTTTATAGTTTAAAGCAGTTTCAGCAAACACCAGGGCTGTGTAAATAATCCCATATGTTAAACATGTCACTAAAGAAGACCAATGAGCAGATGCTCACAGGCTTATTCACAAAAGGGTGAAGAGTTTGGAGAAGGGAATTATCTAGGACAACATAACTGAATAGGAAAGTGAGCTGAATTGAAGATTTTATTTCAAGACACGGAGGCTCCTATTGCTTAACCCTTTCTTTACTGAACCACACAGCAGCAAAGAAAAAACAAGAATATAACCACCAATGGGCTGATAGCCCCGCCTCCCAAGTCCCTTATAAAGGACGCTCCATCCCAGCATATTTTCCTCTTTCTTTGCTGCTGCCACCCAGCTAAGTATCCACACTAATCTGGTTCAGGTTTTTGTGGCATTTTTGTCTATATTTACTCAGATTTGATTTATTTTTTTCTTAGTGAGGGTTCCACCTGTCTTTTCCTGTGGGTTTTGTCTACCTTATTGTTTGGTATTCAGTTTTTTTTTTTCACTTTTTCCCTTGTTTTAGGGTTTTTCATATACCCTCCTAGTACTGAGGGGATTTGTTGCCTTCCCTCCTTCCCTTTGCGCCCACCCCTTGCGGTTCCAGTGGTCCCTTTTCGCTCACCTGTTTGTTTTTCTCCTCGCTCTGGTAGAGGGGGTTCTTCTCTTCAGCGTCTGTTCGGTGCGCCGAGATCTTGCAACTTCGTGCGGGATCTCGGGCGCCATCTTATATTTCTTCAGCGCCGTCTTCCTGGCCATTGCGGCAATTATGGACGCCATCTTCTCTGGGATCGCCGCTCCGCTCTGTGTATTCGGTGGACGGCTCCCCACTGCTACAGGTCGGCGTCATTTTTCTCTGAGGTGTGGGTGACTAACCCCACCTTCTCAGTTATAGTAGTGAGGCAGCTCCCTCCCCAGGGTCAGGATTAGTGTTCACTACCCTGCAGAGATTATTTATAAATAGGATTAATACATTTTTCTGCTATTAGTTTGTGTGTTACTCCTCAACAGCTTTAATAAAATGTCTTCTCATAGAGCCCCTACACCAGCCCGAGGCAGCTCTGGTCAGGAGGATAACCCTCCCCCTCCTGCCTTACAGGGATCCATGCCTACAGCAGGTGGATTGGTTCCTATTTCCTCTGAGGCGCAGGCTCTGGCCCTGCAACAATCTATTTCCAATGCCATTATGATTGCTATGGGGTCCATGTCGTCTGTACTGACCCATTCCATTTCCCAGGTCCTTATTGCTAATCCGTCCACTAGTCTGGCCCTTAATCCTCCTCCCGTGACAACACCAAGTGCCTCCATAATCATTAGTAACGATGGCCTGGTACCATCCCATGACGGCGTGCCTAGGTCACGCAAACGAGCCTGTCAGCACCAGGCAGAACATGTACGGCAATGGAAATCAGCCCGGTCCCATCCTGAGTCTGATACTGACTCTTGCAGAGTGTCTGAGGAGGAGGCGTTACTGGAATCCCCTCACGATTCTGAGGAGGAGGGCGTAGACATGGCATCAGTAGCTTTCTCGACCCGGCCACTTGAGCCGACCCTTAGTAAGTCCACTACAACCTCTTGTTCGCCCGTTCTTCTTACGGACCCTGCGGGCGATCCGTTATTTGATCCGGACTCCCTCCACCACCCTAGGTCCTCAGAGTGGCTTCCAGCCCCTCATGTAGCCAGTTACTTAGAGTCTATGATCCGCAGACCTCTTAGTAAAGAGACGTGGAATAAGCTTTGGGCCGAGTGCCCGCGTCCGACCATCCCTAATAAGGTTTGTGAGACGCCAGTAGTGGACCCTAAGATGGTCCAATTTTTATCTAAATCAGGGTTTAACCCCCGTAGAGGCTTGGATTCGGCTCTGCGAGCCTGCCAGGACAAATTGTTGGATATAATGGGGCCACTGGCCAAGATATTTGATCTGGTAGAAGCTGCCAAAACTGAGGGACGACAAGTCGACCCGGAGGACCTCCAAGGTTGGGTCCAGAGAGCCATTTGCATAGCAGGAAATGCTAATACGTCCTTGGCGATTGAGCAACGCAAGGCCATTTTGATGAAAATTGAGCCTAAACTCATGGCCCTAACAGAGTCAGGAAAGGAGGCCCAGGGGTTCCTTTTCGGAGACCCGTTTATAAAGGACCTACGGAAGTTTGTGGGTACCTTCACCACCCTGGATAAAGCGCAGTCTTCCATGCGCAGAGTCTTTAGTGGTAGGGTTTCCTCCAGGGCCGGCAGTACAAGGGGCCGTCTGTCTGGCCGTTCCTCCTTTCAGACCCGTGGCGCGGGTCGAGGCTCCTTCCAATCCTACCGAACTCCAGGACAGGACCCGAGACACCTACCCACCTTTTTCCCATCTCGCGGAGTACCAGGAAGAGGGAGAGTGTATAGAGGAAACCCTAACCTCAGGCGACCCTTTGGTAAGTCTTCCACCTCATCTCCTTTTTTCGGACAGTTATGTAGGGGGCAGACTCCAACATTTTTCGCATGTATAGGCTTCCATTACCAACGACCCTTGGGTGTTAACCACGATTCGGGGGTTTCACATAGACCTCGTGGGGCCCCCTCTGGTCCCCCCTCCCCCACTGTCCATGACCCAGTCTCTGGCGTTTCAGGCCCTCATAGACGCAGAATTACAAGCTCTGTTCCTAAAGGCGGCTGTGGAGCTAGCCCCTCACACTCACGGTGGAGTAATAAGCAGTATTTTCGTAGAGTATTGGGGAATCCTGGCAATCCCAAGAGGTTTCGGGGACGGCTAGATTCCTTTTGAGAGCGCATGGGCCCCTGGAACCAGAAAGGCCTATTGGGCAGCCTGGCAGTCCTGGGCTAATTGGTGCTTCCTTCGGAACCTGGATCCCACTACTGCATCTGTGAGTGAGATTATCCAGTTCCTCTCCTCCCTCTATGAGTAAGGCAAGGCTTATCGCACCATGAATGTGTTCAGATCGGCTATTTCTTCCCACCATAGCGGTTTTGAGGGTTGTCCTGTGGGTCGCCATCCTTTGGTATGTCGGTTAATTAGGGGCTCCCGCCTCGCTCGGCCCCCTCGTCCTCGATTTACTAGTTTGTGGGACGTGTCCACGGTGTTGGCCTTCCTTTCGGGTTGGCCGGCCAATGAGGACTTATCACTTCGACAGTTGTCTGCCAAGTTGGTCACCCTCTTTTGTCTTGTTTCATGTAAGAGAGTTTCAGATGTACGGGCTTTGGATTATGATGCCCGGTCTTTCACTCCGGAGGGGGTGATCTTTAACATCTCTAGACGTACTAAGTATCAGGTCAGTATCCTATACTAGTTTTCCTTCATCTATGGCACTTTGCCCTGTTGCATGTTTGAAGGAATACGAATCCAGAACTCTGTCACTTTAGTCCTCGTCGTCTTCAGTTATTCATTTCCTTCCGGAGACCTTTCGCACCAGTTTCCACGGTCACTCTGGCTCGGTGGGTAAAATGGATTCTATCCCTGTCTGGGATAGACACTGCGATCTTTACAGCACGTTCGGTTCAAGGGGCCTCTGCCACGTCCTTGGCCATGTCAGGAGCATGCCAGGAGGATGTCATGAGGCTGGCAGATTGGTCTCGGACATCCATATTTAGAGAATTTTATTTAAGGCCTGATCCACACGGGTTCGCCTCTATTGTTAACCAGCTTTAAACTAGCAATACGAGCCTCCGTGTCTTGAAATAAAATTGCATGATTTTCCTATTTTATGACGTAAAGTCATGATTTTATGAGAGACGAGTATTGCCCCACCCTTCTCCCTCTCTGCTTTGACGTTGGGATTTTGTGACTTATGATACTGTATGTGTATGCATTTATATTGCGCTTGGTTATCTGTTCCAGTTTATTTTGAAGATGCCTGGTTGCGTTTGATTTTCCTACTATTATCTATTTTATTTTTCTCCTTATAGGATAAACCTGGAGTACGTCGGATGAGAGGTTAATCATCTTCGTTGACTGACAGCGCTTCGCTGTCGTCTCAGCTTCGTTTTCATTCAAGTTGGATGACTGGTTCCAGTTCATTGGTTTTGTTTTCGGATGCAGTTTTGTTGTGTTTCCTGGAGGGTGTCAAGTCGACAAAGAAAGAGGAAGATATGCTGGGATGGAGCGTCCTTTATAGGGGACTTGGGAGGCAGGGCTATCAGCCCATTGATGGTTATATTCTTGTTCTTTCTTTGCTGCTGTGTGGTTCAGTAAAGAAAGGGTTAAGCAATACTCGTCTCCGTGTCTTTCATAAAATCATGACTTTACATCGTAGGAAAATCATGCAATTTTATTTCAAATCAGCTACAGTATGTTGTCCTATATTGTTCACTTCTCCAAACTCTTCACCCTTTTGTGAAATAACCCTGGGGTTATTGTTGGTGTGTGCAACTAATACTACTTATTCTGCTTGTAACGCAGAATGTGCCGGTCAGGGGTATTTGCAACGCAGAGTGCAGTGGTCAGGGGTGCGTGTAACTCAGGATGCGCTGGTCAGGGGTGCTTGTAACACAAGGTGCGCTAGTCAGTGGTGCATGTAACACAGGGTGCGCTAGTCAGTGGTGCATATAACGCAGGGGGAGCTGGTCAGGGGTGCATGTAACGCAGGGGGCGCTGGACAAGGGTGCATCGCAGGTAGAAATGGTACTTACAGTTCTGATATGCTCTGTCCTCGTGCCTTCTTTTTCTAGGCATGGTGGCAGGGGGTGGGGTGCGCAACGATGTTTCCTGATGTTAAATCCCCAAGCTGCATTATTTTCTGCCTCTGCAGGCCCTGCTAGGCTGAAATACACAGGCAGCCAATGGCAGTGCTGCCCTCTCCCTCCCAGCCAATAGCAGCTGAGGTGGGCGGGGGAAGATTCACTTGGCTGCTGACTGCCGAGGAGCCCGTAGTGAAGTGGATGGGCAGCATGGAAAAACGGACAGATCCAGGGTCGTCTTTAATATTGATTGTACCCTGGGCAAGAATTTACTTGGGCCCCCTGGATCCCGCCTTCCCACACCCTAGATTGCAATCACGCCCTCCACCACAACACACACACACACACACAAAAATCCACACACCTCAGAGTAGTACATTTTAATAATGATGAGTGGCCACTAGAGGTGTTCCTTGGCAGTAATGTAAATACAGCCTTTTTTTCTGAAAAGTCAGTGTTTACTAGTGAGTAGTGGGAGATGCCATATTCTATTTTGCGATATTTCACGAATATTTGTATATTCGTCTAAGGGCTCTTTCACACTTGCGTTCTTTTCTTCTGGCATAGAGTTCCGTCGTCGGGGCTCTATGCCGGAAGAATCCTGATCAGGATTATCCCCATGCATTCTGAATGGAGTGAAATCCGTTCAGGATGCATCAGGATGTCTTCAGTTCCGGAACGGAACGTTTTTTGGCCGGAGAAAATACCGCAGCATGCTGCGCTTTTTACTCCGGCCAAAAATCCGGAAGACTTGCCGCAAGGCCGGATCCGGAATGAATGCCCATTGAAAGGCATTGATCCGGATCCGGCCTTAAGCTAAACGTCGTTTCGGCGCATTGCCGGATCCGACGTTTAGCTTTTTTAGAGTGGTTACCATGTCTGCCGGGACGCTAAAGTCCTGGCAGCCATGGTAAAGTGTAGTGGGGAGCAGGGGAGCAGTATACTTACTGTCCGTGCAGCTCCCGGGGCGTTCCAGAGTGACGTCAGGGCGCCACAAGCGCATGGATCACGTGATTGCGTATTGCGAGTTTAACTGTATAAGGCAACTTTCCTATTGGTAGTTCCAGCAGAAGAATTAACCCTCACAGGGATATATTTATTTATATATTAACATGAAGGACGGACAAACACCAATCACTATGGTTAGTAAACCAATGGCTACCTGGCCACTCCTGGGTAAGTGGGAAGGGGGAGAAAAAATACCCTACACTTGTACCCTAATCTATACCTCAGCCCAGGGACGGCCCCTAATGGTGGGGACTCCCTGTCCTCGAACCTCGGCTAATACCTCCTAGTAGGCCCTCGGAGGATGACGATGGCCGGAGTGCCGGCCTGGTAGTAGACTGCCACTGGCTGAGGTGATGGCCTGGTGGTAAATAACCAAGTGGACATACAGACAAACAAAACTACAGAGTGAACCATGTATACAGCCCTAGTGATGCTGATACTGATCAGAAGGTACACAGTTCATCAAGACTAAAAAGCACACCCTATAACAAAAAGTGTGATATTAACACTAATAACGTGTTTTTTTTTCGTTATTAGTGTTAAAGGGGTTCTGCACTTTCAATTAACTGATGATCTATCCTCTGGATAGATCATCAGCTTCTTATCGGCGGGGGTCCGACACCCGGGACCCCCGCCGATCAGCTGTTTGAGAAGGCAGCGGCGCTCCAGCCGCCCGCCCACTGACGTCACGACTTGTATCAACTAGAGTGGGCGCGGCTAAGCTCTGTTCACTTGAATGGAGCTTAGCCGCGCCCACTCTAGTTGATACAAGTCGTGACGTCAGTGGGCGGGCGGCCCGGCGGTAAACAGTGAGAAGGCCGCGGCGCTGCTGGAGCGCCGCTGCCCTCTCAAACAGCTGATCGGCGGGGGTCGCGGGTGTCGGACCCCGGCCGATCAGAAGCTGATGATCTATCCAGAGGATAGATCATCAGTTAATTGAAAGTGCAGAACCCCTTTAATATCACACTTTTTGTTATAGGGTGTGCTTTTTAGTCTTGATGAACTGTGTACCTTCTGATCAGTATCAGCATCACTAGGGCTGTATACATGGTTCACTCTGTACTTTTGTTTGTCCGTATGTCCACTTGGTTATTTACCACCAGGCCATCGTCATCCTCCGAGGGCCTACTAGGAGGTATTAGCCGAGGTTCGAGGACAGGGAGTCCCCACCATTAGGGGCCGTCCCTGGGCTGAGGTGTAGATTAGGGTACAAGTGTAGGGTATTTTTTCTCCCCCTTCCCACTTACCCAGGAGTGGCCAGGTTGCCGTTGGTTTACTAACCATAGTGATTGGTGTTTGTCCGTCCTTCATGTTAATATATAAATAAATATATCCCTGTGAGGGTTAATTCTTCTGCTGGAACTACTAACTTATTTGTTGACCCATTATATACCTTATCTTTACCCGCTGGAATTCAACTTTCCTATCGGTTAGCTATCTAGAATTAACAAAGATAACAAATATAACGCTATATTCTCTATATTAGTTTATTCTTGCAAGCCAATAGGAAAGTTGCCTATGGACAGCTGTAAGTTGGATTCACAATGCGAGGATATTAATTTGCCTATTTTTTACAATAAATACTTTATAGCAAAAAATAGGCAAAGTAATATTCTCGAATTGCGAATCCAACTAACAGCTGTCCATGGCAACTTTTCTATTGGCTTGCTAGAATGAACGAATATAGCGCTATATTCGTTATTTGTATTTTATGAATATTCGCTATATTGCTATATATTCTTGTTTTAGAATATGACAAATATTCTAAAAAACAAAGTTATAACAATATAGCGAAAATATTCGTTATTTAGAATATTTGCAATTTTTTTTTTATTTGTACTGTTATTTCACTTTGGCATACTCCTCCCCGACAAGCGTCCCGGTCACCATGGGAACGCCTGTGGGTGAGAATATACCATCGGATCTGAGTTTTCACGATAGCAGGGAAAACTCAGATCCGATAGTATATTCTAACCCTTCCTGCTTAAGTTGCTTGTGGCCCACAAGCAAGAAGCAGTGAGGAATCATGTTTTTAGATGTTAAAAAATTATGAATATAGCGAATATATAGCACTATATTCGAAATATTAGCAAAATTAGCTCAACACTAGTGTTTACATTAAAAAGCTTGCAGAGACATGCTATAGACACCAGAACTACTACGTTTAGCTGTTGTGGTTCTGGTGACTATAGTGGCCCATAATATAGAGAGAGAGAAAAGAATCAGCACTAAAGTATAAAATAAAATGGCTGTATCATTATTCTAAAAATTAAAAAAGCACAAGTTCTGACACAAATATATAGTATTTTGCAGATTACTTTTTTATTTATTTTTTGCAATGTGCAGATAGTACTGTACTACTAACCCCTACATACAGAGTAAGGCCTCTTTCACACTACAATATGTTGAATTCAGTGTTTTGCGTTCCGTTTTTAACGGATCCGTTGTTCAGTTTTTTTGGTTCAGTTGTGTCTCCGTTTCCGTTTCGTTGTTCAGTTACGTTTTTCCGTATGGCATATACAGTATACAGTAATTAAATAGAAAAAATTGGGCTGGGCATAACATTTTCAATAGATGGTTCAGAAAAAACGGAACGGAAACGGAAGACATACAGATGCATTTCCGTATGTGTTCCGTTTTTTTGGCGGACCCATTGACTTGAATGGAGCCACGGACTGTGATTTGCGGGCAATAATAGGACATGTTCTATCTTTCAACGGAACGGAAAAACGGAAATACGGAAACGGAATGCATACGGAACACATTCCGGTTTTTTTGCGGAACCATTGAAATGAATGGTACCGTATACGGAACACAAAAAAAAGAAACCGCAAAACGGAAAAAAAAACGGTAGTGTGAAAGAGGCCTAATACAGCGCCACATACCTCTTACATCCAGTGACGTCTCTTTGATGTAGATGTTCTCTTTCCTCGTCTTCTCCTTTCAGACCTTCAGACTAGACCCACCATTTTTCAACTATTTCTCGTCTCTGCAGTTTGACAAACAAACTCTTAGTTTACTACTTTTCCATCATCCTCCCATCTTCTGGACAAATCATCCTACCACCCCCAATACTGTGCAGCTGTGCTCCCTAGTACTAAACTGCAGAAACAGATAAACCCCCTGATAATAGTAGTACCATGCAGATAGTGCCCTTCAATAATTATTGGCACACAGTGCCCTAAAATAACTGCGCCCAGCAAATAATGCCCCTGACACTAATAGTGTAAACATAACGTCCCCCAAAAATAATTGTAGTAAGCTGATACTGTGCCAAAGTGCCCCCATAGCAATAGTGCTCCCAAAAGTCTCACCAATAGGAATAATTCTCTGCTAGATCACACATGGTACTAATAGTGCTCCTACAGTGCCCCCAACATGTCCCCACTGTGCCCCAGAAGTAATAATGCTCCCATAGTGCCCATACTAGTAATAATGCTGCCCATAGACCCACAGTAGAAATAAAGCCCATCATAATGCCGCCAGTAGTAATAATTCTCCTTATAATGTGCCAGTGCAGAAAATATCCCCTTTTCATGCTTCCAGTTGAGCTAATGTCCCCATAGTGCCCCATAAGGTGCCAGTAAAAAATACCACTATATAGTGCCCCCAGTAAATGCCCCCATAGTGCTCCTCTCCCCCTTCTTCCTAGTGCCCTCCATAATGTTCCAGTATAAAATGCCCCATATATAGTGCCCCAGTAGATGCCCTCAGTGTCCCCCATAATTTGCAAGTATAAAATACCCCTTCTTAGTGAGCCCATAGTACTCCTCACTCCCCTTCCCCATAGTACCCACCATAATGTTCCCCAGTATAAAATGCCCCTATACAGAGCCCCCCATATAAAATATATAGGGTTCAGATAGCCAAACGGCTAATGGTTTCCCGTTTAAGGTCAAATTATAAAATATAACATTTATTAGATATTCGTTAAAATGAACGGGAAGATAGAAAAGAAAAGGTATTTAAAATTACAGTGTTCTGGTGCATGGTGACAGTATACACTTGTTTTGTTAAATGGTTTCTGCTTTTATTTGCAGTCTTTTCCCATAGTGTATCTAAGTCCTGAGGAATGAATCCTATTGTGTTTCCCTCCTCCGGTCTATTAGGATTGTGACAAGATGTTGCTTTCTGTCAGCCCTGCACCGGAGTGAATAGAGTACATGTAACTCTATCCCTAAATTCCTCTTTAGGAACGAGTAAACTGTTGAAATCGGTTTAACCCAGTGTCTGCAGCGCACCAGGGGCCGATCACAATGCACACTACACTGATCTAGAATCTAGACTTGCAGCTCCCCCGACATGTTTCACCACGGATGTGGCGTCTTCAGGGGCTATGGAGCTACTATCAACACGATCGCTCTGCAAATCGGCCTTTATATATCGTGTGGGTGGTTCTTTCCTATCCCTTATTGCCAATGAATTGCAGGCGATCGGTTGATAGTCACATAATCTGGCCAATTGCAATCCATTGTCTGTCAAAAGCGGATTCGTCAATGTTTATGACGCATATATTCCTGGGTGTGGGCTTGCAAAATCATTCCACCTACCTTTTCGGGTTCCGGTGAGTATCTGATAGGGATGATTTCTCCGTCCCGATGCTAAGTCCAGACGCATGCGCCCACACCTCCACGTCGCTTCCCTCCAGATACTAAGTTTGGGCGCATGCGCTCCGATCTCCACATCGCTCTCTCACAATTTACCCCTACTGCGCATGCCCACACACTTAGTTGACAAATCTACAAAAATCCTAATCACAGTCTTAATGCGCATGCGAGTTCTATTGAATTTAGTATTCTACAAGAGAAATTCGCCCACTCAAATTAAAGAGACATACTCACATGCTGTTTAATAAGCATATGAGGATCACAGTCTCAGAGTCACGATCTCAGTGCGCATGCGATTTCTATTGCATTTAATATTCTACAGGAGAAATTTGCCTACTCTATTTGAAGAGACATACTCACATACTATTTAATAGATATATGAGGGTCACAGTCCCAACTCAGACACATATGATCACAGTCCCACACCAGGCTTATTTAATGTATCTTTTTTACATGAATTAATTAATTACTGGCAATCCTATATATGACAACAGACTGGATGGCAATTGGCCATTATTCCTTTCTAAAATTCTTCCTTTTATTCCTTATATTTTAGTTTATTTAAATAAATATATATATACTAAAGTATATTAGGTTTCCTTTTTATATATATATAAATGAATTTATGCTAAATGAATGCTGCGAATGAAAAGCCTTCATTCAGTCCATAAGGACTCATGGTGTTTAATCTATCAATCCACCGGGCTTCATATTGTAACAATTTTTTGTCTAGATTCCCTCCTCTTGGTCCCATGGATATTTTTTCTATTCCCCAGAATCTTAATATAGAACTCTGGTTCCCATGTATATATTTAACGTGTCTTGCCAGAGGGGTATCTTTATCTGTTTCAATAGTACTTAGATGGCCAGAAATCCGGCGTCTCAGCTCTTGTATGGTTTTACCCACATACAGTTTTGGGCATGGGCAGGAGGCTATATAGATAACTCCTTGTGTTCTACATGTTATCAGTTGTCTAATTTCATACTCCTTTTTGTCTCCAGGGTTCGTGAATTTTTTGATGCGAGGTATATATTTACAGAAGGAACAGCTCCCACATGGTGATGATCCCTTATATTTTTCCTTTTCCCTTATAGGTTGGATCTTATCCTCTCCCAGATGACTATGGACCAGCTGGTCCTTCAGATTCGGACCTCTCCTGTATGTTATAGATGGATATGGGGTAAGAACCATCTCTAGGTCTCTGTCAGATCGTATTATGTGCCAATATTTTTTGATTATACGACATATCTCATCATTATACCCATCATAGGTACCAATACACCTGATGACTTCACTTTTTTTGTTATGAATTGTTGTTTTCAATAGTTCTTCCCTGTTCAGGCTTTTAGCTCTATTATAAGCCTTCTTCAGGGGTCTGGTCGGATAACCTCTCTTCTTAAACCTCTGAAATAGTTGTTCACTTTCTCTGTCAAAGGAGGTTTCATCCGAGCAGTTCCTGCGTGCCCTCAAGTATTGGCCAGTTGGTATCCCTCTTTTCAGGGGGGGGGTGGGTGCCAGCTGCTCCAATGTAAATAGCTGTTAGTTGCCGTCGCTTTTCTATGAACCTCTGTAAGAAGATGACCCTCTTCTGATTTTTTTATTTTGAGATCAAGGAATATTATTTCCTCATTCTGAACCTCAAAGGTGTATCTCATCCCTATATCATTGTTGTTAAGTCTCTGAGTGAATTCCTGAAATAATACGTGACCGCCATCCCATAAAATGAGGATGTTGTCAATATATCTGCCCCAAAATAAAATGTGGCAGACATATGACGACATCTCATCTGTGAAAACAAAATTATTTTCCCACCACCCTAGAAATAAATTTGCGTACGTCGGGGCGCATGACGTCCCCATCGCGGTCCCATTTATTTGGTGATAATAGTGTTCCTGAAAAACAAAATAATTGTGCTCCAAAATAAATCTAAGTGCTGATAAAACAAACTCATTATGTTTTTGGAAATTTTTACTTTTAGTATTCAAATAATATTCCACCGCGTGTATTCCTAGTGAGTGCTGAATATTACTATAAAGTGACTCGACATCTAGACTTGCTAGAATAGTATCAGATGTAACAGTGATGTCGTTAATTTTTTAAAGTAAATCTTTTGTGTCCCTTATATATGAGGGTAGGGCGGTCACGAAGGGTCTCAATATTTGGTCCACATACTCACTCAGAGCTTGTGTCAAGTTTTCATTCCCTGAAACTATTGGTCTCCCAGGGATGGGTTTCTTGTTCTTGTGCACCTTCGGAAGAATGTGGAGACAGTGGGAGTTTTGTTAAAAAGATACTGATATTCATCCTTGGAGATGATATTTGCCTCTCGTGCATCTGTGAGGAGATTTTTTAATTCGCTCATAAATTCTTTTGTAGGGTCTTGGGATAAGACTTTATAGGTTTTTCTATCTTTAAGGAGTCTAAGAACCATCTCAACGTAATCATTTTTATCTTGTATAACTATGTTACCCCCCTTATCACTCGGTTTTATTACTATATTACCATTTTCCTTTAGGGTCTCTAGGGCTTCTTGTTCCTGCTTACTCAGATTGGGGCTTATATGATCCTTCCTCATTTTGAGAGATTTTATATCATGGGTGACTAATTGCACAAAAGTTTCTATCTCCTGAAACTGTGTGAAGTTAGGAGTGATCCTTGATTTAGGCTTCAAGGTAGAGAAAGGTGGATCTGGAATAATCTGATAGCCCTCACTCTCTTTTAGTAAATCCTCTAAGACCTCTACACATCTTTTTTCATTTTCAAATGTCTTGCGTACATCATTTTGTTCTTGTTTGTGTACTTTGTGTAGGGCTAATTTACGAGCGAAAAGATTTATATCCTTAACCCAGAGAAACTTGTCGCACTGAGGGACTGGCGCAAAGGTAAGACCCTTACTAAGAAGTGTCTGTTCTGAGGTGGTAATCATATAAGTAGATACATTTATAATCTGTTTATCCTCTGAAACCATTTCTGATGTTATTTCGGTTACTTGCTGTAGCCCCATTTTTCTCTGTCCTTCGGCTGAGCCCCTAGTTGTCCTAAAAAAAGGGGGGCAATAGGGGGATCTCTCTCCTTTGCACCCATGTTGATCTGTGATCTGTGTCATCTTCTTACAGAGGTTCATAGAAAAGCGACGGCAACTAACAGCTATTTACATTGGAGCAGCTGGCACCCACCCCCCCTGAAAAGAGGGATACCAATACTTGAGGGCACGCAGGAACTGCTCGGATGAAACCTCCTTTGACAGAGAAAGTGAACAACTATTTCAGAGGTTTAAGAAGAGAGGTTATCCGACCAGACCCCTGAAGAAGGCTTATAATAGAGCTAAAAGCCTGAACAGGGAAGAACTATTGAAAACAACAATTCATAACAAAAAAAGTGAAGTCATCAGGTGTATTGGTACCTATGATGGGTATAATGATGAGATATGTCGTATAATCAAAAAATATTGGCACATAATACGATCTGACAGAGACCTAGAGATGGTTCTTACCCCATATCCATCTATAACATACAGGAGAGGTCCGAATCTGAAGGACCAGCTGGTCCATAGTCATCTGGGAGAGGATAAGATCCAACCTATAAGGGAAAAGGAAAAATATAAGGGATCATCACCATGTGGGAGCTGTTCCTTCTGTAAATATATACCTCGCATCAAAAAATTCACGAACCCTGGAGACAAAAAGGAGTATGAAATTAGACAACTGATAACATGTAGAACACAAGGAGTTATCTATATAGCCTCCTGCCCATGCCCAAAACTGTATGTGGGTAAAACCATACAAGAGCTGAGACGCCGGATTTCTGGCCATCTAAGTACTATTGAAACAGATAAAGATACCCCTCTGGCAAGACACGTTAAATATATACATGGGAACCAGAGTTCTATATTAAGATTCTGGGGAATAGAAAAAATATCCATGGGACCAAGAGGAGGGAATCTAGACAAAAAATTGTTACAATCTGAAGCCCGGTGGATTGATAGATTAAACACCATGAGTCCTTATGGACTGAATGAAGGCTTTTCATTCGCAGCATTCATTTAGCATAAATTCATTTATATATATAAAAAGGAAACCTAATAAACTTTAGTATATATATATTTATTTAAATAAACTAAAATATAAGGAATAAAAGGAAGAATTTTAGAAAGGAATAATGGCCAATTGCCATCCAGTCTGTTGTCATATATAGGATTGCCAGTAATTAATTAATTCATGTAAAAAAGATACATTAAATAAGCCTGGTGTGGGACTGTGATCATATGTGTCTGAGTTGGGACTGTGACCCTCATATATCTATTAAATAGTATGTGAGTATGTCTCTTCAAATAGAGTAGGCGAATTTCTCCTGTAGAATATTAAATGCAATAGAAATCGCATGCGCACTGAGATCGTGACTCTGAGACTGTGATCCTCATATGCTTCTTAAACAGCATGTGAGTATGTCTCTTTAATTTGAGTGGGCGAATTTCTCTTGTAGAATACTAAATTCAATAGAACTCGCATGCGCATTAAGACTGTGATTAGGATTTTTGTAGATTTGTCAACTAAGTGTGTGGGCATGCGCAGTAGGGGTAAATTGTGAGAGAGCGATGTGGAGATCGGAGCGCATGCGCCCAAACTTAGTATCTGGAGGGAAGCGACGTGGAGGTGTGGGCGCATGCGTCTGGACTTAGCATCGGGACGGAGAAATCATCCCTATCAGATACTCACCGGAACCCGAAAAGGTAGGTGGAATGATTTTGCAAGCCCACACCCAGGAATATATGCGTCATAAACATTGATGAATCCGCTTTTGACAGACAATGGATTGCAATTGGCCAGATTATGTGACTATCAACCGATCGCCTGCAATTCATTGGCAATAAGGGATAGGAAAGAACCACCCACACGATATATAAAGGCCGATTTGCAGAGCGATCGTGTTGATAGTAGCTCCATAGCCCCTGAAGACGCCACATCCGTGGTGAAACATGTCGGGGGAGCTGCAAGTCTAGGTTTTAGATCAGTGTAGTGTGCATTGTGATCGGCCCCTGGTGCGCTGCAGACACTGGGTTAAACCGATTTCAACAGTTTACTCGTTCCTAAAGAGGAATTTAGGGATAGAGTTACATGTACTCTATTCACTCCGGTGCAGGGCTGACAGAAAGCAACATCTTGTCACAATCCTAATAGACCGGAGGAGGGAAACACAATAGGATTCATTCCTCAGGACTTAGATACACTATGGGAAAAGACTGCAAATAAAAGCAGAAACCATTAACAAAACAAGTGTATACTGTCACCATGCACCAGAACACTGTAATTTTAAATACCTTTTCTTTTCTATCTTCCCGTTCATTTTAACGAATATCTAATAAATGTTATATTTTATAATTTGACCTTAAACGGGAAACCATTAGCCGTTTGGCTATCTGAACCCTATAAATCTAAATCCCGGGTCCAAAGGGTCCCTGAAGGGAAACCCCATATAAAATACCCCTTCTTTGTGGCCTCAGTAGAAGCCCCCATAGTGTTCCTCTCCCCCCTTCCTTTATATAAAATACCCCATCTTTGTGGCCTCAGTAGATGCCCCCATAGTACCCCCAATAATGTGTCAGTAAGAAGTGCACCCATAGATCCCCCATAGTGCCACCCAATAATGTGCCAGTATAAAGTGCCACCAATAATGTGCCAGTAAGAAGTGCCCCCATAGATGTCCCCATAGTGCCACCCAATAATGTGCCAGTATAAAGTGCCACCAATAATGTGCCAGTAAGATGTGCCCCATAGATGCCCCCACAGTGTCCCCAATAATGTGCCAGTAAGATGTGCCCCCATAGATGCCCCCCAATAATGTGCCAGTAACAAGTGCCACCATAGATGCCCCCAATCATGTGCCAGTAACAAGTACCCTATAGATGCCCCCAATCATGCCAGTAACAAGTGCCCCCATAGATGCCCCCCAAACATGTGGTTGTAACAAGTGCCCCTATAAATGCCCCCCAATCATGTGCCAGTAACAGGTGCCCCCATAGATGCCTCCCCAATCATGTGGCAATAACAAGTGCCCCCATAGATGCCCACCCAATGATGTGCCAATAACAAGTGCCCCCATAGATGCCCACCCAATGATGTGCCAATAACAAGTGCCCCCATAGATGCCCCCCAATCATGTGCTAGTATCAGGTGCCCCCCAATCATGTGCCAGTAGTTGTACCATATAAAAAAGATAAACACTTATACTTACCTCCATCAGACTGGCAGTGATGCGATGCTGGCCTCTTCCGGCCTGTGTTCCGCGATGTACAGCTCAGGCGGCGGGATGACGTCATTGCGCTGCCTGCATTGGCCTATTGCCTGCAGCCTATCAGAGGAACAGGGAAGGGAGACGCCTCTCCCTCCCCTGCCCTGCCGCAGCACTTCTATCTGTATTGCTGTCCTGAGGATGGCGATTAGTGATGGACGAACATCGCCGGGACGGTTCGCGAACACAATCAAACGTTCGTGAACTGCAAGTTCATGGCAGGCGAAACTGAAAAACCTTCAGCTCATATTTGCAGCCACCAAATACTTAGTAGAAGTGTACAAATAGTCCCACAACATAGACAGTGACATACCAGAGGGGGATCAATGACAAAAATTCCAACTAAAAATATGTATCTTAATCAGGGGCCATTTTTATGCATCTTAAAGGGAAATTCTCTGAAATGTGTCCTGTTGGAGCCTAGAAAAATAGTATTTTAGGCCACAGGAGTACATTGTTCAAATTGCGTTTGTCACTATCTGTAGCTATGGTAATGCAGCTAAACAGGGGTCAAGTCCTGGGAAAAAAAAGTGTGGGAACTCACCCAAATTCCTCCGCTTGACGTCACGGCGCGCGGCGTACGCAAAGGGCAGGGGAGGTTGGGAGGAGGAGCAAGCAAGTACCGTATTTTTACCCTATAAGATGCACCGGCTCATAAGACGCACCTAGGTTTTAGAGGAGGATAATAGGAAACAATATTTTTCATTCCACCTCAGGTCAGACCCGCAATGATAATTAGACCTCAGCTCGCAGGCACAGCCCCAATGCCTCAGATCAGACCCCCATGTCAGCCATCAGCCCTCCATGTCATATTTTTCCCCGTCCATGGCACAGACAGACTACAGACATTGTCTCCGGCCCATCATGTAACCCCATCCTCACCCATGTCACATTTCTCCCCCTCCATTTGATTGCTCTAACACCTAAAGAAAAAATAATAATTTAAAAAACCTGATGTTTCTCCAGATGATCTTATACTAAAAGTAGTGGTAATAGAGTCTCAAAGGTCTATAGAAGCAGGTACACTATTTTTACAAACCTTTGAGACTCTATTAACACTACTATCAACATCAGGTCATTTAGAGAAACAGCATCTTTTTTTAATAATGTTTTTCCTTTAGGTGTTATAACATAACTTTCATTTGATTGCTGTAACACCTAAAGGAAAAATCATTTAAGAAACCTGTGGTGTCTCTAGATGACCTTATGTTGACAGTAGTGTTAATAGAGCCTCAAAGGTCTGTAAAAATAGGGTAACTGCTTCTATAGACCTTTCAGACTCTATTATCACTGCTATCGACATAAGGTCATCTTGAGAAACAGCAGTTTTTAATTTGTTTTCCTTTAGGTGTTCAAGCAATCAAATAAGTTATGTTTTAACACCTAAAGGGAATTTTTTTTTTTTTAACTTGCTCTTTCTCTAGGTGACCTTATGTTTATAGTAGTGTTAATAGAGTCTCAAGGGTCTATAAAAGCAGGTACCCTATTTTTACAGACCTTTGAGACTCTATTAACACTACTATCAGCATAAGGTCATCTAGAGAAACAGCAGGCTTTAAAAAATCCCTTTAGGTGTTAGGGTAGATTGCAATCAAATTAAGGTTATGTGTAGAGTTGAGCGAACACCTGGATGTTCGGGTTCGAGAAGTTCGGCCGAACATCCCGGAAATGTTCGGGTTCGGGATCCGAACCCGATCCGAACTTCGTCCCGAACCCGAACCCCATTGAAGTCAATGGGGACCCGAACTTTTCGGCACTAAAAAGGCTGTAAAACAGCCCAGGAAAGAGCTAGAGGGCTGCAAAAGGCAGCAACATGTAGGTAAATCCCCTGCAAACAAATGTGGATAGGGAAATGAATTAAATTAAAAATTAAATAAATAAAAATTAACCAAAATCAATTGGAGAGAGGTTCCATAGCAGAGAATCTGCCTTCCCGTCACCCACCACTGGAACAGTCCATTCTCAGATATTTAGGCCCCGGCACCCAGGCAGAGGAGAGAGGTCCCGTAACAGAGAATCTGTCTTCATGTCAGCAGAGAATTAGTCTGCATGTCATAGCAGAGAATGAGGCTTCACGTCAGCCACCACTGCAACAGTTCATTGGCATATATTTAGGCCCAGCACCCAGGCAGAGGAGGGAGGTCCCGTAACAGAGAATCTGTCTTCATGTCAGCAGAGAATTAGTCTGCATGTCATAGCAGAGAATGAGGCTTCACGTCAGCCACCACTGCAACAGTCCATTGGCATATATTTAGGCCCAGCACACACACAGGCAGAGGAGAGAGGTCCCGTAACAGAGAATCTGGCTTCATGTCAGCAGAGAATCAGTCTGCATGTCATAGCAGAGAATGAGGCTTCACGTCAGCCACCACTGCAACAGTCCATTGTCATAAATTTAGGCCCAGCACCCAGGCAGAGGAGAGAGGTCCCGTAACAGACAATCTGGCTTCATGTCAGCAGAGAATTAGTCTGCATGTCATAGCAGAGAATGAGGCTTCACGTCAGCCACCACTGCAACAGTCCATTGGCATATATTTAGGCCTAGCACACAGGCAGAGGAGAGAGGTCCCGTAACAGACAATCTGGCTTCATGTCAGCAGAGAATCAGTCTGCATGTCATAGCAGAGAATGAGGCTTCACGTCACCCACCACTGCAACAGTCCATTGGCATATATTTAGGCCTAGCACACAGGCAGAGCAGAGAGGTCCCGTAACAGACAATCTGGCTTCATGACAGCAGAGAATCAGTCTGCATGTCATAGCAGAGAATGAGGCTTCACGTCACCCACCACTGCAACAGTCCATTGGCATATATTTAGGCCTAGCACACAGGCAGAGCAGAGAGGTCCCGTAACAGACAATCTGGCTTCATGACAGCAGAGAATCAGTCTGCATGTCATAGCAGAGAATGAGGCTTCACGTCACCCACCACTGCAACAGTCCATTGGCATATATTTAGGCCCAGCACCCAGGCAGAGGAGGGAGGTCCCGTAACAGAGAATCTGTCTTCATGTCAGCAGAGAATTAGTCTGCATGTCATAGCAGAGAATGAGGCTTCACGTCAGCCACCACTGCAACAGTCCATTGGCATATATTTAGGCCCAGCACACACACAGGCAGAGGAGAGAGGTCCCGTAACAGAGGATCTGGCTTCATGTCAGCAGAGAATCAGTCTGCATGTCATAGCAGAGAATCAGGCTTCACGTCAGCCACCACTGCAACAGTCCATTGTCATAAATTTAGGCCCAGCACCCAGGCAGAGGAGGGAGGTCCCGTAACAGACAATCTGGCTTCATGTCAGCAGAGAATTAGTCTGCATGTCATAGCAGAGAATCAGGCTTCATGTCAGCCACCACTGCAACAGTCCATTGGCATATATTTAGGCCTAGCACACAGGCAGAGGAGAGGTTCATTCAACTTTGGGTAGCATCGCAATATAATGGTAAAATGAAAATAAAAATAGGATTGAATGAGGAAGTGCCCTGGAGTCCAATAATATATGGTTATGGGGAGGTAGTTAATGTCTAATCTGGACAAGGGACGGACAGGTCCTGTGGGATCCATGCCTGGTTCATTTTTATGAACGTCAGCTTGTCCACATTGGCTGTAGACAGGCGGCTGCGTTTGTCTGTAATGACGCCCCCTGCCGTGCTGAATACACGTTCAGACAAAACGCTGGCTGCCGGGCAGGCCAGCACCTCCAAGGCATAAAAGGCTAGCTCTGGCCACGTGGACAATTTAGAGACCCAGAAGTTGAATGGGGCCGAACCATCAGTCAGTACGTGGAGGGGTGTGCACACGTACTGTTCCACCATGTTAGTGAAATGTTGCCTCCTGCTAACACGTTGCGTATCAGGTGGTGGTGCAGTTAGCTGTGGCGTGTTGACAAAAGTTTTCCACATCTCTGCCATGCTAACCCTGCCTTCAGAGGAGCTGGCCGTGACACAGCTGCCTTGGCGACCTCTTGCTCCTCCTCTGCCTTGGCCTTGGGCTTCCACTTGTTCCCCTGTGACATTTGGGAATGCTCTCAGTAGCGCGTCTACCAACGTGCGCTTGTACTCGCGCATCTTCCTATCACGCTCCAGTGCAGGAAGTAAGGTGGGCACATTGTCTTTGTAGCGTGGATCCAGCAGGGTGGCAACCCAGTAGTCCGCACAGGTTAAAATGTGGGCAACTCTGCTGTCGTTGCGCAGGCACTGCAGCATGTAGTCGCTCATGTGTGCCAGGCTGCCCAGGGGTAAGGACAAGCTGTCCTCTGTGGGAGGCGTATCGTCATCGTCCTGCCTTTCCCCCCAGCCACGCACCAGTGATGGACCCGAGCTGCGTTGGGTGCCACCCCGCTGTGACCATGCTTCATCCTCATCCTCCTCCACCTCCTCCTCATCCTCGTCCTCCTCGTCCTCCAGTAGTGGGCCCTGGCTGGCCACATTTGTACCTGGCCTCTGCTGTTGCCAAAAACCTCCCTCTGAGTCACTTCGAAGAGACTGGCCTGAAAGTGCTAAAAATGACCCCTCTTCCTCCTCCTCCTCCTCCTCCTCCTGGGCCACCTCCTCTTCCATCATCGCCCTAAGTGTTTTCTCAAGGAGACATAGAAGTGGTATTGTAACGCTGATAACGGTGTCATCGCCACTGGCCATGTTGGTGGAGTACTCGAAACAGCGCAACAGGGCACACAGGTCTCGCATGGAGGCCCAGTCATTGGTGGTGAAGTGGTGCTGTTCTGTAGTGCGACTGACCCGTGCGTGCTGCAGCTGAAACTCCACTATGGCCTGCTGCTGCTCGCACAGTCTGTCCAGCATGTGCAAGGTGGAGTTCCACCTGGTGGGCACGTCGCATATGAGGCGGTGAGCGGGAAGGCCGAAGTTACGCTGTAGCGCAGACAGGCGAGCAGCGGCAGGATGTGAACGCCGGAAGCGCGAACAGACGGCCCGCACTTTATGCAGCAGCTCTGACATGTCGGGGTAGTTGTGAATGAACTTCTGCACCACCAAATTCAGCACATGCGCCAAGCAAGGGATGTGCGTCAAATTGGCTAGTCCCAGAGCTGCAACGAGATTTCGCCCATTATCACACACCACCAGGCCGGGCTTGAGGCTCACCGGCAGCAACCACTCGTCGGTCTGTTGTTCAATACCCCGCCACAACTCCTGTGCGGTGTGGGGCCTGTCCCCCAAACATATGAGTTTCAGAATGGCCTGCTGACGTTTACCCCGGGCTGTGCTGAAGTTGGTGGTGAAGGTGTGTGGCTGACTGGATGAGCAGGTGGAAGAAGAGGAGGAGGAAGCCGAGAAGGAGGAGGTGGCAACAGGAGGCAAAGAATGTTGCCCTGCGATCCTTGGCGGCGGAAGGACGTGCGCCAAACAGCTCTCCGCCTGGGGCCCAGCTGCCACTACATTTACCCAGTGTGCAGTTAGGGAGATATAGCGTCCCTGGCCGTGCTTACTGGTCCACGTATCTGTGGTTAGGTGGACCTTGCTACAGATGGCGTTGCGCAGTGCACACTTGATTTTATCGGATACTTGGTTGTGCAGGGAAGGCACGGCTCTCTTGGAGAAGTAGTGCCGGCTGGGAACAACATACTGTGGGACAGCAAGCGACATGAGCTGTTTGAAGCTGTCTGTGTCCACCAGCCTAAATGACAGCATTTCATAGGCCAGTAGTTTAGAAATGCTGGCATTCAGGGCCAGGGATCGAGGGTGGCTAGGTGGGAATTTACGCTTTCTATCAAATGTTTGTGAGATGGAGAGCTGAACGCTGGCGTGTGACATGGTTGAGACGCTTGGTGACGGAGGTGGTGGTGGTGGTGTTGGTGGTACATCCCCTGTTTGCTGGGCGGCAGGTGCCAACGTTCCTCCAGAGGCGGAGGAAGAGGCCGAGGCGGCAGCAGCAGAATAGGCCGAGGCGGCAGCAGCAGAAGAGGTAGCAGGGGGAGCCTGAGTGACTTCCTTGGTTTTAAGGTGTTTACTCCACTGCAGTTCATGCTTTGCATGCAGGTGCCTGGTCATGCAGGTTGTGCTCAGGTTCAGAACGTTAATGCCTCGCTTCAGGCTCTGATGGCACAGCGTGCAAACCACTCGGGTCTTGTCGTCAGCACATTGTTTGAAGAAGTGCCATGCCAGGGAACTCCTTGAAGCTGCCTTTGGGGTGCTCGGTCCCAGATGGCGGCGGTCAGTAGCAGGCGGAGTCTCTTGGCGGCGGGTGTTCTGCTTTTGCCCACTGCTCCCTCTTTTGCTACGCTGTTGGCTCGGTCTCACCACTGCCTCTTCCTCCGAACTGTGAAAGTCAGTGGCACGACCTTCATTCCATGTGGGGTCTAGGACCTCATCGTCCCCTGCATCGTCTTCCACCCAGTCTTGATCCCTGACCTCCTGTTCAGTCTGCACACTGCAGAAAGACGCAGCAGTTGGCACCTGTGTTTCGTCATCATCAGAGACATGCTGAGGTGGTATTCCCATGTCCTCATCATCAGGAAACATAAGTGGTTGTGCGTCAGTGCATTCTATGTCTTTCACCGCTGGGGAAGGGCTAGGTGGATGCCCTTGGGAAACCCTGCCAGCGGAGTCTTCAAACAGCATAAGAGACTGCTGCATAACTTGAGGCTGAGACAGTTTCCCTGGTATGCATGGGGGTGATGTGACAGACTGATGGGGTTGGTTTTCAGGCGCCATCTGTGCGCTTTCTGCAGAAGACTGGGTGGGAGATAATGTGAACGTGCTGGATCCACTGTCGGCCACCCAATTGACTAATGCCTGTACCTGCTCAGGCCTTACCATCCTTAGAACGGCATTGGGCCCCACCATATATCGCTGTAAATTCTGGCGGCTACTGGGACCTGAGGTAGTTGGTACACTAGGACGTGTGGATGTGGCAGAACGGCCACGTCCTCTCCCAGCACCAGAGGGTCCACTAACACCACCACGACCATGTCCACGTCCGCGTCCCTTACTAGATGTTTTTCTCATTGTTATGGTTCACCACAACAACAAATATATTATTTGGCCCAATGTATTGTATTCAAATTCAGCGGGATATAAATTTGAGGCCTAGTATTTAGGCGCTGGGTGACCGGTATGGATTTAGTGACAGAATTAGACTTGGAAATGCACAGAAGCGTGTGTGTGAAGTTATTCTGAATGACCCTATGTGCACCTTCAATATGATCTACCCTTTTAGGGATAGATTTCAAATAGCTCTGATATAGCAGAAACGACTAAATTATGAAATTGCTAAATTGGGAATTGTATTTCAACCCAGAACAAAAAATGTGCTTTGACGGACACTAAATAACTTTCCCAGCCACAACAGGACAGCGGTAACGAGAGATTTAGCGGGATATAAATTTGAGGCCTAGTATTTAGGCGCTGGGTGACAGGTATGGGTTTAGTGACAGAATTAGATTTGGAAATGCACAGTAGCGGGTGTGTGAAGTTATTCTGAATGACCCTATGTGCACCTTGAATATTATATACCCTTTTAGGGATAGATTTCAAATAGCTCTGATATAGCAGAAACCACTAAATTATGAAATTGCTAAATTGGGAATTGTATTTCAACCCAGAACAAGAAATGTGCTTGAACGGACACTAAATAACTCGCCCAGCTACAGCACTAGGGACAGATTTAGCGGGATATAAATTTGAGGCCTAGTATTTAGGCGCTGGGTGACAGGTATGGGTTTAGTGCCAGAATTAGACTTGGAAATACACAGTAGCGGGTGTGTGTGAAGTTATTCTGAATGACCCAATGTGCACCTTGAATATTATATACCCTTTTAGGGATAGATTTCAAATAGCTCTGATATAGCAGAAACCACTAAATTATGAAATTGCTAAATTGGGAATTGTATTTCAACCCAGAACAAGAAATGTGCTTGAACGGACACTAAATAACTCGCCCAGCTACAGCACTAAGGACAGATTTAGCGGGATATAAATTTGAGGCCTAGTATTTAGGCGCTGGGTGACAGGTATAAGTTTAGTGCCAGAATTAGACTTGGAAATACACAGTAGCGGGTGTGTGTGAAGTTATTCTGAATGACCCAATGTGCACCTTGAATATTATATACCCTTTTAGGGATAGATTTCAAATAGCTCTGATATAGCAGAAACCACTAAATTATGAAATTGCTAAATTGGGAATTGTATTTCAACCCAGAACAAAAAATGTGCTTTGACGGACACTAAATATCTTGCCCAGCAACAACAGTACAGCGGTAACGAGAGATTTAGCAGGATATAAATTTGAGGCCTAGTATTTAGGCGCTGGGTGACAGGTATGGGTTTAGTGACAGAATTAGACTTGGAAATACACAGTAGCGGGTGTGTGTGAAGTTATTCTGAATGACCCAATGTGCACCTTGAATATTATATACCCTTTTAGGGATAGATTTCAAATAGCTCTGATATAGCAGAAACCACTAAATTATGAAATTGCTAAATTGGGAATTGTATTTCAACCCAGAACAAAAAATGTGCTTTGACGGACACTAAATATCTTGCCCAGCAACAACAGTACAGCGGTAACGAGAGATTTAGCAGGATATAAATTTGAGGCCTAGTATTTAGGCGCTGGGTGACAGGTATGGGTTTAGTGACAGAATTAGACTTGGAAATACACAGTAGCGGGTGTGTGTGAAGTTATTCTGAATGACCCAATGTGCACCTTGAATATTATATACCCTTTTAGGGATAGATTTCAAATAGCTCTGATATAGCAGAAACCACTAAATTATGAAATTGCTAAATTGGGAATTGTATTTCAACCCAGAACAAAAAATGTGCTTTGACGGACACTAAATATCTTGCCCAGCAACAACAGTACAGCGGTAACGAGAGATTTAGCAGGATATAAATTTGAGGCCTAGTATTTAGGCGCTGGGTGACAGGTATGGGTTTAGTGACAGAATTAGACTTGAAAATACACAGTAGCGGGTGTGTGTGAAGTTATTCTGAATGACCCAATGTGCACCTTGAATATTATATACCCTTTTAGGGATAGATTTCAAATAGCTCTGATATAGCAGAAACCACTAAATTATGAAATTGCTAAATTGGGAATTGTATTTCAACCCAGAACAAAAAATGTGCTTTGACGGACACTAAATATCTTGCCCAGCAACAACAGTACAGCGGTAACGAGAGATTTAGCAGGATATAAATTTGAGGCCTAGTATTTAGGCGCTGGGTGACAGGTATGGGTTTAGTGACAGAATTAGACTTGAAAATACACAGTAGCGGGTGTGTGTGAAGTTATTCTGAATGACCCAATGTGCACCTTGAATATTATATACCCTTTTAGGGATAGATTTCAAATAGCTCTGATATAGCAGAAACCACTAAATTATGAAATTGCTAAATTGGGAATTGTACTTCAACCCAGAACAAAAAATGTGCTTTGACGGACACTAAATATCTTTCCAAGCAACAACAGTACAGCGGTAACGAGAGATTTAGCAGGATATAAATTTGAGGCCTAGTATTTAGGCGCTGGGTGATAGGTATGGGTTTAGTGACAGAATTAGACTTGGAAATACACAGTAGCGGGTGTGTGTGAAGTTATTCTGAATGACCCAATGTGCACCTTGAATATTATATACCCTTTTAGGGATAGATTTCAAATAGCTCTGATATAGCAGAAACCACTAAATTATGAAATTGCTAAATTGGGAATTGTACTTCAACCCAGAACAAAAAATGTGCTTTGACGGACACTAAATAACTTTCCCAGCTACAACAGGACAGCGGTAACGAGAGATTTAGCGGGATATAAATTTGAGGCCTAGTATTTAGGCGCTGGGTGACAGGTATGGGTTTAGTGACAGAATTAGACTTGGAAATACACAGTAGCGGGTGTGTGTGAAGTTATTCTGAATGACCCTATGTGCACCTTCAATATGATCTACCCTTTTAGGGATAGATTTCAAATAGCTCTGATATAGCAGAAACCACTAAATTATGAAATTGCTAAATTGGGAATTGTATTTCAACCCAGAAGAAAAAATGTGCTTTGACGGACACTAAATAACTTTCCCAGCTACAACAGGACAGCGGTAACGAGAGATTTAGCAGGATATAAATTTGAGGCCTAGTATTTAGGCGCTGGGTGACAGGTATGGGTTTAGTGACAGAATTAGACTTGAAAATACACAGTAGCGGGTGTGTGTGAAGTTATTCTGAATGACCCAATGTGCACCTTGAATATTATATACCCTTTTAGGGATAGATTTCAAATAGCTCTGATATAGCAGAAACCACTAAATTATGAAATTGCTAAATTGGGAATTGTACTTCAACCCAGAACAAAAAATGTGCTTTGACGGACACTAAATATCTTTCCAAGCAACAACAGTACAGCGGTAACGAGAGATTTAGCAGGATATAAATTTGAGGCCTAGTATTTAGGCGCTGGGTGACAGGTATGGGTTTAGTGACAGAATTAGACTTGGAAATACACAGTAGCGGGTGTGTGTGAAGTTATTCTGAATGACCCAATGTGCACCTTGAATATTATATACCCTTTTAGGGATAGATTTCAAATAGCTCTGATATAGCAGAAACCACTAAATTATGAAATTGCTAAATTGGGAATTGTACTTCAACCCAGAACAAAAAATGTGCTTTGACGGACACTAAATAACTTTCCCAGCTACAACAGGACAGCGGTAACGAGAGATTTAGCGGGATATAAATTTGAGGCCTAGTATTTAGGCGCTGGGTGACAGGTATGGGTTTAGTGACAGAATTAGACTTGGAAATACACAGTAGCGGGTGTGTGTGAAGTTATTCTGAATGACCCTATGTGCACCTTCAATATGATCTACCCTTTTAGGGATAGATTTCAAATAGCTCTGATATAGCAGAAACCACTAAATTATGAAATTGCTAAATTGGGAATTGTATTTCAACCCAGAACAAAAAATGTGCTTTGACGGACACTAAATAACTTTCCCAGCTACAACAGGACAGCGGTAACGAGAGATTTAGCAGGATATAAATTTGAGGCCTAGTATTTAGGCGCTGGGTGACAGGTATGGGTTTAGTGACAGAATTAGACTTGAAAATACACAGTAGCGGGTGTGTGTGAAGTTATTCTGAATGACCCAATGTGCACCTTGAATATTATATACCCTTTTAGGGATAGATTTCAAATAGCTCTGATATAGCAGAAACCACTAAATTATGAAATTGCTAAATTGGGAATTGTACTTCAACCCAGAACAAAAAATGTGCTTTGACGGACACTAAATAACTTTCCCAGCTACAACAGGACAGCGGTAACGAGAGATTTAGCAGGATATAAATTTGAGGCCTAGTATTTAGGCGCTGGGTGACAGGTATGGGTTTAGTGACAGAATTAGACTTGAAAATACACAGTAGCGGGTGTGTGTGAAGTTATTCTGAATGACCCAATGTGCACCTTGAATATTATATACCCTTTTAGGGATAGATTTCAAATAGCTCTGATATAGCAGAAACCACTAAATTATGAAATTGCTAAATTGGGAATTGTACTTCAACCCAGAACAAAAAATGTGCTTTGACGGACACTAAATAACTTTCCCAGCTACAACAGGACAGCGGTAACGAGAGATTTAGCGGGATATAAATTTGAGGCCTAGTATTTAGGCGCTGGGTGACCGGTATGGATTTAGTGACAGAATTAGACTGGGATATGGCCAAAAAATAACCACACTATTGCTGGTTAAATGCACTTGGTGACGGGCGCAGCTTGCCCCTGATGTAGTATATGGCCAAAAAATGAACAGACTATTGCTGGTTAAATGCACTTGGTGTCACAGCTTGACCAACCACACTACTGAGGGTTAAATGCACTTGGTGACGGGCGCAGCTTGCCCCTGATGTAGTATATGGCCAAAAAATAAACAGACTATTGCTGGTTAAATGCACTTGGTGTGACAGCTTCACCCTGATGTAGGCTTTAGCCAGAAAACAACCACACCATTGAGGGTTAAATGCACTTGGTGACAGGCGCAGCTTGCCCCTGATTTTGTATATGGCCAAAAAATGAACAGACTATTGCTGGTTAAATGCACTTGGTGTGACAGCTTCACCCTGATGTAGGCTTTAGCCAAAAAACAACCACACCATTGAGGGTTAAATGCACTTGGTGACAGGCGCAGCTTGCCCCTGATTTTGTATATGGCCAAAAAATGAACAGACTATTGCTGGTTAAATGCACTTGGTGTGACAGCTTCACCCTGATGTAGGCTTTAGCCAAAAAACAACCACACCATTGAGGGTTAAATGCACTTGGTGACAGGCGCAGCTTGCCCCTGATTTTGTATATGGCCAAAAAATGAACAGACTATTGCTGGTTAAATGCACTTGGTGTGACAGCTTCACCCTGATGTAGGCTTTAGCCAAAAAACAACCACACCATTGAGGGTTAAATGCACTTGGTGACAGGCGCAGCTTGCCCCTGATTTTGTATATGGCCAAAAAATGAACAGACTATTGCTGGTTAAATGCACTTGGTGTGACAGCTTCACCCTGATGTAGGCTTTAGCCAAAAAACAACCACACCATTGAGGGTTAAATGCACTTGGTCGCAGCTTGTGCTGGCGCACCACAAGACACAAAATGGCCGCCGATCACCCCAGAAAAATGTGACTGACAAACGGTCTGGGCAGCCTAAAAACAGTGAGCAATTGAGGATCAGCAGCTCAATGATCCACAGCTGCAGATCGATCAGTTAATCAAGTCCTTTGGAGGAGTTAATCTGCCTAATCTCGCCCTACTGTCGCAGCCGCAACCTCTCCCTACGCTAATCAGAGCAGAGTGACGGGCGGCGCTATGTGACTCCAGCTTAAATAGAGGCTGGGTCACATGGTGCTCTGGCCAATCACAGCCATGCCAATAGTAGGCATGGCTGTGATGGCCTCTTGGGGCAAGTAGTATGACGCTTGTTGATTGGCTGCTTTGCAGCCTTTCAAAAAGCGCCAAGAAAGCGTCACAAAAGCGCCAAGAAAGCGACGAACACCGAACCCGAACCCGGACTTTTACGAAAATGTCCGGGTTCGGGTCCGTGTCACGGACACCCCAAAATTCGGTACGAACTATACAGTTCGAGTTCGCTCATCCCTAGTTATGTGTTAAGATTAGGGTCAGAAGCAGACAAGCAGGGTTTCTTTAGCCTCTTGGCTATTAGTTTTTACATTCATAAAGCTCCACATTGAGCTTCCAGCAGCAGACAGATGCCAGGGCACTTCTGTGGTCACCTCACCTGGGCACATGGTCTTTGCTCAGCAGAGTCCTGCCATACATGCTGGGTAGATGCTAGAATGGATTTGTTAGAAGGAGGTCTGTGATGTCACTGGTCACATGCTCCTTCATGGTCACATGATCCACTGTGAGAACGCCTGCCTCCTGCTGTGTTCAGCTCCAGAGAGAAGGGGGTGTGAAAGGATGGACCAATAGCAGGGCAGCTAGCTGATACTGGCCAATCAGCAGCCTCCTGTTCCTATCTGCGGCTTAGACAGAGTGAACACTGGCTGGGGAGGGGAGGGCGCCCGGCAGCGCTGGCTGGCAAGTAAGTGATTAAAAAAAAAAAGTTTGTTTTTCCGCCCACCCCTTTCTCTGTGCAGAGTGCGTCCTAAGGCAGCCGCTTGGTCTGCCTTATGGAAGCGCCGGCCCAGAACGGGAACGGCGTTCCTGCTGTGAAAGAAGTGCAGGAACGCCGTTCCCACCCGTTCCCCCTCGACTCAACCCCTGCAGCTAAACCCCAAACAAATGCTGCACTACCCAAATGCACTATATAGAAATTATATAATTGGTATATAACACCCCTGCTTCAATCAGTTTTTTTGTGGGGCAACTGGTAAATCACACCAGTAGAAATTATTTGTTCAAATGGTGTTTGTCACTATCTGTAACTGTGGTAAGGCAGCAAAACCACAAACAAATGCTTCACTACCTAAATGCACTATATAGAAAGTATATTATTGGTATATAACACCCCGCTTCAATTAGTTTTTTTTGGGGGGGGGCAATTAGTAAATCACACCAGTAGAAATGATTGGTTCCAATAGCGTTTGGCACTCTGTGTAGCTGCAGTATCACAGTAGAACTGCACACAATTGCTGCACAATACAAGTGCACTATAATATACTTTCTATGATAGAAAGTATATTCTAAGTATATCACACCCCTCTGTGTATCACACCTATCGATAGCACACCTATACTAGTCCTTAAAATGACTTTTGTGGCCCTATTAGCTAGCATTTTGTGTCCCTAACAGCCCTTCCCTGCTCCACACAGCATCCTCTCCCTACACTGGCAAAAGACTGAATGTAAAATGGTGGCCAGATCAGGTTTATTTATAAGGTAAGGGGTATGTCCATGTGCTGAAATGTCTCAATTGGCTGTCCTGTACCACCTGATGGATGTGTCATGGGTCAAAGTGCTTCACAATGTAAAGGAATATGGCACCGGCGGACATCTCCATTTGTTCGCCCATTTGGCGAACCGCGAACTAGCAAAGTTCGCTGCGAAACAACCGCCGGGTAAACCGCAAAGCCATCTATAGTGACTATACCTTATTCATTCATTTTTCCTTGAGTATGACCCCACTGTCTATTCTGCTGTGCTATACCCAATGTTATCTAGGGTATTTTAGGGGCATCTTTGACAGTGGGATCATTCTTATCAGGACGTCAGTTCTGCTCTCTAAGCAGGGATAACTTAGGGACACACTAGGGTGGGTTTATATTGGGGTATATGATATACTTTTTATGCCATTATAAAAAGTTACGTTTTAGCGGATGTATAAAAGTTATGTTTTAGGGAATTTAAAAGATTAATAATTCTGTACCAATATCTTTCTCTTCTGTCAAGTTTTTAGAAGTTGTTCCAGTACCAGTACAGATTGGGAACTTGAAGTGGTCCTTATATGGTCTAAAAGTGACCTTGTATAGTAAGTTCATCTAAATTGGCAGCAAGCAACACTAACACAAACAGGTGAGGTCAGCAAGCCATCAGCTATGGCCACTGTGACGGACTGAACCGTCACTGGGGCTGCTGGAGAAGCCTGAGGGCCAGCCTCCTTCCTGCAGACTATGGACCGAGAACTGTGGAGACCCCCTGAGACATTTTGGGGTTACAAGGAACTATGAACCCTGATTTATATGTGTAATTTATATGCCACATATTTCCTATGGCCCATTGGAGGGGTGTGCATTCAGCGACACAAAAAGGGTTAATTCTGCACTGAGACTCCCACTGATTGTGTTGGTGATGGGATTAAGATAGTTGATTATAATAGCAAAAAAATCACAGAATGAACATAACCCTGTTCAGGGGAATATAGTAGAATATGGTCAATTAATTAACAGATTTCACAGAGTTACTATTAATTCTAAGACATAACTTTTAATCATAATTATTAAAATGTTGGACCCTTAGATACAAAAATAAACCATAAAGACAAAAAATAAATCAAAATGACTGTATGTCAATGGTCTCCTTAGTTATAGGAGGGTAACCAGACAAGATAAATCGTCTAAAGGGGCAATATCCCTACTGCATCCCCTATTATGGTGGCCCTACCTATAAATGGAATAGCCGCCCCGATAGGGGCGATCCCGTGTCTCGTGCCTCCTATGATTCCCTGGAGGACCCTGACAGCGGTGACAGATGATGCTATTCCTAATATGGAACCTAGACTAGTCTATATATATCCAAAAATAACAACCAGTGTACATAAAACACCCCCCGTGTGGTGGAATATAAAAACACCCCAAAAGCAATAGTGCACAAAGAATGAATGTAATTAATGTACTGAAATGTAAGTACAGTGTCCCTACGCGTTTCGCCTTGTTTGTATTAGGCTCCTCAGGGGACAAAAACCATAAACAGCAGAGTGTCCTACACCAGAAATAATAAAGCTAAAAAATAGATACAGCGGTATATAAGTGTGACCACGGAACAATTCATATATCTGAAAACGTGGTCATTCATACAGAAATCACATAGACGTAAATGATAATTCCATGCAATTAGATATATCAAGATAGGGACTTGTTCACATGCCACACATTAAGGCGATACTGTATGAATGACCACGTTTTCAGATATATGAATTGTTCCGTGGTCACACTTATATACCGCTGTATCTATTTTTTAGCTTTATTATTTCTGGTGTAGGACACTCTGCTGTTTATGGTTTTTGTCCCCTGAGGAGCCTAATACAAACAAGGCGAAACGCGTAGGGACACTGTACTTACATTTCAGTACATTAATTACATTCATTCTTTGTGCACTATTGCTTTTGGGGTGTTTTTATATTCCACCACACGGGGGGTGTTTTATGTACACTGGTTGTTATTTTTGGATATATATAGACTAGTCTAGGTTCCATATTAGGAATAGCATCATCTGTCACCGCTGTCAGGGTCCTCCAGGGAATCATAGGAGGCACGAGACACGGGATCGCCCCTATCGGGGCGGCTATTCCATTTATAGGTAGGGCCACCATAATAGGGGATGCAGTAGGGATATTGCCCCTTTAGACGATTTATCTTGTCTGGTTACCCTCCTATAACTAAGGAGACCATTGACATACAGTCGTTTTGATTTATTTTTTGTCTTTATGGTTTATTTTTGTATCTAAGGGTCCAACATTTTAATAATTATGATTAAAAGTTATGTCTTAGAATTAATGGTAACTCGGTGAAATCTGATTATAATAGCAGCCGACTCGTAGATGAGTAGATCACCATATGATACACTCAGGAGATAATCCCATCACATGTGTCTCCTCTTCCCATTCATTCATTATGGAGTGGGCGAAGATGTCTGTTTGCATGCTCATTGTTGATTGCGTCAAAGACAATGTCAGTGTGTTTGATAATTGCGTCACAGACAATGCCATTGTGTTTGTTGAATAGGATTGGCTTCTGTCATTTCCTCAGTTCCCAACCAGGTCCACAGGGGTGGTACCCTTGTTGTAAAATGTGTATATAAGTCAATGCTGTGTGTTCAATAAAGAGTTCCTGTTTTACATTCAACATAGAGCCTCATCTCATGTGTATGGGGATTGCTATATGCTGTATACTCCCCTGGCTATAACTCCTAGCTCTTGTAAGAGCTGCTCCTGCTCTCTGGATTTAGGAGAGGTTCACCCACTGGAGCCTGGAGCCTTGTTGTAGGTCCAGGGTGGGTAGGAGACGGTAAGACCTCAACCAAGCTTCGGTGGTTCGTGGGGTCTGCAGTGTCAAGTGGAGTGCTTGGAGTCCTCGGGAAGCACTAGGAGCATCTATCAACGGAGGTACCCGGTCGGGGTGCCAGGAGATCCGTTACAGCCACATTGGGCTTTGGTGGGGCCAATGGAAAAATACAATGGAACATCTCTTTAAGGCCTCATGCACACGACCGTTGTGTGCATCCGCGTCCGTTCTGTCATTTTTCACAGTTTAGCGGAGGTCCTATTCATTTCTATGGAGCTGTAAAAAAAAACAACTGATAGTCCTCCTTTTTTCTCCGCATCCGTGATTCCAGTCCGTAAAAAAAAAATAACCTGTTCTATTCTTGTCAGTGGAAAATGGAGGACAGACCCATTCAAGTCAATGGGTCCGTCAAAAAAACGATGCCCAACTGGTATGTCATCCGTGTCCGCGTCCGTGTCCGTTTTTTTCTACAAGACCGTGGCGCAATAAAATTACACTTTTCATTAACCTTCCTTTTTTTTCCCCTATCAGACAAAAAAAAAAGGAAGACACAAGGAAACACAACTGAAGCAAAATAGGACACGGACCACTTAAGCCAAATCACTGACAGTGAAAAAATACTGTCGTGTGCATGAGGCCTAAGACACTTATATGTAGATCTATAGTCAAATATTGAACACCATCATTTTATATATAGCCCTACTGCAGTGTCAGACTGGGATGCCTAGGGCCCACCAGTAAAATTCATTCTATGGGCCCACTGTACAGCGACATGGAAATATTATCTGCTCACACAGAGGCAGACAGCAGCAATATGCTACAAGATGATTGATTATGGGGGTCTCATCAACAACTTCAAAAGGTGGATCCTAGGGAAGAGGATACTGACTGGCCAGCCTCTATTCCTATAGGCCATCTTAACCTTCCAATGTGTCAATAATAAACTGGATAGTCTACCCATTTTTTTATTTATTGATATAGGTTATATGAGATTATGTGCTGGTGGACAGGGGGCTCACTTTTTTCAGGGGCCCACCTGGGGATTCCCCTGTGGGTCGGTCCGCATACTAGCAGAAGTAGGAGTGACCTCTAAGCACAAATCACTTAAAAAAATGCACCAAAATGATACACAACAGACAATACTAGCTAATTCCTCAAGCCGATGTTAAAAGCTGAGAACTTTGCCAATATCTTCCAGTCAGGAACATATCGGAGCCCATCATGCACCATGTCACGGTGTCTCAGCACACATGGGGTCCTACCACTCAACTGCCCATGGTGTGTGAACAGGGTCTGAACAATGCTAGAAAGCAACTCACAGCCAGGCTCTCACATGCCTCCATAGTGGTATCACTAATGCACTGTGAGGTAGGATAAAGCTGTGAGCCTCACCCACAACAGACCATGTGACACAGAAGCTACCAGGTGCAAAAGAATGTTACCAGCAAAATGAAGTGGCACATTCCATACACATAAATACAAAAACTCAATGAAAAAAGTGGCCTAAACGGGTGGAAATGCTCCAAACCCAGACACTGTAGCGTGTCTATAACCGGGGGAGCAATTCCTCCGCATGCGGTCCGCAAACAACGGCAATCCCCAGCAAAAAATGCGTACAATGGAGGATGCCGAGGCAGACCGCATGCACCACAAGAACATCTTACACAAAATGATACATTGTGCAGATGAAAAAATATATACATACAGAAATCACTGCAAAAAATGCACCAAAATTATACGCAGCTGACAATACTAGCTAATTACTTAAGCCAATGTTAATTAAAAGCTGAGAACTTTGCCAATGTCTTCCAGTCAGGAACATATCAGAGCCCCTCATGCACCACATCACGGTGTCTCAGCATGCATGGGGTCACATGGTCTGTTTTAGGTGCGGCTAACAGCTTTATTCTACCTCACAGTGCATTGGTGATACCACTATGGAGGCATGTGAGAGCCTGGCTGTGAGTTGGTTTCTAGCATTGCTCAGACCCTGTTCACACACCACGGGCAGTTGAGTGGTAGGACCCCATGCGTGCTGAGAAACCGTGACGTGGTGCATGAGGGGCTCCGATATGTTCCTGACTGGAAGATATTCGACTGGAAGTTCTCAGCTTTTAATATTGGCTTGAGGAATTAGCTAGTATTGTCAGTTGCATTTCATTTTGGTGCATTTTTTGCAGTGATTTGTGTATGTATATATTTTTTCATCTGCACAATGTATTATTTTGTGTAAGATGTCCTTGTGGTGCATGCGGTCTGCCCCGGCATCCTCCATTGTATGCATTTTTTGCTGGGGATTTTCGTTATATGCGGACCACATGCGGAGGAATTGCTCCCCTGGCTATAGACACACTACAATGTCTGGGTTTGGAGCATTTCTACCCGTTTAGGCCACTTTTTTCAGTGTTTAGTGACCTCTAAGCACCCCGCCCCTTAACCCTGACCTACATAGAGGACCGTCCCCTTAACTGTGACCTCCACCATTCCCTGCCCCCTTAATAGAGACCTCCACAATGGCTGTCCCTTTAACAGTGACTTCCACAGTATCCTGCCTCCTTAACAGTGACCTATACAGCAGCCCGCCCCTTTAACAGTGGCCTCTACAGAAATCTTAACTGATCTCCACAGCAGCCTGCCCCTAGGGTGGCCAGAGGTCCGGTTTTAGGCTGGACAGTCCGACTTTCAGACTCCCTGTCCTCAGTCCGGCGCACTGTCTGAGCGTGAGCTGCAGAATGAAAGTAACCCTCCCTTCCACCCCTGCAGTTGACAAAAGTTGATTTTTACCTTAATTTTTTCAATCCCCTTTGGCTGCAGAGTGGGAGGGGATGTGGCCTAACCAGGTCAAGGGCATAGTTTAGCGGAACCTGGGTGTGGGCTTTTTAAGTCCGTCTTTTGAGGGTGGTCTGAATGGCCACCCTACTTGCCCCCTTATCTGTGACCTCCATTGCTGATAAGGGTCATGTGAAAAAGTGTATATATATATATATATATATATATATATACACTCACCTAAAGAATTAATAAGAACACCTGTTCTATTTCTCATTAATGTGATTATCCAATTATGTCAACCAATCACATGGCAGTTGCTTCAATGCATGTAGGGTTGTGGTCCTGGTCAAGACAATCCCCTGAATTCCAAACTGAATGTCAGAATGGGAAAGAAAGGTGATTTAAGCAATTTTGAGGGTGGCATGGTTGTTGGTGCCAGACGCCCGGTCTGAGTATTTCACAATCTGCTCAGTTACTGGGATTTTCACACACAACCATTTCTAGGGTTTACAAAGAATGGTGTGAAAAGGGAAGAAACATCCAGTATGCGGAAGTCCTGTGGGCGAAAATGCCTTGTTGATGCTAGAGGTCTGAGGAGAATGGGCCGACTGATTCAAGCTGAAGAGCAACGTTGACTGAAATAACCACTCGTTACAACCGAGGTATGCAGCAAAGCATTTGTGAAGCCACAACATGCACAACCTTGAGATGGGCTACAACAGCAGAAGACCCCACCGGGTACCACTCATCTCCACTACAAATAGGAAAAAGGAAAAAGAGGCTACAATTTGCACGAGCTCACCAAAATTGGACTGTTGAAGATTGGAAAAATGTTGCCTGGTCTGATGAGTCTCGATTTCTGTTGAGACATTCAAATGAGTCCGAATTTGGCGTAAACAGAATGAGAACATGTATCCATCATGCCTTGTTACCACTGTGCAGGCTGGTGGTGGTGGTGTAATGGTGTGGGGGATGTTTTCTGGGCACACTTTAGGCCCCTTAGTGCCAATTGGCCATCGTTTAAATGCCACGGGCTACCTGAGCATTGTTTCTGACCATGTCCATCCCTTCATGACCACCATGTACCCATCCTCTGATGGCTACTTCCAGCAGGATAATGCACCATGTCACAAAGCTCAAATCATTTCAAATTGGTTTCTTGAACATGACAATGAGTTCACTGTACTAAAATGGCCCCCATAGTCACCAGATCTCAACCCAATAGAGCATCTTTGGGATGTGGTGGAACGGGAGCTTCGTGCCCTGGATGTGCATCCCTCAAATCTCCATCAACTGCAAGATGCTATCCTATCAATATGGGCCAACATTTCTAAAGAATGCTATCAGCACCTTGTTGAATCAATGCCACGTAGAATTAAGGCAGTTCTGAAGGCAAAAGGGGGTCCAACACTGTATTAGTATGGTGTTCCTAATAATTCTTTAGGTGAGTGTATATATATATATATATATTTTTTTTTTTAAATATCTCAGGAATGGTACGTGCTAGAGAGCTGAGACCTGGTATTAAACCTTCCCGGGCGCCTGTTCTACCTGTGTGCAAAATTTCATGATTTTAAATGCGACGGTGCGGATTCCTTTAGCGCACATGCACACAAACACGCACACATTCATATTACACACACACACAGAGCTTTATATGATAGATATGGTGCTTCTTGTCTCACTATAGGACTATAACTATGCAGACTATAGTGAGATATAGAGCACAGAATTATATATGCAACCAAATAATGAAACCGGGAGCACAAAGCATCTAATATGCAAATCTGAAAACTAATGGGAGGAGCACTAATAATCATGTGACCAGGTTGTGGCCTGTATGTAGACTGCGCCCGTACTTATTACAACTTAAAACTATTGCAATGTCTGTACTAAAGATGAACAAACTTCTTGAAATTGCTGCTTGTCTGATGCATCAAGTTGTTAAAAAATTAAAATTGTGTTCAAATCGATCCAAAGCAGTGGCCGTGGTATGATGTTGGCAGCACCCATACAGTACAGAACATGATGGTAGACAGTGGCAGCCGCATATGGTACAGAACATTGTTGTTAGAGATGAGCGAATCGAAGCTGACTAAGTGGAATTCGATCTGAATTTCAGGGTACATTTTATTACAAGGAAATATTTCTATGTCTTACTTGCCCTTGTGCGGTGCAGTTATATGTTCTAAAGCATTTTTTGGCTTGTATTAGTGGAAAAAAAGGGCTTAGCCGTTGTGTGGTGAAGTGCTAAAATTACAGCACTTTTTGTCGTGTATTAGTGGCAAAAGAAAAATATATTTGCTGTTTAGCAGTGCAGTTATATGTTCTAAAACCATTTTTGTCATGTATCAGTGGCAAAAGTAAAATATATTTGCCATTCAGCGGTGCAGTTATTATCACGATCGGCGTAACTGTCACATACGTGACACGGAGGGAGGAAAAGAGGGAGGCCCTGCCCTAGTGAGAGGGAAGGTGGTGACCCCTGACTCACCTTGCGGCTGGCGCCTGGCTGCCCTGTCGTCCCTAGACGGGTTCCTCACCCGTACGCCGATCACGTGCCTAAAACCCTGGCTTTCCCTAGGATGAGCCCTAGATAGTGAACAGGGCGGTGGGAACACTAGTCCGCACCACTAGCTCTAAAGGAAAACACCAAGGGGAGGACAGACAATACAAACTAAACATATAATCCCAGGTGGGCAACAACAGGAGACAACAAAAGCCCAACAGGGATCCGGAGGGTAGCACTCTGGAACAACAACCAGATTCTCAGCTCCAGTGGGTCAGCATAGATGTCCAGGCAGGAAGCTCTATAACTGGCAACAAGAGAAGTGTGAGAGGAGAATATAAGGAGTTTGGGAGTGGCAGACAAGAAACAGCTGAGGAGGAGAAGCTACGGATCCCTGAGTGAGACAAAAAGGATAGCAAGGCAAACACAGAAAACAAACACTAAGAAACACCGTGATCTTTAGACTTAGAGCGCGCAGCCACCCGCTGCGACTTCCTGACCCCGGGTATAACGGAGTCAGACGTGGCTCTTGACACCCTCGTGACAGTTATATGTTCCAAAGCCCTTTTTGTTGTGTATTAGTGGCAAAAGTAAAATATATTTGCCATTCAGCGGTGCAGTTATATGTTCTAAAGCCCTTTTTGTTGTATATTGGTGGCAAAAGTAAAATATATTTGCCGTTCAGCGGTGCAGTTATACAAACCGGATTCCCAAAAAGTTAGGACACTATACAAATCGTTAATAAAAACTGAATGCAATGATGTGGAGGTGCCAACTTCTAATATTTTATTCAGAATAGAACATAAATCATGGAACAAAAGTTTAAACTGAGAAAATTTACCATTTTAAGGGAAAAATATGTTGAATTAGAATTTCATGGTGTCAACAAATCCCCAAAAAGTTGGGACAAGGCCATTTTCACCACTGTGTGGCATCTCCCCTTCTTCTTACAACACTCAACAGACGTCTGGGGACCGAGGAGACCAGTTTCTCAAGTTTAGAAATAGGAATGCTCTCCCATTCTTGTCTAATACAGGCCTCTAAATGTTCAATCGTCTTGGGCCTTCTTTGTTGCACCTTCCTCTTTATGATGCGCCAAATGTTCTCTATAGGTGAAAGATCTGGACTGCAGACTGGCCATTTCAGTACCCGGATACTTCTCCTACGCAGCCATGATGTTGTGATTGATGCAGAATGTGGTCTGGCATTATCTTGTTGAAAAATGCAGGGTCTTCCCTGAAAGAGATGACGTCTGGATGGGAGCATATGTTGTTCTAGAACCTGAATATATTTTTCTGCATTGATGGTGCCTTTCCAGGCATGCAAGCTGCCCATGCGGTGGATTGTGTTCACTGACAATGGTTTCTGGAAGTATTCCTGAGCCCATTCTGTGATTTCCTTTACAGTAGCATTCCTGTTTGTGGTGCAGCGTCTAAGGGCCCGGAGATCACGGGCATCCAGTATGGTTTTACGGCCTTGACCCTTACGCACAGAGATTGTTCCAGATTCTCTGAATCTTCGGATGATGTTATGCACAGTGTAGGGATTCGCTCTGGTAGGCAGGGTAAGCGGACGCAGTACAGAGGCAAAAACAAGGTTGTAAAGCAAAAGTCAGTGTTTATTCACACAACAAGTAACAAAATAAAACAAACACTTGGCAGAGTCCTGGTGTTAATTCACACTGCAGGAATTCCTCCGTGGTTTTTTCAAAGTCCACCAAACTCAAACAAACAAGTCACCTGGATGTCCACAGCAGGCTTTTAGGGCGCTTGGCTTCCACCTGGCGGCTCTCCTGCTCCTTTGCACAAGCCCAGAGCCTTCACAGCTCCACTCTCACTTGGAGGAACAGACCACACCCAGCTGAGCTTCTGGCTGAGCTTTTAAACCCCAGCCCAAAACCTGGCCTGGATGTGGGGAACAGCCACCCACCCTGCTCTTTGGCTGTTCCCAATAAGAACCGGCCCGGATCGGCTTTTCAGCCACACTAAGAATAAACAGTGTCAGCGAGCACTAGCTGCGGCTGACACATAAAATAACCAGTTCTTATCTCACCGAGGCCAGGAACCTCGGTGACACGTACCTTCCGTCAATGACGGACCCTTGCACCTTCCTACAACAGTTGATGATGATAGATGCAAAGTCTTTGCAATTTTTCGCTGGGTAACACCTTTCTGATATTGCTCCACTATCTTTCTGCGCAACATTGTGGGAATTGGTGATCCTCTACCCATCTTGGCTTCTGAGAGACACTGCCACTCTGAGAAGCTCTTTTTATACCCAATCATGTTGCCAATTGACCTAATTAGTGTTAATTGGTCTTCCAGCTCTTCGTTATGCTCAAATTTACTTTTTCCAGCCTCTTATTGCTACTTGTCCCAACTTTTTGGGGATTTGTTGACACCGTGAAAATTTGAATCAGCTTATTTTTCCTTTAAAATGATACATTTACTCGGATTAAACGTTTGATCTACGTTCTATTAAAAAATAAAATATTGACATTTGCCATCTCCACATCCATGCATTCAGTTTTTATTCACAATTTGTTTAGTGTCCCAACTTTTTGGGAATCCGGTTTGTATGTTTTAACGCCTTCTGTGGCGTGTATTAGTGGCAAAAAATAAGGGCCTATTTTCCTTCAGCAGTGCAGTTATATGTTCTAAAGCCCTTTTTGGCGTGGAATAGTTGCAAAAGAAAAATATCTTTACCGTTCAGCAGTACAGTTATATGTTCTAAAGCCCTTTTTGTCGTGTATTAATGGCAAAATATATATATATTTGCCGTTCAGCGGTGCAGTTATATGTTCTAAAGCCCTTTTTGTCGTGTAAAAGTGGCAAAAGAAAAATATATTTGCTGTTTAGCGGAGCAGTTATATGTTCAAAAGCTCTTTTTGGTGTGTATTAGTGGCAAAAAAATATATATTTTCCATTCTGCAGATATGTTCTAAAGCCCTTCTTGTCATGGGAAAAAGAAAAAGGGCTTATTAGCCATTGTGTGTTTAAGTGAGAAAATGACAGCCCTTTTTGGTGTGTATTAGTGGGCAAAAAAAAATAATATGCCGTTCAGCGGTGAAGTTCCGTTGTACTACAGCCATTTACAGGGTGTATTAATAGGATAGATACATACTGTACGTCCTATTAGCCATTCTGCAGTGAATTGTGATTGTTATATTTATATTTTTGGGTTGTATTAATAGGAAAAATAATACAGAAAAATTAATGGGTTATTTTAGACTTTCTTCTGTATGAACCGAATTCCGTAGATTAGCCATTCATTGGTGAAGATTTTTTGTGAAACAGCCTTTATGGGGAAAATTGATGGGTGATTGTAGAATTTCTTCTGTATGAACCAAATTTAGTCGAATAACCATTCATTTGCTGAAATTTTTTTGTGAAACAGCCTTTATGGATAAAATTGATGAGTGATTGTAGACTTTCTTCTGTATGAACCGAATTACGTCGATAAGCCATTCAAGTGGTGAAATTTGTTTGTGAAACAGCCTTTTTTGAGAAAATTGGTCGGTAGCTGTAACTACTATTACTATGTTCAATGACAATATATGTAGTTTATGGCCCACTGGGTAAATGTGGTTCCTGCCCAGCCACACCAGCGACTTGGCCAGGTGACTCCGATTCCGCTTCCACGTTCTCATGCCGTTGGTCCTGCGACAATGTCCGCCTCTACCTTCTCATCCTCCACCGTGTCCTCAACCTCCACTGCAGGGACAATTCACAGTGCTCCTACAGCATACCACATGTGTCACGATGTTCAGCACCTTGTTTGCCTGGGTGAACGGAGTCACACAGGAGTGAAAGAGCTCCATGTCATTCATCAAGAAATCGAAACCTGGGGGGGGCTGAACTGGAGGAGGAGCAGGAGGAGCAGGAGGAGGACATGAGGAGTAGAACATTGGTGCACAATCAAAGTGTAGCGAAATGGGTGGTTTTTACACACAGGTGACAGGAGAGCAGGAGCAGCCAGAGGATCTACAGGCCAATGAGGAAGATGAGGCAGAGGACCCAGACACACCGTCGCAGTATGCAGTGGAAAAGGAGGCAGGGAGTCCCTCTGAGTCACTTGTACAAATGTCCCGATGCATGCTCACTTGCTTGCATAGTGACAGACGAATTGTCACCATTCGGCAGAGGGATGACTTCTGGATCTCCTCCTTGTTGGACCCTCGCTACCGGTCCAAAATGGGGGGCCTTTTTCACACCTGCTGAGAGGGAGGACAAACTGAACTACTATAGAGACATGCTATGTAGTCAATTGGCCGCTGCCTATCTGCGCCATCGTCCATCCTCTCTCAGGTCTTACTGGGGGGGCCCTCTGTGCTCACGTTTCTCTGCCATGGCTGCTGTTGCAGGGTGGGGGGGAAGTAGGAGCAGTTCCAGCTCCATCAGCAGCAACTTGAGCCTAGAGTCGCTGATGTGCAGCTTCCTTCACCCGCCTAGTGAAGAAACTACACACCAGCAGCAGCTAGACCTGGAGCAGGGCCTGAACCAGCAGGTGGTGGCATATTTGGACAGCGCCCTGCCACCCCACATTGAAGATCGGCTGAACTACTGGGCAGCCAAACTGGATTTGTGGCCGCAACTAGCAGAGTTTGCCCTGGAAAACTGTCCTGCCCGGCCAGTAGTCTGGCATCAGAGAGGGTGTTTAGTACAGCAGGGGCCACAGTTACCCCAAGAAGAACTTACCTGTCTACCCAAAATGTGGAGAGACTGACCTTTGTCAAGATGAATCAGGCGTTCATCAGCCAGGATTTACACCCACCAGTACCTGATGCATTAGACTAGATCATCCATGGTGCCACACCAACACTTTGACAAAAGAGACCTGTTTCTTCTGGGTACCTGCCTTAGCTACTATTCTGATGCTGCCACCTGCCTGATGCCACACATCTGATGCCAAGTGCCCCTTCTTTTACCCACCATTTTTTTAGCTGGTACTGGTATTGACACCCACCTCCCTACTCTGTAACCGGGTCACTCTGTGGTCTCCTGATGCTGCTGCCACCTCCACACTATGTCACCTTGCCACTCTGTGGTTTCCTGATGCTGCTTCCACCTCCACATTGTCATTGTGCCACTCTGTGGCCCCCTGATGCTGCTGCAACCTCCACACTCTGTCATTGTGCCACTCTGTGGCCTCCTGATGCTGCTTCCACCTCTAGACTCTGCCATTGGGCCACTCTGTGGTCTCCTAATGCTGCTGCCACCTCCAGACTGTCATTGGGCCACTCTGTGGTCTCCTAATGCTGCTTCCACCTCACCACTATGTCATAGGGCCACTCTGTGGACTTTTCATGCTGTTCTCACCATCCCCACTTCATGACTTGGCCACTATTTTGCCTTTCGGCCTGACTAACATCACCATTAATTTGTCACTTCTTCTAATCTGTCAGAAGGAATAAAAAATAAGACACACAACGGATCCTGTCTGTGTAGCAGCTGTAAGGCCTGTATGGTCCTATCAGAATTGGCTTGTGATTTGGTAGACAAAAGCTGGAGTGGGTACAAAACATAGAAGACATGAAAATATTCCATTGACTTGTCATCTCTGTTTTTGATCCACTCCTGTTTTTTTTTTTGGGCATTAGCAATACTGATGGATTACTGACCACATGCTGACCCAGTGAAGGCGGATGCTCCACAGGCAGGATCTGTTTTGTGTGGGTTATTGTTCTGATGAATCAGAGGAAGGGCAAAATAATCAGTGACTTCAACACATTCTTACTGCTGACACCCTCCCCACTCTGTCGGGGGGCTCTACTTGTATAAGTGTTAAATAGAACAGGTTCCGAAGACATCTATGTGGAATCATCTGACGATGGTGTAAAAGGAATGTGCTTCTTCTTGGCGCTAACATGAACCTGTAAGGCTGAGTTTATACTTCAGTTACTTGGTCAGTTTTGGCCCCCGTGACTGCCCAAATAAGTGAAGTGTGCAGTGATTCTAAGAGCGATGCCTGTCATCTGCATGTCATTCACTACCACAGCAGACTCCCTATGCGGGTTACTGCAAGGCACAATGTTCTACACCACTATGAAGACTCTTGAAATAGCCATTTTTTATGTGATTTGCTGCAAATAAAATCGGATCAAACTACATTTTTTCTAAAATTTCTGCGAACCTATCGAATCGAATTTATAAAAAATTCGCCAATCTCTAATTATTGCAGGCAGACAGTGGCAGTGGCATGACGGGGCACTATTGGCAAGGGCAGATCTTTTCATTCGCCTAAGCCATGAATCCATGCCTCTTTCTTTTTGACAACTTTGTTTGGGTGTCTCAATGGCATTTGCCACACTGAAAACCCTCTCTGTGATGACACTGGAGGCTGGGCAAGACATTACATAAAGAGCATACTGGGCCAGTTCCTGCCACTGTTCCAATCTGCTGCCCAGAAGTGCATGGGGTCAGGGAACATAATTAAAGTTGAGTGGACACCTGGAAGTTCGAGCTTGACTGGTTCGGCCGAGCTTCGCAAAAAAGTTCGAGTTCAGGACCTGAACTTGACCCGAACTTTGAAGCACTAAAATGGCTCTAAATAAATATTGGAAAGGGCTAGAGGGCTGCAAAAGGCAGCGAAAGGTGCTTAAAAGCATTGCAAGTGTTCAGCAAACAAATGTGGATAGTGCAATGACTTAAAATAACATAAAATACTAAAAAATTATAATCTTGATCTAGGAGGTCCATATGGAGTAGGAGGTTAAGCAGGCGGTGGATGTGGCAGTGTAGGTGGAAGCGGCAGTGGAGGAGGAGGAGATAACCAACACTGGTTTTTGTTTTTTATTTTATATTTACAATGGCTGGGTGAGGCCGGTATACATATATACGGTCTATTCTGCACAAGGTACGGACAAGTCCTGTGGGATCCCTGCCTGGTTCATTTTAATGAACGTGATCTTGTCCACATTGGCTGTGGACAGGCGGCTGCGCTTGTCTGTGATAACCGCCTCCTGCCGTGCTAAACAAACGTTCAGACAATACACTGGCTGCAGAGCAGGCCAGCACCTCCAAGGCATAAAGTGCAAGTTCAGTCCATTTGCTTAATTTGGAGACCCAGAAGATGAAGGGGGCAGACCCATCAGTCAGTATGTGTAGGCGTGTGCACACATACTGCTCCACCATGTTACTGAAATGCTGCCTCCTGCTAAGACATTCCATATCAGCTGGTGGTGCTGGTTGTTGTGGCGTGCTGTCAAAGCTTTTCCACATTTCGGCCATGCTAACCCTGCCTTCTGAGGTGCTGGCAAAGGCCCAGCTGCGTTAGCGACTCCTTCCTCCTCCGCAGCCTTCGCCTTGTGCTTCCACTGAGCCCCCTCTGTAAGGTGGGAATGCTATCAGCAGCGCGTCTATCAGCGTGTGCGTAGCCGCGCATCTTCCAATCAGTAACAGACGTTTTTACTAAATTTAGTTCCCTGTCAGCAATGCAGAGCAGGGGTTTTTCACCAGCAAAAATGGGTTAATGTCAACCATCAATGTAACAGACAATTCTTTGAAATTTAGGCCCCTGTCACCTATGCAGAGCAAGGGTTTGTATACGGCAAAAATGGTAAAATGTCAGCCGAGAATGTAACAGACGATTTAAAAAAATTTAGGTCCCTGTCACCTATGCAGAGCAGGGGTTTGTATACTGCAAAAATGGGTTAATGTCAACCATCAATGTAACAGACGAATTTTCGAAATTTAGGTCCCTGTCACCAATGCAAAGCAGGGGTTTGTATACAGCAAAAATGATAAAATGTCACCCGAGAATGTAACAGACGAGTTTTAGAAATTTATGCCCCTGTCACATATGCAGAGCAGGGGTTTATTCAAGGTAAAACTGGATTCATGTCACCCACCAATGGAACAGACAATTTTACAAAATTTAGGTCTCTGTCACCTATGCAGAGCTGTCACGGCTGAGGATGGGGAAAACCCTCAGCCGTGCAATGCCAGAAGATGTTAATGGGTACTCAGCCAGAACAACAGAAATAGGGAGCAGGTCACCTCCTATTGCGTCCCTAATCTGACCCTAACTCCTAACCGTATGAGCCAACCCTGATGGTAGGAGGGCTCATACACCGGAACCTAATAGTTCCTGCTAGCCCTCAGGGTGGCCCTGGACTAGGAGCTGGGTAGACAACCTGTTCCTCCTGGACGCGGAGAAACAGGAGTCTAAATTGGCCAAGCTACAAAGAAAAGAGAGACATGAACAACTTATGGCAATGGCAGGTAAATGTAACAAATACAACACCTACCTGCCACAGACAAAAAGCCTGGAACCCATGTGCAAGTGCTGCTGTCCACAACACCACAAACGGACACAGCACACACCACACAATCACACAGGAACCCAGGACCATAAGCTGCAAAGAATAAAGACCAAACAAACAACTTCATAACATCATGTTATGGCAGATGGTAAATAACAGGAGGCTGTCTCCAGCAACCATGGCTGAAGAACCCCTCAGCTAACTGAAACCAGCAGAGGCTTTATAGCCCAAAGTAGCCACACCCACACTCAGACACACCCAGTGCACACACACTAGGAAAGAATTAACCCTTCTCACACCAGGGAAGGGAAGACAACCACTTAAAGGGGAAACTGCACACATAACATGTAACACCCCATGCACACCGTTAAAAGGCACACCTATAAAGAGAGGTTGCCAGGTGCAACCGCATGCACATTGCACAAACTGCCTAGCACCAGCTCAGGCTGCTATGCTGCCACATACATAATAAAAACATGTTGCCAGCGGCAACCACAAGTGTGGCAACAAATAAGCGGCCCTCACCTGTGGTTGAACCAACCAAAGGAGACTGCAGGCAACAGCATGCGGTTAAAGAGTCACGACCATGACCATGGTCGTGATAAGAGCAGGGGTTTGTATACGGCAAAAATGGTAAAATGTCACCTGAGAATGTAATAGACAATTTTTTAAAATTTAGGTCCCTATCACCTATGCAGAGCAGGGGTTTATTCACGGCAAAAATTGTAAAATGTCACCCAAGAATGTAACAGACACTTTTCTACCCTGCTTCCTCTTTTGCTGTGCTGGTGCCTCTGTGCGACCATCACCTCTTCCTCCAAACTGCACACGCCACTTCCATGTGGGGTCTAGTACCTCATCATCCTCCACTTCATCTTCCACCCACTCTTTACCCCTGCCCTCCTTCTCGGTCTGCAGACTGCAGAAAGCTGCAGCCACAGCAGTTGGCACCTGTGTTTCGTCATCATCAGAGACATGCTGCGGTGGTCTTCCCATGTCCTCATCTTGAAACATAAGTGGTTGGGCATCGGTGCACTCAATCTCCTACACTTCTTGGGCAGGGCTATGTGGATGGCCCACGGAAACCCTGCCAGCAGAGTCATCAAAAAGCATAAGAGACTGCTGCATGACTTGGGGCTCAGACTGTATGGCTGATTTGCAAGGGGATGAGTTGAAAGACAGGTGGCCATGGGCTGTAGGTGCCAACTCTGAGCTTTCAGCAGGGGACTGGGTGGGAGAAGATTTGAAGGAACTGGAGGCACTGTCAGCAACCAAATCTACTATCGCCTGTACTTGTTCTGGCCTCACCATTCGTAGAGCCGCATTTGGCCCTACCAAATAATGCTGAAGGTTCTGTCGCCTACTCGCACCTGAGGAAGGTGTTTCACTTGGGCGTGTAGCTGGCACAGATCGACCACGTCCTCTCTCTGCAACAGGAGCTCCACCAACACCAGCAGCACCACGACCAGAGCCACGTCCCTTGTTTGACACTCTCCTCATTTTTTGCGGTCACCCACCGAAGTAACAGGCGTTTTTACTAAATTAAGATCATTGTGAACAATGCAGAGCAGGTTTTTTTTTACGGCCAAAATGGGTTAATGTCACTCAACAATGGAACAGAGGAATTTTAGAAATGTCGGTCCCTGTCATCTAGGCAGAGCAGGGGTTTTTGGACGGGAAAAATGGGTTAATGTCACCTAACAATGGAACAGATGAGTTTTTTAAACTTATTGCCCGGTCTGCTATACAGTGCAGGAAGCAAAGGTACTTTATTGCCAAAAAAAGTTGTTGTTTTTTCACACACAATGAAACAGATGGAAAACTGTATTTCTTTAACTACCAGAAATGCAGCACAGGGCAAAAAAGTACTTTATTGCTCCCCCAAAAAGTTTTTTAACCCTAAATGAAACAGATGAATTTAAAGAGTTTCTGTCATCGCAAAATTTGTTATGTAGCTGGCTGATATTAGCGATGTGCTAATGTCAGCAGTACATAACTGTGTAACTTTTATCTGCCTACATGCCCCCATTCGCCCAGGAAACTAACTTTTAAAATATGCAAATGAGCCTCTAGGTGCTATTGGGGCGTTGCTGCAGCACCTAGAGGCTCCGTGTCCTCACTGTTCGGCACGCTTATTTTGCTTTGATGGACATCTCTGCTCTGCGCTTTGAAAGTAAAATTCCGTGCTTGTGCTGTCCTGTTTAGTGTTTGGTGCAGGCACAGTGAGTGAAGGGCGCTCACCTGCTGCCGGTTTCCTCACAGCGCCTGCGTCAAATACGTCGCAGAGCTCCCCAGAAGCGAAGACAGCCGGCAGCAGGTCGCTGTCATGGCACTTAACAGGTAGAACTCAGTATTAGGTTCCCCTCTTACAGAGATCGCCTTAACGTGTGGCAGTCGGGCTACAAAATGTATTTGCCAAGCATCTCTACTTTATTAGCATGGCATTAGCATTACAATATGTTTTTGTACATTATTTTGTTCGCAGAGAGCTGTTGCATTATATGTTGTGTTGTTTCACAAATTAAGCACAGGGGTTTTTAACATAACATTTTTTGGATATGTCACCCCTACAATGGAACAGATGGATTTGCTAAATTTATGTGCCTGCCTGTCACATGTGCAGGTATTTTACACCCAAAAATGGGAATTTGAAGCCCAAAAATGTAACAGCGGTATTTAATGGTTTTATTTAACTGACAGGAACGCAGCATAGGCTGCAAATGTACTTTATAGCAACAAAAATTAAAAATTTTCAGCAAAAAATTTAACTGCAGTATTTGGCAGTTTTATTGGCGTGTCAGAAATGCAGCACAGAGAAAAAAGGTACTTTATTGCCCCATAACAAGGTATTTTTTTTAACCCGAAATGAAACAGATGGATTTAACTGAGTTTATAGTTCACTCTTACAAATGAAGCACAGGGGTTTTAACATGAAAAATGGTAGATATGTCACCCCTACAATGGAACAGATGGATTTGCTGCATGTAGGTGCCTGCCTGTCACATGTGCAGGCCTCAGATGTACTTTACAACAAAAAAATTTAATATGTCACCCCACAATGGAACAGATGGATTTAACTGATTATATTTCACTCTCAGAAATGCAGCACAGGGGTACTTTACAGAAAAAAATGGGTATATGTCATCCCCTGGGTCCCTGAACTCACAGACAGTATTATTTTCCCTTCCCCTGGCACATATGCAGTGCAGGTGAACTTTAAAAATGGGTATATGTTGGCCACTGAACTACAAGAACAGGATTAAATTATTGTCCCTGGCACATATGCAGTGCTGGTGCACTGCTGTTGCACAAAATGGCTGCCAACGCCCACCTAACTAACAGATGGATTAAAACTTTTTTTTCAGTCTCCTTGGGCTCAGGGCAGGGTACAAAAATGTTGCATTGCATCCTCAAACAAAAAACGCTGTAGATCGCTGACTTCACACCAAGTGTAGATATCAGAGTCTTTCCTTATCTCTCCCTCACAACAGCAACATCCTATCCCTACAACTAGTAAGAGCAGAGTGACGTGCGGCACTACGTGACTCCAGCTTATATAGAGGCTGGGTCACATGCTGCACAGCCAATCACAGCCATGCCTACATTAGTAGGCATGGCTGTGATGGCTTCTTAGGTCACACTAGTTAAACGCTTGTTGATTGGCTGCCCTGCAGCCTTTCAACAAACTCCATTAAATCGTCGAACACCAAACTCGAAACAGAACCGAAAATGTACGGGTTAGGGTCCGGGTACAAGAAAAAATAAAGTTTGGTATGAACCCGAACTTTACAGTTCAGGTTCGCTCAACCCTAAACATGATATGTGCCAAAGAAAGTCCATAGTTCAGGTAGGACTGTTGAGGCAGCATGTTGCTATGCTGCTACTCTCCACATTTTGAATCTCGGATGAGGCCTGAGTCTTTCATTTTGCATTTTCCAAACATTTTATTGTGAGGTGTATAAATTAAAAGCCACGAGTTTCCTATAAATGAAAAGTCAAGGATTTATTAGACAGATTATTATATAGTAAGAAAAAGAAGAAAATCCAGCTCTCTCCGGTGAAAAAATGAAAAACTTTAATCCAGCAAGTTTAAAATCCATACAGGTGTACAAATAGCAGTCAACGCGTTTCAGACCTCAGAGAAATATATCTTTCTTCTTTTTCTTACTGTATATACCGCATCCAGGAGCGGCATCCGTGCACCTCTGGTGATTTTACTACTGCAGGTGAGAGCTGCCTTACGTTTTCCACAGATTATTATATGGTACTAGCAAAACTGCATGTGTGTTTTCTGTAATTTAAGGACAGAGGCACAATTAAATGTCTCTTTCCTTCTGCAAACACGCTGCACACTGTTATTGACAATTTACTCAGGTAATGATGCAATTTTTGGGGTAAAATGTCCTTGAACTATGCGTTCAATAACACAAGCATAACAATGCAATGTTCGCAGTAAAATGTCTTTGAACTGCATAGTCTGATTCAGTAATGAGTTCAATAACACAGGTGTTGTGAGATGTAGCAGTGTTAACACACACGCTTTATGAGACATGTTATCTAAACTAATTTCAACTAAATGCATTAAGCAATTGCTTTTCAATGGCTTTTGTTTCAAGATAACGTGATGAGTTAAGAGATTTGAGTTAAGAGTGTGTGTGTGTTACCCCTGCTACATCTGTATAAGCTATAATTCGTCTTTGTGGGCAGATGAGAATTCATGGTATTAGGAGTTATGAGTCATGAATGATGCCACTTCCTAGATAGATGTGAATTGAGTAGACAACTGCTTTCCTTGACGGATAAACACTTGTCATTTACAGGAGGTTGTGTCAGTGCGGGGCAATTAAAGTCGTTTGCAGACAAAAGGCTGCAAACTATACTTCCTGCCACAGACAGTACATCTACAGTAATCCAATGCAAACAATAGAACTATATATATCCTAGACCCCCCAAAAAAGATACTTCAAAAGCATGCTTGCCATAAATCACGTTTTTTTTGTTTGTTTTTTATAAATAATGTATGGTCTTATGATCAGGCAACCTAGGAGCTGCTTGGGTCTCAAATGCCAGTATTTTAAGTTGGAGGAAACCTAGCAAATTACTTATTGGTTGAAAGGAATCATATTTCATATTTATGCTTGGTACATTTTAGCCCCTTAGTGACCACCCATGCGCCTTTTTACGGCGGTCACTAAGGGTCCTTAGGCTCCCCCGTCCAGCGGGGAGCGCGGACCCGGCGGGGTGCTGATGTGTTGGGAAGCTTACCTTGCTTCCGATCAGGGCCCCGAGCCTGTCTTCAGTTATCTCCAGCAGGCTGTGCCTCTCTGGCGCAGCCTGCTGGTCAATGTTTGAATAGCATTACTATTGAAATGTAATGCATTATAGAGATAATGCATTACATTTTAAAAGCATTTTAAATACTGTATATTATAGTCCCCTTGTGGGACTATTAAGTAGTAAAAAAATAGAATAAAAAGACACATTTATTAAATTAAAAAAATTCCATAAAATAAAAAATATGCTTTTTTTCCCATTGAAAATACGCTTTTCAATGAAAAAAATAGCAAAAAGAAAATATTCCCCATATGTTTGATATTGATGCGTCCGTAACCACCCAGACTACATATATATTACATAAATTATCCCCTATGGTAAACACCGTAAAAACAAAAACAAAAAAACAAAACGGAATTTCTCATTTATTCTTAGTCTCCACCGAAAAAAACTGAATAACAAGCGATCAAAAAGCGGCATTTACTCCAAAATGATACCAATAAAAAATAAAAGTCGTCCCTCAAAAATCAAGCCCTCATAAAACTCCATATACATTTTTTTTAAAAAGTTATGGGTCTTGTGAAGTTGCATCACAAAATCATTTTTTTGGTTAATAAAATGTAGTTTTTTTTGCAAAAAAATGAATGCCGTAAAATTTATAATGTAAAAACGCAGTGGAAGTATTGCTATTTTTCCCCATCTCCCTCCCAGAAAAAGTTAATAAGTTAATCAGAAAGTTATGTGTACCCCAAAATGGCGCCATTAAAAACTACAACTTGCCCCATAAAAAACAAGCCCTCATAAAGCTATATAGACGAAAAAATAAAAAAGTTATAGCTCTTGGAACGAGACCATGAAAAAGAAGAAAAACGCTTGGTCATAAAGGCCCAAACAGGCTTGGTCACTAAGGGGTTAAAAATGGAAAAAAACACATGGTCCCCTCCCCAGAAACCATGACTCCAGTCAGGGTGTCCTCTTCTGCAGGTTATAGACCGCTTTACGATGATCCACAGATGCCAATATGGAATGAAAATGGGGCAGAATTAGACTCCTCCATTGGCCCCTATAGAGGCGTATGATGCTGTTACAGTTATGGACCTGGCAGATCTGGCAATGCATTTGATCCTGGAGCATTTGAAACATGAATTAACTAGTACAGTGGGCGATTGAATGGACATTACACCCTCATATAATCTGAGATTGTAATCCCTCTCATTTAGTTTGCTAAATATTCAGATCCTTAAGCTTTATGGAACTCTTGGAAATGTCGACTCTGCATCAGGCTCCAGCATATGAAAGACGGTCTTACAAGCGAGACAGCTCTTATTGTTTTAGTCTAGCTGTTTTGTATGAGGCGTAAGTGCTGTATAAATCTCTTAGACTGCTCATTAAAATAATCGCCTTATTACGGCTAATGGCCGGGCTCTGAACTATATCTCTGTCTCTCATTTGGCATTAGAGAGAGGAGCACAATTTCCCTAAACACAAACAAAACAAATGTCAGTAACCATTCCGGCAGCCTGTACCCATATAAAGTATTAGGCAGTCAAGAACACAGCGTAGCACTAAAACCCCTGAGGGGCTGTAAACTCCTGCACAGTCCTAGCGCTAAGTCCCAGGGAACCATTACTGAATTTTCATAGGGTTCTGCCATCGTAGTTTTGAGCAGATGAATTTTACATAAAGATAACAGTATGCAAATACAAGGTCCATAAATCAACGAGTATTGAGATTCCGATGCATAAAACAAGGCTTGTGACATATGAAGGCATCATGTGCGCAGATGTGGACATTCTGTCTCTCCATAGACTCTCTATATTCCCTAACTCCTGTATAGAGTGAAAAATAACTTCCTGTCCTTCAGCCTAACCCTATGATGAAGTCGATCTCTCTTTGATTAAAGCCCAAGGAGAAGCTCCACTCTAGGTGACACCTAAGGTTACTTTCACACTTGCGTTCTGTGCGGATCCGTCTGGTATCTGCACAGACGGATCCGCACCTATAATGCAAACGATGGTATCCGTTCAGTGCGGACCCGTGTGCATAACAGCTTTTTCAGATCTGAGTTTTCAAGATCGTGAAAACTCAGATCCGAGAGTATATTCTTAGGCTCCATTCACACGACCGCAACGTGTTTTGCGGATACACGGAGCCACGGATCCGCAAAACACGGAAAGCGGCAATGTGCATTCCGCATTTTGCGGACCGCACATTGCCGGCACTAATAGAATATGCCTGTTCTTGTCCGCAATTGCGGACAAGAATAGGACATGTTCTATTTTTTTGCGGAAACGGAAGCACGGATGCGGAAGTGCGGATCCGCAAATGTGGATGCGGACAGCACATTCCAGCCCCATTGAAAATGAATGGGTCTGCACCCGTTCCGCAAAATTGCGGAACGGATGCGGATCCATTTTGCGGACGTGTGAATGGACCCTAACACAGAGGCGTTCCCATGGTGATGGGGACGCTTCAAGTTAAAATATACCATCGGATTGGAGAAAACTCAGATCCGATGGTATATTAATAGGGACTCCTGACTTTACATTGAAAGTCAATGGGGGACGGATCCGTTTGCAATTGCACTATATTGTGTCAACGTCAAACGGATCCGTCCCCATTGACTTGCATTGTAAGTCAGGACGGATCCGTTTGGCTCTGGCACGGCCAGGCGGACACCATAACGCTGCAAGCAGCGTTTGGGTGTCCGTCTCCTGAGCGGAATGGAGGCGGAACGGAGCCAGACTGATGCATTCTGAATGGATCCGCATCCATTCAGAATGCATTGGGGATGTACAGATCCGTTTGGGGCCGCTTGTGAGAGCCTTCAAACGGATCTCACAGCCGGAACCCCAAACACAAGTGTGAAAGTAACCTAAGCAGCAAACTGGAACCCAAAAGCAGAAAGTCAATAGGCAGGGCTAGGGTTGGCAGGGCTATTTGGGCATTAGGGCAATTCCATAAGACACATAGTCAATTAGACCACTCCTTAACGGGGTTGTCCTAGTTAATTAACAATCTTGGATAAGCCCTAAAAAGACTCAAACTAAATAAGTATCTTATGCTCACCCCTTTCTCCTAAGTGGCGCTGGTCCGATTCGTCAGCCACTGTCTGTCTGCAAACCGCAGTAGGGACATGCTGCTATATGGCGCATTAACACCTCAGTCAATCACTGACAGGTCTGGTGGCACATCCCAGCAGATTACTGTACACTTCCCAGAGTCAGTAACGTGCACAGTGATATTCTAAAATATGACATATGATTGCTGCAGCCATTCATTGCCTTCTGAGGACAGCGATTAGAGATTGGTTGTAGTGGTCCAGGCACATGAACAAAAAGTAGTATTATTGTAGTTATATTCTCATCTATAGGACGCAATATTATAGTACTTATAATCTTGCACATAGAAGGCAGTATTATAGCAGCTGTATACTTGTACACAAGGGGCAGTATTGTAGTAGTATATTCTTGTCCATAGAAGACAGTATTATAGTAGTTATAATCTTGAATGTAGATGGCAGTATTATAGTAGTTGTACATAAGGGGCAGTGTTGTAGTAGTTACAGTGAGGAATATAAATATTTGAACACCCTGCGATTTTGCAAGTTCTTCCACTTAGAAATCATGGAGGGGTCTGAAATTCACATTGTAGGTGCATTCCCACTCTGAGAGACAGAATAAAAATTAAAAAAATCAGGAAATCACATTGAATAATTTTTAAAGAATTAATTTGTCTTGCACTGCTGAACAAATAAGTATTTGAACACCTGAGAAATAGCAAGAATTCTGCCTTTCAAAGACCTGTTACTGTGCCTTTAAAAAGTCCACCTCTACTCCACTCATTAATCTAACTTAGTAGCACCTGTCTGAGCTCTTTAAAAACAACTGTCTACCCCACAGTCAGTCAGACGCTAACTACTAGCAAGGGCAAGACCAAAAGAGCTGTCAAAAGACACCAAAGACAAATTTGCGGACCTCTACAAGGCTGAAAAGGTCTACAGGGCAATTGCCAAGCAGCTTGACGAAAATATATCAACTGTTCGAGCAATTGTTAGAAAATGGAATAGGCTAAATACGACTGTCAGTCCTCGCGGGGTATCACTGATGATAAGAAAGGTGAGGAATCAGCCCAGAACTACAAGGGAGGAGCTGGTCAATGGCATGAAGAGAGCTGGGACCACAGTTTCAAAGGTCACTGTTGGTAGAACACTACGCCGTCATGGTTTCAAATCATGCATTGCACGGAAGGTTTCCCTGCTCAGGTCATCACATGTCCAGGCCCGTCTGAAGCTTGCCAATGACCATCGGGGTGATCCAGAGGAGGCATGGGAGAAAGTCATGTGGTCAGATAAGACCAAAGTAGAACTTTTTGGTCTAAACATCACTCGTCGTGTTTGGAGGAAAAAGAAGGATGAGTTGCATCCCAAGAACACCATCCCTACTGTGAAGCATGGGGGTGGTAACATCATGCTTTGGGAGTGCTTTTCTGTAAAGGGGACAAGACGACTGCACTGTATTAAGGAGAGAATGAATGGGGCCATTTATTGTGAGATTTTGAGCAACAACCTCCTTCCCTCAGAGCATTGAAGATGGGTCGTGGCTGGGTCTTCCAACATGACAACGACCCGAAGCACACAGCCAGGATAACCAAGGAGTGGCTCTGTAAGAAGCATATCAAGGTTCTGGAGTAGCCTAGCCAGTCTCCAGACGTAAATCCAATAGAACATCTTTGGAGGGAGCTGAAACTCTGTGTTGCTTAGCGACAGCCCCGAAACCTGACAGATCTAGAGGAGATCTGTGTGGAGGAGTGGGCCAAAATCCCTGCTGCAGTGTGTGCGACCTGGTCAAGAACTACAGGAAACGTTTGACCTCTGTAATTGCAAACAAAGGCTTCTGTACCAAATATTAACACTGATTTTTTATTCTGTCTCTCAGAGTGGGAATGCACCTACAATGTGAATTTCAGACCCCTCCATGATTTCTAAGTGGAAGAACTTCTGTTCCTCACTGTATATTCTTGTACATAGGAGGCAATATTATAGCAGTTATAATCTGTTACATAGAAGGTAGTTCTATAGTTGTTATATACTTTTACATAAGGGGCAGGGTATGGCCACACAGAGCAGCCGTGCTGCAGGTGGGTTGCGACCATGCTGCGGTGAAGAACCGCATGGCCAATAAGCCTGCAGTTGCCTTTCATTTAATAGTCCACCTTTAAACAGTCTCTGTTTAACCCCTTTAGGATCCTACCATTTTTCACCTTAAGGCCTCATGCACACGACCGTTGTGTGCATCCGTGGCCGTTGTGCCGTTTTCCGTTTTTTTTCAAGGACCCATTGACCTGTCCTATTTTTTTCACGGCCAACGGTTCACGGACCCATTCAAGTCAATGGGTCCGTGAAAAATCACGAATGCACACAAGATTGTCATCCGTGTCCGTGATCCGTGTCCGTGATCCGTGTCCGTTTTTTCCTATCATTTCAATGGCAAACTTGACTTTGATTTTTTTTTCATTTTTCATGTCCGTGGATCCTCCAAAAAACAAGGAAGACCCACGGACGAAAAAACGGTCACGGATCACGGACCCCGTTTTTGCGGACCTTAAAAAAAAACGGTCGTGTGCATGAGGCCTAAGGGCTCATGCTCACGAACGTAAGGGGCCCATGGTGCAGACCACAAATTGCTGGTCCTCAATGCAGGGCACCGAGCATGGGGCAGCTGCATGTGGATCGTGGACCCATACACTTGAATGGGGTCCGCAATCCGCATCCAATGGTCCGCACAGCAAAAAAGTAGTGCAAACGTTTTTGCGGTGCAGAGGCATGGCCAGAAACACCACGGAAGCACTCTGTAGTGCTTCCATGGAGTTCCGATTCGTGCTTCCACACCGCATCTCCGGATTTGTGGACCCATTCAAGTGAATAGATCCGCATCTGTGATGTGGAATGCACACGGCTGGTGACCCTCAGTATGGGCACGGAGCCCTTACGTTCGTGGGCATGAGCCCTAAGGACCAGACTGTTTTTTGGAAATTTGACATGTGTCACTTTATGTGGTAATAACTTTGGAACGCTTTTACTTGTCCATTGTTTTCTCGTGACACATTGTACTTTCTTTAAATTCCAGTCAATATTTTTCATTTTTATTTAAAAAAAATACCAAATTTACTTTCACACTTGCGGCAGTGTGATCCGGTGGGCAGTTCCGTATTGTGCCGATCTGTTTGTGACTGAAAGCATTTGTGAGACAGATCCGGATGTGAATCCGTCTCACAAATGCATTGCAAGAACGGATCCATCTTTCTGCTTGTCATGCGGACAGACTGATCCGTCTTGTATCTTTTTTCACATTTCTACCGGTCTGCGCATGCGCAGGCTGCAAGGACGGATCCGGCATTCCGGTATTTTGAATGGTATTTTGGCACTAATACATTCCTATGGGGGAAAAGGCAAGTCTTCAGTTTTTTTCGCCGGAGATAAAGCCGTAGCATGCGGATTAGGGTACTTTCACACTTGCGGCAGGACGGATCCGACAGGCTGCTCACCCTGTCGGATCCGTCCTTCCGCTGTTTCGCAGTGCCGCCGGACCGCCGCTCCATCCCCATTGACTATAAGTACGGCAGTGCGACAGTGCACGGTGAAAGGCTGCCGGACTAAAAGTCCTGCATGTCCGACTTTTAAGTTCGGCGGCCTCTGACCCCAAACTGCCGTACTGCGCCGGAGCGCCACCCCGTTCCCATTATAGTCAATGGGGATAGAGCGGCGGTCCGGCGGCACGGCAAAACAGCGAAAGGACGGATCCGACAGGGTGAACAACATAGTTTATAAGCCTGAAAAAATATACATCCATCTAGTTCCTCATTTTAGATGAAAAATTCCTCCACAACTCTAATCAGACAATCAGAATAATTCCCTGAATCAACAACCCATCTCTAGTAACTTTAACATGTAATATTATTACACTCCAGAAATACATCCAGGCCCCTTGAACTCTTTTAGTGAACTCACCATAACGACCTCCTCAGGCAAAGAGTTCCATAGTCTTACTGCTCTTACTGTAAAGAATACTTCTTTCCTCCAGACGCAGAGGATGTCCCCTCGCCATAGTCCTGGGTACAAAAAGATGATGGGAGAGATCTCTGTACTGACCCCTGATATACTTATACATAAGTTTGATAATCTTGCTGGGTACTGTAGTCCACCCGTCTCTAGCTCTGCTATGGCTTTCTTGTGAAAAGTAGCTCAGAAATATACACAATACTCCTTGTTTTAAGTCTTGTCACAGATTCTCAATGGGATTTTCATCTGGACTGTGACTGGGCCATTCTAACACATGAATATGCTTTGAGCAAAACCATTCCATTGTAGCTCTGTCTGTATATATAGGGTCTTGTCCTGCTGGAAGGCGAACCTCCGCTCAAGTCTTTTGCAGCCTCTACCAGGTTTTCCTCCAGGATTGCCCTGTAATTAGCTCCATCCATCTTCCCATCAACTCTGACCAGCTTCCCTGCCCCTGCCAAAGAAAAGCATACCCACAGCATGATGCAGTTGGTCACATTGGATTTTATACAGGGTATCAGAGTACAGGGGGCTGAATACAAATGCACACCACACTTTTCAGATTTTATTAATGACATTTTTTTGAAAACTATGTATCATTTTCTTTTCACTTCATACATAATTGCTACTTTGTATTGGTCTATCACAGTGATGCCCAACCTACAGCCCGCGGGCCAAATGCTGCCCGCGAAGCCGTGTCATGCGGCCCGCGCAGTGACCGGACTTTATCGCGCTGCGAACGGTACAGGCAGCAAAGCGATGCTGCCTGTGCCTGCAATCTCCCCTCCCAGGCCCGCCTCCTAATTTATTCACTGCACTTGCCTCTGTGTAATTGAGCTCTGAAAGGGGTGGAAAGTCCAATAGGTATGTGGGGGTGGGAGATCTAGGAGGGGGGGGCCCATAATTTTTTTTTGTATAAATCGATTTTCCTGTATAAATCGTTGGTTGTTACGATAAAAAATGTCAGTTAAATATATCATATAGGAGACACACAGTGATATTTGATAAGTGAAATAAGGTTTATTGGATTTACAGAAAGTGTGCTATAATTGTTTAAACACAATTAGGCAGGTGCATACATTTGGGCACTGTTGTCATTTTATTGATTCCAAAACCTTTAGAACTAATTATTGGAACTCAAATTGGCTTGGTAAGCTCAGTGACCCCTGACCTATATACACAGGTGAATCCAATTATGAGAAAGAGTATTTAAGGGGGTCAATTGTAAGTTTCCCTCCTCTTTTCATTTTCTCTGAAGAGTAGCAACATGGGGGTCTCAAAACAACTCTCAAATGACCTGAAGACAAAGATTGTTCACCATCATGGTTTAGGGGAAGGATACAGAAAGCTGTCTCAGAGATTTCAGCTGTCTGTTTCCACAGTTAGGAACATATTGAGGAAATGGTAGACCACAGGCTCAGTTCAAGTTAAGACTCGAAGTGGCAGACCAAGAAAAATCTCGGATAGACAGAAGCGACGAATGGTGAGAACAGTCAGAATCAACCCACAGACCAGTACCAAAGGCCTACAACTAGAGTTGAGCGAACACCTGGATGTTCGGGTTCGAGAAGTTCGGCCGAACTTCCCGGAAATGTTCGGGTTCGGTATCCGAACCCGATCCGAACTTCGTCCCGAACCCGAACCCCATTGAAGTCAATGGGGACCCGAACTTTTCGGTACTAAAAAGGCTGTAAAACAGCCCAGGAAAGGGCTAGAGGGCTGCAAAAGGCAGCAACATGTAGGTAAATCCCCTGCAAACAAATGTGGATAGGGAAATGAATTAAAATATAAATTAAATAAATAAAAATTAACCAAAATCAATTGGAGAGAGGTCCCATAGCAGAGAATCTGGCTTCACGTCACCCACCACTGGAACAGTCCATTCTCAGATATTTAGGCCCCGGCACCCAGGCAGAGGAGAGAGGTCCCGTAACAGAGAATCTGTCTTTATGTCAGCAGAGAATTAGTCTGCATGTCATAGCAGAGAATCAGGCTTCACGTCACCCACCACTGTAACAGTCCATTTTCATAAATTTAGGCCCAGCACCCAGGCAGAGGAGAGAGGTCCCGTAACAGACAATCTGGCTTCATGTCAGCAGAGAATCAGTCTTCATATCATAGCAGAGAATCAGGCTTCACGTCAGCCACCAATGCAACAGTCCATTGTCAGATATTTAGGCCCAGCACCCAGGCAGAGGAGAGAGGTCCCGTAACAGACAATCAGGCTTCAAGTCAGCCACCAGTGCAACAGTCCATTGGCATATATTTAGGCCCAGCACCCAGGCAGAGGAGAGAGGTCCCGTAACAGAGAATCTGGCTTCATGTCAGCAGAGAATTAGTCTGCATGTCATAGCAGAGAATCAGGCTTCATGTCACCCACCACTGTAACAGTCCATTTTCATAAATTTAGGCCCAGCACCCAGGCAGAGGAGAGAGGTCCCGTAACAGACAATCAGGCTTCACGTCAGCCACCAGTGCAACAGTCCATTGGCATATATTTAGGCCCAGCACCCAGGCAGGGGAGAGAGGTCCCGTAACAGAGAATCTGGCTTCATGTCAGCAGAGAATTAGTCTGCATGTCATAGCAGAGAATCAGGCTTCACGTCACTCAACATTGGAACAGTCCATTGGCATATATTTAGGCCCCAGCACCCAGACAGAGGAGAGGTTCATTCAAATTTGGGTAGCCTCGCAATATAATGGTAAAATAAAAATAAAAATAGGATTGAATGAGGAAGTGCCCTGGAGTACAATAATATATGTTTAAGGGGAGGTAGTTAATGTCTAATCTGGACAAGGGACGGACAGGTCCTGTGGGATCCATGCCTGGTTCATTTTTATGAACGTCAGCTTGTCCACATTGGCTGTAGACAGGCGGCTGCGTTTGTCTGTAATGACACCCCCTGCCGTGCTGAATACACGTTCAGACAAAACGCTGGCCGCCGGGCAGGCCAGCACCTCCAAGGCATAAAAGGCTAGCTCTGGCCACGTGGACAATTTAGAGACCCAGTAGTTGAATGGGGCCGAACCATCAGTCAGTACGTGGAGGGGTGTGCACACGTACTGTTCCACCATGTTAGTGAAATGTTGCCTCCTGCTAACACGTTGCGTATCAGGTGGTGGTGCAGTTAGCTGTGGCGTGTTGACAAAACTTTTCCACATCTCTGCCATGCTAACCCTGCCCTCAGAGGAGCTGGCCGTGACACAGCTGCCTTGGCGACCTCTTGCTCCTCCTCTGCCTTGGCCTTGGGCTTCCACTTGTTCCCCTGTGACATTTGGGAATTCTCTCAGTAGCGCCTCTACCAACGTGCCCTTGTACTCGCGCATCTTCCTATCACGCTCCAGTGCAGGAAGTAAGGTGGGCACATTGTCTTTGTAGCGTGGATCCAGCAGGGTGGCAACCCAGTAGTCCGCACACGTTAAAATGTGGGCAACTCTGCTGTCGTTGCGCAGGCACTGCAGCATGTAGTCGCTCATGTGTGCCAGGCTGCCCAGGGGTAAGGACAAGCTGTCCTCTGTGGGAGGCGTATCGTCATCGTCCTGCCTTTCCCCCCAGCCACGCACCAGTGATGGACCCGAGCTGCGTTGGGTGCCACCCCGCTGTGACCATGCTTCATCCTCATCCTCCTCCACCTCCTCCTCATCCTCGTCCTCCTCGTCCTCCAGTAGTGGGCCCTGGCTGGCCACATTTGTACCTGGCCTCTGCTGTTGCCAAAAACCTCCCTCTGAGTCACTTCGAAGAGACTGGTCTGAAAGTGCTAAAAATGACCCCTCTTCCTCCTCCTCCTCCTCCTCCTCCTGGGCCACCTCCTCTTCCATCATCGCCCTAAGTGTTTTCTCAAGGAGACATAGAAGTGGTATTGTAACGCTGATAACGGCGTCATCGCCACTGGCCATGTTGGTGGAGTACTCGAAACAGCGCAACAGGGCACACAGGTCTCGCATGGAGGCCCAGTCATTGGTGGTGAAGTGGTGCTGTTCTGTAGTGCGACTGACCCGTGCGTGCTGCAGCTGAAACTCCACTATGGCCTGCTGCTGCTCGCACAGTCTGTCCAGCATGTGCAAGGTGGAGTTCCACCTGGTGGGCACATCGCATATGAGGCGGCGAGCGGGAAGGCCGAAGTTACGCTGTAGCGCAGACAGGCGAGCAGCAGCAGGATGTGAACGCCGGAAGCGCGAACAGACGGCCCGCACTTTATGCAGCAGCTCTGACATGTCGGGGTAGTTGCGAATGAACTTCTGCACCACCAAATTCAGCACATGCGCCAAGCAAGGGATGTGCGTCAAACTGGCTAGTCCCAGAGCTGCAACGAGATTTCGCCCATTATCACACACCACCAGGCCGGGCTTGAGGCTCACCGGCAGCAACCAGTCATCGGTCTGTTGTTCTATACCCTGCCACAACTCCTATGCGGTGTGGGGCCTGTCCCCCAAACATATGAGTTTCAGAATGGCCTGCTGACGTTTACCCCGGGCTGTGCTGAAGTTGGTGGTGAAGGTGTGTGGCTGACTAGATGAGCAGGTGGAAGAAGAGGAGGAGGAAGTCGAGTAGGAGGAGGTGGCAACAGGAGGCAAAGAATGTTGCCCTGCGATCCTTGGCGGCGGAAGGACGTGCGCCAAACAGCTCTCCGCCTGGGGCCCAGCTGCCACTACATTTACCCAGTGTGCAGTTAGGGAGATATAGCGTCCCTGGCCATGCTTACTGGTCCACGTATCTGTGGTTAGGTGGACCTTGCCACAGATGGCGTTGCGCAGTGCACACTTGATTTTTTCGGATACTTGGTTGTGCAGGGAAGGCACGGCTCTCTTGGAGAAGTAGTGGCGGCTGGGAACAACATACTGTGGGACAGCAAGCGACATGAGCTGTTTGAAGCTCTCTCTGTCCACCAGCCTAAATGACAGCATTTCATAGGCCAGTAGTTTAGAAATGCTGGCATTCAGGGCCAGGAATCGAGGGTGGCTAGGTGGGAATTTACGCTTTCTCTCAAATGTTTGTGAGATGGAGAGCTGAACGCTGCCGTGTGACATGGTTGAGATGCTTGGTGACGGAGGTGGTGGTGGTGTTGGTGGTACATCCCCTGTTTGCTGGGCGGCAGGTGCCAACGTTCCTCCAGAGGCGGAGGAAGAGGCAGAGGCGGCAGCAGCAGAAGAGGCCGAGGCGGCAGCAGCAGAAGAGGTAGCAGGGGGAGCCTGAGTGACTTCCTTGGTTTTAAGGTTTTTACTCCACTGCAGTTCATGCTTTGCATGCAGGTGCCTGGTCATGCAGGTTGTGCTCAGGTTCAGAACGTTAATGCCTCGCTTCAGGCTCTGATGGCACAGCGTGCAAACCACTCGGGTCTTGTCGTCAGCACATTGTTTGAAGAAGTGCCATGCCAGGGAACTCCTTGAAGCTGCCTTTGGGGTGCTCGGTCCCAGATGGCGGCGGTCAGTAGCAGGCGGAGTCTCTTGGCGGCGGGTGTTCTGCTTTTGCCCACTGCTCCCTCTTTTGCTACGCTGTTGGCTCGGTCTCACCACTGCCTCTTCCTCTGAACTGTGAAAGTCAGTGGCTTGACCTTCATTCCATGTGGGGTCTAGGACCTCATCGTCCCCTGCATCGTCTTCCACCCAGTCTTGATCCCTGACCTCCTGTTCAGTCTGCACACTGCAGAAAGACGCAGCAGTTGGCACCTGTGTTTCGTCATCATCAGAGACATGCTGAGGTGGTATTCCCATGTCCTCATCATCAGGAAACATATGTGGTTGTGAGTCAGTGCATTCTATGTCTTTCACCGCTCGGGAAGGGCTAGGTGGATGCCCTTGAGAAACCCTGCCAGCGGAGTCTTCAAACAGCATAAGAGACTGCTGCATAACTTGAGGCTCAGACAGTTTCCCTGGTATGCATGGGGGTGATGTGACAGACTGATGGGGTTGGTTTTCAGGCACCATCTGTGCGCTTTCTGCAGAAGACTGGGTGGGAGATAATGTGAACGTGCTGGATCCACTGTCGGCCACCCAATTGACTAATGCCTGTACCTGCTCAGGCCTTACCATCCTTAGAACGGCATTGGGCCCCACCATATATCGCTGTAAATTCTGGCGGCTACTGGGACCTGAGGTAGTTGGTACACTAGGACGTGTGGATGTGGCAGAACGGCTACGTCCTCTCCCAGCACCAGAGGGTCCACTAACACCACCACGACCATGTCCACGTCCGCGTCCCTTACTAGATGTTTTCCTCATTGTTATCGTTCACCACAACAACAAAAATATTATTTGGCCCAATGTATTGTATTCAAATTCAGCTGAATATAAATTTGAGGCCTAGTATTTAGGCGCTGGGTGACCGGTATAGATTTACTGACAGAATTAGACTTGGAAATGCACAGTAGCGTGTGTGTGAAGTTATTCTGAATGACCCTATGTGCACCTTGAATATTATATACCCTTTTAGGGATAGATTTCAAATAGCTCTGATACAGCAGAAACCACTAAATTATGAAATTGCTAAATTGGGAATTGTATTTCAACCCAGAACAAAAAATGTGCTTTGACGGACACTAAATAACTTGCCCAGCAAGAACAGTACAGCGGTAACGACAGATTTAGCGGGATATAAATTTGAGGCCTAGTATTTAGGCGCTGGGTGACCGGTATGGATTTACTGACAGAATTAGACTGGGATATGGCCAAAAAATAACCACACTATTGCTGGTTAAATGCACTTGGTGTGACAGCTTGACCAACCACACTACTGAGGGTTAAATGCACTTGGTGACAGGCGCAGCTTGCCCCTGATGTAGTATATGGCCAAAAAATGAACAGACTATTGCTGGTTAAATCCACTTGGTGTGACAGCTTGACCAACCACACTACTGAGGGTTAAATGCACTTGGTGACGGGCGCAGCTTGCCCCTGATGTAGTATATGGCCAAAAAATGAACAGACTATTGCTGTTTAAATGCACTTGGTGTGACAGCTTGACCAACCACACTACTGAGGGTTAAATGCACTTGGTGATGGGCGCAGCTTGCCCCTGATGTAGTATATGGCCAAAAAATAAACAGACTATTGCTGGTTAAATGCACTTGGTATGACAGCTTCACCCTGATGTAGGCTTTAGCCAAAAAACAACCACACCATTGAGGGTTAAATGCACTTGGTGACAGGCGCAGCTTGCCCCTGATGTAGTATATGGCCAAAAAATGAACAGACTATTGCTGTTTAAATGCACTTGGTGTGACAGCTTGACCAACCACACTACTGAGGGTTAAATGCACTTGGTGACAGGCGCAGCTTGCCCCTGATGTAGTATATGGCCAAAAAATAAACAGACTATTGCTGGTTAAATGCACTTGGTGTGACAGCTTCACCCTGATGTAGGCTTTAGCCAAAAAACAACCACACCATTGAGGGTTAAATGCACTTGGTGACAGGCGCAGCTTGCCCCTGATGTAGTATATGGCCAAAAAATGAACAGACTATTGCTGTTTAAATGCACTTGGTGTGACAGCTTGACCAACCACACTACTGAGGGTTAAATGCACTTGGTGACGGGCGCAGCTTGCCCCTGATGTAGTATATGGCCAAAAAATAAACAGACTATTGCTGGTTAAATGCACTTGGTGTGACAGCTTCACCCTGATGTAGGCTTTAGCCAAAAAACAACCACACCATTGAGGGTTAAATGCACTTGGTGACAGGCGCAGCTTGCCCCTGATGTAGTATATGGCCAAAAAATAAACAGACTATTGCTGGTTAAATGCACTTGGTGTGACAGCTTCACCCTGATGTAGGCTTTAGCCAAAAAACAACCACACCATTGAGGGTTAAATGCACTTGGTGACAGGCGCAGCTTGCCCCTGATGTAGTATATGGCCAAAAAATAAACAGACTATTGCTGGTTAAATGCACTTGGTGTGACAGCTTCACCCTGATGTAGGCTTTAGCCAAAAAACAACCACACCATTGAGGGTTAAATGCACTTGGTCGCAGCTTGTGCTGGCGCACCACAAGACACAAAATGGCCGCCGATCACCCCAGAAAAAAGTTACTGACAAACGGTCTGGGCAGCCTAAAAACAGTGAGCAATTGAGTATCAGCAGCTCAATGATCCACAGCTGCAGATCGATCAGTTAATCAAGTCCTTTGGAGGAGTTAATCTGCCTAATCTCGCCCTACTGTCGCAGCCGCAACCTCTCCCTATGCTGATCAGAGCAGAGTGACGGGCGGCGCTATGTGACTCCAGCTTAAATAGAGGCTGGGTCACATGGTGCTCTGGCCAATCACAGCCATGCCAATAGTAGGCATGGCTGTGACGGCCTCTTGGGGCAAGTAGTATGACGCTTGTTGATTGGCTGCTTTGCAGCCTTTCAAAAAGCGCCAAGAAAGCGTCACAAAAGCGCCAAGAAAGCGACGAACACCGAACCCGAACCCGGACTTTTACGAAAATGTCCGGGTTCGGGTCCGTGTCACGGACACCCCAAAATTCGGTACGAACCCGAACTATACAGTTCGAGTTCGCTCATCCCTACCTACAACGTCATCTTGCTGCAGATGGAGTCACTGTGCATCGTTCAACCATTCGGCGCACTTTACACAAGGAGATGCTGTATGCGAGAGCGATGCAGAGGAAGCCTTTTCTCCGCCCAAGTGCCGCTTGAGGTGGGCTAAAGCACATTTGGACAAGCCAGCTTCATTTTGGATTAAGGTGCTGTGGACTGATGAAACTAAAATTGAGTTATTTGGCCATAACAAGGGGTGTTATGCATGGAGGAAAAAGAGCACAGCATTCCAAGAAAAACACCTGCTACCTACAGTAAAATATGGTGGTGGTTCCATCATGCTGTGGGGCTGTGTGGCCAGTGTAGGGACTGGGAATCTTGTCAAAGTTGAGGGACGCATGGATTCCACTCAGTATCAGCAGATTCTGGAGACCAATGTCCAGGAATCAGTGACAAAGCTGAAGCTGCGTCGGGGCTGGATCTTTCAACAAGACAACGACCCTAAACACTGCTCAAAATCCATTAAGGCATTTATGCAGAGGAACAAGTACAACGTTCTGGAATGGCCATCTCAGTCCCCAGACCTGAATATAATAGAAAATCCGTGGTGTGACTTAGGGCTCTTTCACACCTGCGTTCTTTTCTTCTGGCATAGAGTTCCGTCGTCGGGGCTCTATGCCGGAAGAATACTGATCAGTTTTATCCTAATGCATTCTGAATGGAGAGAAATCCGTTCAGGATGCATCAGGATGTCTTCAGTTCAGGACCGGAACGTTTATTGGCCGGAGAAAATACCGCAGCATGCTGCGCTTTTTGCTCCGGCCAAAAATCCTGAACACTTGTCGCAAGGCCGGATCCGGAATTAATGCCCATTGAAAGGCATTGATCCGGATCCGGCCTTAAGCTAAACGTCGTTTAGGCGCATTGCCGGATCCGACGTTTAGCTTTTTCTGAATGGTTACCATGGCTGCCGGGACGCTAAAGTCCTGGCAGCCATGGTAAAGTGTAGTGGGGAGCGGGAGAGCAGTATACTTACCGTCCGTGCAGCTCCCGGGGCGCTCCAGAGTGACGTCAGGGCGCCCCAAGCACATGGATCACGTGATCACATGGCACGTCATCCATGCGCATGGGGCGCTCTGACGTCGTTCTGAAGCGCCCCAGGAGCCGCACGGACTGTAAGTATACCGCTCCCCCGCTCCCCACTACTACTATGGCAACCAGGACTTTAATAGCGTCCTGGCTGCCATAGTAACACTGAACGCATTTTGAAGACGGATCCATCTTCAAATGCTTTCAGTACACTTGCGTTTTTCCGGATCCGGCATGTAATTCCGGCAAGTGGAGTACACGCCGGATCCGGACAACGCAAGTGTGAAAGAGGCCTTAAAGAGAGCTGTCCATGCTCGGAAGCCATCAAACCTGAATGAACTAAAGATGTTTTGTAAAGAGGAATGGTCCAAAATACCTTCAACCAGAATCCAGACTCTCATTGGAACCTACAGGAAGCGTTTAGAGGCTGTAATTTCTGGAAAAGGAGGATCTACCAAATGTTGATTTCATTTCTTTTTTGTGGTGTCCAAATGTATGCACCTGCCTAATTTTGTTTAAACAATTATAGCACACTTTCTGTAAATCCAATAAACCTAATTTCAGTTCTCAAATATCACTGTGTGTGTCTCCTATATGATATATTTAACTGACATTTTTTATCGCAACAACCAACGATTTATACAGGAAAATCATGACGATTAACAAGGTTGCCCAAACTTTTGCATCCCACTGTATGTGATGTATACATGTGTGTAATGTATGTAGTGCAATGTGTGATCATCACATACTGCACTACATACATTACACACATGTATACATCACATGCCCCCTCACAGTTATAATGCCAAGATATGTGCCCTCTTCACAGACTTAATGCTCACACATACCCCCTCACAGTAGTTATGCCCAGATATGTTCCCCCTCACAGTAATAATACCAAGATATGTGCCCTCTTCACAGATGTAATGCTCACACATGACCCTTCACAGTAGTTATGCCCAGATATGTGCCCCCTCACAGTAGTTATGCCCAGATATGTGCCCTCTTCACAGTAGTTATGCCCTGATATGTGCCATCTTCACAGTAGTTATGCCCTGATATGTGTCCCCTCACAGTAGTTATGCCCAGATATGTGCCCCATCACAGTAGTTATGCCAAATATGTGCCCTCTTCACAGTAGTAATGCTAACTCGTGCCCCCTCACAAGAGTTATGCCCTGATATGTACCCTCCTCACAGCTCACAGTAGTTATACCCTTATATGTGCCCTCCCCACAGTAGTTATACCCTGATATGTGCCCTCCTCACAGTAGTTATGCCCAGATATGTGCCCCCTAACAGTAGTTATGCCAGATATGTGCCCTCTTCACAGTAGTAATGCTCACACGTGCCCCCTCACAACCCACACTTGGGAGCCAGGTGAAGAAGGGGCTTCATCATCATCAGGAGAAGAGGGTGGCAGCTTGCCTGTCAGGAAGCGGCTGAGCCAGCAAGTCACTAGTGTGGCCGGGAGTCAGCAGGGTGGCAGCAATGGGAGGTCGGGAGCCAAACAGGCACAAAATAGACCACCAGAGGACCCGGACACACAACGTGGCAGTATGCAGTGGAGATGGAGGCAGGGAGTCCCTCCGAGTCACTTGCACAAATGCCCCGATGCATTCTCACTTGCGTAGTGACAGCCGAATTGTCACCATTCAGCAGAGGGATGACTTCTGGCTCTCCCGCTTGTTGGACCCTTGATACTGGTCCAGAATGGGGGCCTTATTTACACCCACCGAGAGGGAGGACAAACTGAACTACTACAGAGACATCCTATGTAGTCAGTTGGCTGCTGCCTATCTGCGCTATCGTCCATCCTCTTGCAGGTCTGACCAGGGGGGCCCTCTGTGCTCACTTTCTACTGCCATGGCTGCTGCGGAGGGGTGGGGTGGCAGGAGAAGAACCAACTCCATCAGTAGCAGCCTGAGTCTACAGTCGCTGATAAGTAGCTTTCTTCACCCGCATAGTGAAGAAACTATTCACCAGCAGCAGCAGGTAGACCTGGAGCAGGAACTGAAGCAGCAGATGGTGGCATACTTGGACATCACCTTGCCACCCCACATTGAAGATCAGCTGGACTACTGGGTAGCTAAACTGGATTTGTCGCCACAACTAGCAGTTTGCAGTGGAAAAGCTGTCCTGCCCGGCCAGTAGTGTGACATCAGAGTGGGTGTTTATGGCGGCAATGGCCATAGTTACCCCAAGGAGAACTCGCCTGTCAACCCAAAATGTGGAGAGACTGATCTTTGTCAAGATGAATCAGGTGTGGATCAGCCAGGATTTCCAACCACCAATTCCTGATGCATCAGACTAGATTATCCATGGTGCCAAACCAACACTATGATAAAAGAGACCGGTTTCTTCTGACTACCTGCCTCAGCTACTACTCTGATGCTGCAACACGCCTGATGCCACACATGTGATGCAAAATGATCCTTCTTTCACCCACCTTTGTCGCCGGTTACTGGTATTGCCACCCACCACCCCACTCTGTTACCGGGTCACTTTGTGGTCTCCTGATGCAGCTGCCATCTCTAAACTACAGTATGTCACCTTGCCACTCTGTGGTCTCCTGATGCTGCTGCCATCTCCACACTATGTCACCTTGTGTCATGCCCTGCTCAGGTTATGTGCGGAGGTCTGCCAGGTTAGCAGCACGTGTGTAGTTTTTTGTTTTGGAGTTGAGCTGTATCTGTCTCCCTTCAGGAGCACTGGGTGAGGGAAGGGAAGGGAACTCTGTGACAAGATAAGTTGGTTTTGTTTTCTTGTGTGTGTTCTGTCTAGGCGATGCCTGCCTCCTCCAGGTCTGAGAAAGCAAGCTGTCTCTTTCCCCCTCTCACCATCTTAGGGATTTATCATGAGCCTTAGGCACGGGGGCACGTTTATTCCCACCACTAGGGTCTGAACATGGGCACAGCAGTCTAGGGAGAGCTGATAGGGATTTTTTAAGGAGGTGACATTTATCCCCAGCTTCTGGCCTAGACACTTGTTTGTGGTTTTCTGTTGTATCTTGTAACCTGTCCAGCGTGACACCTTGCCACTCTATGGTCTCCTGATGCTGCTGCTGCTGCCATCTGCACATTATGTCAACTTGCCACTGTGTGGTATCCTCCCTCTGTTACTGCTGCTGCCATCTCTACACTATGTCACCTTGCCACTCTGTGGTCTCCTGATGCTGCTGCTGTAATCTCCACACTATGTCACCTTTCCACTCTGTGGTATCCTCCTGCTGCTACTGTTGCTGCCTTATCCACATTATGCCACCTTGCCACTCTGTGGTCTAATGATGCTGCTGCCATCTCCACACTGTGTCTCCTTGACACTCTGTGGTCTCCTAATGCTGCTGCTACTGTTATCTCCACACTATGTCACCTTGCTACTCTGTGGTCTCCTGACGATGCTGCTGCCATCTCCACACTGTGTCACCTTGCCACTCTATGGTCTCCTGATGCTGCTGCTGCCATCTCCACACTATGTCATCTTGCCACTCTATGGTATCCTCCTGCTGCTACCATCTCCACACTATATCACCTTGTCACTCTGTAGTATCCTACTGCAGCTGCCATCTCCAAACTATGTCACCTTGCCACTCTATGGTGTCCTGATGCTGCTGCTGTCATCTCCACACTATGCCACCTTGCCACTATGTGGTCTCCTGCTGCTGCTGCTATCTGCACACTATGTCACCTTGCCACTCTGTGGTATCCTCCTGCTGCTGCTGCCATATCCACATTATATCCCCTTGCCACTCTGTGGTATCCTCCTGCTACTGTTACTGCCATATCCACATCATGTCACATTGCCACTCTGTGGTCTGATGATGATGCTGCTGCCATCTCCACACTATCTCACCTTACCACTCTGTGGTATCCTCCTGCTGCTACTGCTGCTGCCATATCCACATTATGTCACCTTGCAAATCTGTGGTCTGATGATGATGATGCTGTTGCCATCTCCACACTATGTCAATTTGCCACCCCGTGGTCTCCTAATGCTGCTGCTACTGTTATCTCCACACTATGTCACTTTGGCACTCTGTGGTATCCTCCTGCTGCTACTGCTGCTGCCATATCCACACCATGTCATCTTACCACTCTGCGGTCTCCTGATGCTGCTGCTACTGCCATCTACACACTATGTTACCTTGCCACTCTTTGGTCTCCTGATGCTGCTGCTGCCATATCCACACTATGTCACCTTGCCACGCTGTGGTCTCCTGATGCTGCTGCTGCTGCCATCTCCCCACTATGTAACCTTGCCACTCTGTGGTCTCCTGCTGCTGCCATCTCCACACTATGTCACCTTGCCACTCTGTGGACTCCTGCTACTGCTGCTATGGCCATCTCCACACTATGTCATCATGCCACTCTGTGGTCTCCTGATGCTGCTGCTACAGCCATCTCCACACTGTCACCTTGCCACTCTGTGGTATCCTCCTGCTGCTACTGCTGCTGCCATATGCATGCTATGTCACCTTGCCACTCTGTGGTCTCCTGATGCTGCTGCTGCTACTGCCATCTATACACTATGTCACCTTGCCACTCTGTGGTGTTCTCCTGCTGCTGCCATCTCCACACTATGTCAACTTGCCACTGTGTGGTATCCTTCTGCTGTTAATGCTGCTGCCATATTTACACTATGTCACCTTGCCACTTTGTGGTCTCCTGATACTGCTGCTACCATCTCAACACTGTGTCACCTTGCCACTCTGTGGTCCCCTGATACTGCTGCTGCTAACTCCACACTATGTCACCTTGACATTCTGTGGTATCCTCCTGCTGCTGCCATATCCACATTATGTCACCTTGCCACTCAGTGGTATCCTCCTGCTGCTACTGCTGCTGCCATCTCCAGACTATGTCACCTTGCCACTCTGTGGTTTCCTGATGCTGCTGCTACTGCTATCTCCACACTGTGTCACATTGACACTCTGTGGTCTCCTGATGCTACTGCTGATGCCATCTCCACACTATGTCATCTTGCCACTCTGTGGTCTAATGATGATGATGCTGCTGCCATCTCCACACTGTGTCACCTTGACACTCTGTGGTCTCCTAATGCTGCTGCTGCTACTGTTATCCCCACACTATGTCACCTTGCCACTCTGTGGTATCCTCCTGCTGCTGCCATATCCACATTGTGTCCCCTTGCCACTCCGTGGTATTCTCCTGCTGCTACTGTTGCTGCCATATCCACATTATGTCACCTTGCAAATCTGTGGTCTGATGAAGATGCTGCTGTTGCCATCTCCACACTATGTCAATTTGCCACTCTGTGGTATCCTCCTGCTGCTACTGCTGCTGCCATATCCACATCATGTCACCTTGCCACTCTGTGGTCTCCTGATGATACTGCCATCTATACACTATGTCACCTTGTCACTATGTGGTATCCACCTTGTGCTACTGTAGCTGCCATCTCTACACTGTGTCACCTTGACACTCTGTGGTCTCCTAATGCTGCTGCTGCTGCTACTGTTATCCCCACACTATGCCACCTTGCCACTCTGTGGTCTCCTGATGCTGCTGCTGCTATCTCCACACTATGTCACTTTGGCACTCTGTGGTATCCTCCTGCTGCTACTGCTGCTGCCATATCCACACCATGTCACCTTGCCACTCTGTGGTCTCCTGATGATACTGCCATCTATATACTATGTCACCTTGCCACTATGTGGTATCCACCTGTTGCTACTGCAGCTGCCATCTCTACACTATGTCACCTTGCCACTATGTGGTCTCCTGATGCTGCTGCCATCTCCACACTGTCACCTTGCCACTCTTTGGTCTCCTAATGCTGCTGCTGCCATCTCCACACTGTCACCTCGCCACGCTGTGGTCTCCTGATGCTGCTACTACTGCTATCTCCCCACTATGTAACCTTGCCACTCTTCTGTGGTATCCTCCTGCTGCTACTGATGCTGCCATATCAACATTATGTCATCTTGCCACTCTGTGGTCTAATGATGATGATGATGATGCCATCTCCACACTGTGTCACCTTGACACTCTGTGGTTTCCTAATGCTGCTTCTGTTATCCCCACACTATGCCACCTTTCCACTCTGTGGTCTCCTGATGTTGCTGCTATCTCCACACTATGTCGCCTTGCCACTCTGTGGTATCCTCCTGCTGCTGCCATATCCACATTGTGTCCCCTTGCCACTCTGTGGTATCCTCCTGCTGCTACTGTTGCTGCCATATCCACATTATGTCACCTTGCAACTCTGTGGTCTGATGCTGCTGCTGCCATCTCCACACTATCTCACCTTACCACTCTGTGGTATTCTCCTGCTGCTACTGCTGCTGCCATATCCACATTATGTCACCTTGCAAATCTGTGGTCTGATGATGATGCTGCTGTTGCCATCTCCACACTCTGTCAATTTGCCACCCTGTGGTCTCCTAATGCTGCTGCTACTGTTATCTCCACACTATGTCACTTTGACACTCTGTGGTATCCTCCTGCTGCTACTGCTGCTGCCATATCCACACCATGTCATCTTGCCACTCTGTGGTCTCCTGATGATACTGCCATCTATACACTATGTCACCTTGCCACTATGTGGTATCCACCTGTTGCTACTGCAGCTGCCATCTCTACACTATGCCACCTTGCCACTCTGTGGTCTCCTGATGCTGCTGCTGCTATCTCCACACTATGTCACCTTGCCACTCTGTGGTATCCTCCTGCTGCTGCAATATCCACATTGTGTCCCCCTGCCACTCTGTGGTATCCTCCTGCTGCTACTGTTGCTGCCATATCCACACCATGTCACCTTGCCACTCTGTGGTCTCCTGATGATACTGCCATCTATATACTATGTCACCTTGCCACTATGTGGTATCCACCTGTTGCTTCTGCAGCTGCCATCTCTACACTATGTCACCTTGCCACTATGTGGTCTCCTGATGCTGCTGCCATCTCCACACTGTCACCTTGCCACTCTTTGGTCTCCTAATGCTGCTGCTGCCATCTCCACACTGTCACCTCGCCACGCTGTGGTCTCCTGATGCTGCTGCTACTGCTATCTCCCCACTATGTAACCTTGCCACTCTTCTGTGGTATCCTCCTGCTGCTACTGATGCTGCCATATCAACATTATGTCATCTTGCCACTCTGTGGTCTAATGATGATGATGCTGCTGCCATCTCCACACTGTGTCACCTTGACACTCTGTGATTTCCTAATGCTGCTACTGTTATCCCCACACTATGCCACCTTTCCACTCTGTGGTCTCCTGATGTTGCTGCTATCTCCACACTATGTCGCCTTGCCACTCTGTGGTATCCTCCTGCTGCTGCCATATCCACATTGTGTCCCCTTGCCACTCTGTGGTATCCTCCTGCTGCTACTGTTGCTGCCATATCCACATTATGTCACCTTGCGACTCAGTGGTATCCTCCTGCTGCTACTGCTGCTGCCATCTCCAGACTATGTCACCTTGCCACTCTGTGGTTTCCTGATGCTGCTGCTACTGCTATCTCCACACTGTGTCACATTGACACTCTGTGGTCTCCTGATGCTACCGCTGATGCCATTTCCACACTATGTCATCTTGCCACTCTGTGGTCTAATGATGATGATGCTGCTGCCATCTCCACACTGTGTCACCTTGACACTCTGTGGTCTCCTGATGTTGCTGCTATCTCCACACTATGTCGCCTTGCCACTCTGTGGTATCCTCCTGCTGCTGCCATATCCACATTGTGTCCCCTTGCCACTCCGTGGTATTCTCCTGCTGCTACTTTTGCTGCCATATCCACATTATGTCACCTTGCAAATCTGTGGTCTGATGAAGATGCTGCTGTTGCCATCTCCACACTATGTCAATTTGCCACCCTGTGGTCTCCTAATGCTGCTGCTACTGTTATCTCCACACTATGTCACTTTGGCACTCTGTGGTATCCTCCTGCTGCTACTGCTGCTGCCATATCCACATCATGTCACTTTGCCACTCTGTGGTCTCCTGATGATACTGCCATCTATACACTATGTCACCTTGTCACTATGTGGTATCCACCTTGTGCTACTGTAGCTGCCATCTCTACACTGTGTCACCTTGACACTCTGTGGTCTCCTAATGCTGCTGCTGCTACTGTTATCCCCACACTATGCCACCTTGCCACTCTGTGGTCTCCTGATGCTGCTGCTATCTCCACACTATGTCACTTTGGCACTCTGTGGTATCCTCCTGCTGCTACTGCTGCTGCCATATCCACACCATGTCACCTTGCCACTCTGTGGTCTCCTGATGATACTGCCATCTATATACTATGTCACCTTGCCATTATGTGGTATCCACCTGTTGCTACTGCAGCTGCCTTCTCTACACTATGTCACCTTGCCACTATGTGGTCTCCTGATGCTGCTGCCATCTCCACACTGTCACCTTGCCACTCTTTGGTCTCCTAATGCTGCTGCTGCCATCTCCACACTGTCACCTCGCCACGCTGTGGTCTCCTGATGCTGCTGCTACTGCTATCTCCCCACTATGTAACCTTGCCACACTTCTGTGGTATCCTCCTGCTGCTACTGATGCTGCCATATCAACATTATGTCATCTTGCCACTCTGTGGTCTAATGATGATGATGCTGCTGCCATCTCCACACTGTGTCACCTTGACACTCTGTGGTTTCCTAATGCTGCTACTGTTATCCCCACACTATGCCACCTTTCCACTCTGTGGTCTCCTGATGTTGCTGCTATCTCCACACTATGTCGCCTTGCCACTCTGTGGTATCCTCCTGCTGCTGCCATATCCACATTGTGTCCCCTTGCCACTCTGTGGTATCCTCCTGCTGCTACTGTTGCTGCCATATCCACATTATGTCACCTTGCGACTCTGTGGTCTGATGCTGCTGCTGCCATCTCCACACTATCTCACCTTACCACTCTGTGGTATCCTCCTGCTGCTACTGCTGCTGCCATATCCACATTATGTCACCTTGCAAATCTGTGGTCTGATGATGATGCTGCTGTTGCCATCTCCACACTATGTCAATTTGCCACCCTGTGGTCTCCTAATGCTGCTGCTACTGTTATCTCCACACTATGTCACTTTGACACTCTGTGGTATCCTCCTGCTGCTACTGCTGCTGCCATATCCACACCATGTCATCTTGCCACTCTGTGGTCTCCTGATGATACTGCCATCTATACACTATGTCACCTTGCCACTATGTGGTATCCACCTGTTGCTACTGCAGCTGCCATCTCTACACTATGCCACCTTGCCACTCTGTGGTCTCCTGATGCTGCTGCTGCTGCTATCTCCACACTATGTCACCTTGCCACTCTGTGGGATACTCCTGCTGCTGCCATATCCACATTGTGTCCCCCTGCCACTCTGTGGTATCCTCCTGCTGCTACTGTTGCTGCCATATCCACATTATGTCACCTTGGCACTCTGTGGTCTGATGATGCTGCTACTGCCATCTTTACACTATTTGCCACTCTTTGGTATCCTGCTGCTGCTGCCATCTCCACACTGTTACTTTGGCACTCTGTGGTCCCCTGATGCTGCTGCTTCTGCCATATCTATATTACAGATGTAGTAGAGTTAACACACATGCTTTATAAGACATGTTATCTAAATTTAATGCGTTAAGCAAACACCAATTGCTTTTCAATGGCTATTGTTTCAAGATAACTCAATGAGTTAAGAAATTTGAGTTTTACACACCTCTTCTTCAGCCACTGAAGAAGAGGTGTGTAAACCTTCGAAACGCTTATAGCAATTCTGGCAATTCGATTACAGTAACTACAGACGACAATCTGAAAGAAACAGCGCGCTGCAATCTGTAAAGAGGTGACGTATAGAAACCACATGGGATGCCACGTGAGAAGCCACTAGGTACGTGATCGCCTTTCGAAAATACGGATCACCATTCGAAAGTTCTGTTTGAATTTTAACACACCACTGAAGCCTACATTTGAGTTGAACTAGTGGGAAAAGAAACCATCGCTGACTAAGCATGCGGTCTATCCTGTCGAATAAAAACCACTAGAAGTGGTGAAGACACAGTAAAAGAGACTGCTTATCTTTGTCCATATGTTCGTTCATCTGCTAACAAAGAAAATATAAGAGGATTTATATGCTAACATTGCGAACAATATTTGGAAGACTTTTTTTCCTTTTTTCTCTTGCATTTCTTGTCGTTTCCTACAAATACTCGATGCCTCTTGAGATCGATTTTTTTTTTAAACATCTTAACTGTTCCATTATCAGTTTCAACAGTCGATTATAACATCGATTTATAATCGAAAATTACAGAATTTGTTTTTAAGTGATATGTTTTAAATGTTTATTTTAGTGTTATGATGATATGTTTATATAAACTTTTTTGATGCAACACCCTATGACCTGAGTGCCCGTTATCTACACATAATTTTACTTTTCGCTTGTTTATTGGGGTAAACATTTACGTGAGCACCTGATCCCATTTGGATTGGAGGTGAGCCTCCTGCTTACACATTTCCACACTATGTCAACTTTCCACTCTGTGGTATCCTGCTGCTGCAGCCATCTCCACACTCTGTCACCTTGCCACTCTGTGGTATCCTGCTGCTGCTGCTGCGATATACACACTATGTCACCTTGCCACTCTTTGGTATCCTTCTGATGTTGCTGCTGTTGCCACCACCTTCACACTTTGTCTTTGGGCCACTCTGTGGTCTTCTCATGCTGCTTCCACCTCATCAATATGTCATAGGCCCACTCTGGACTTCTCATGCTGTTCCCACCCTCCCCACTTTATGACTGGGCCACTATTTTGCCTTTTGGCCTGGCTGACATAATGATTTATTTGACCTTTCTTCTTATCTGTCAGAAGGAAGGAAAAATTAGACGCACAACGGATCCTGTTTGTGTAGCAGCTGTAAGGCCTGTATGGTCCCATCAGAATTGTCTTATGATTTGGTAGCCAAAAGCAGGAGTGGGTACAAAACACAGAAGACATGCAAATATTCCATTCACCTGTCAGTTCTGTTTTACATCCACTCCTGTTTTTTCGGGGCATTAGTAAATGCCAATTGCGGACAAGAATAGGCATTTTCTATTAAGTGCCAGCCATGTGCGGTCTGCAAAATGCGAACGGACCCTTATAGTAGTGATATTATTGTACATAGATGTCAGTATTATAGTACTGATATTATTGTACATAGATGTCAGCATTATAGTAGTAATATTATTGTACATAGGGGCAGTTTTATAGTAGTTATATTCTGGTACATAGAGGGCATGATTATCATAGTTATAGGCTTGTATATAAGAAGCAGTATTATCATGAGCTTAACTATAGCCATAGCACTTGCTATGGAGCCCAGAGGTAGGGAAAGGCGAAGTCAGGTGCAAGAACATTGTACTGTTTGGTAGAGAATAAGAATATGGTGGCTTTATGCTATAATCTGAGTTCTCTGATGTATAGTGCTATAATACATAAAATTACAGTACTTATTGCTACTAATGCTGCTGTTTAAATTTTCTTACGCCAGGTGTTGGGAGCCCATCTTATTTTGCTATGGGGCTCTATAAATTATAGGTACGCTCCTGAGTATTATAGCAGCTATATTCTTGTACAAGGAGCAGGATTATAGAGTTATATTCTTGGATATAAGGGGCAGAATTATGTTTGCTATAATGTTAGACATTGGGGTGATAATTCAGTAGTTCAGTTCTTCACTTTCCCCATTCTTTTTGGCAGCTCATACAAAGTACATTGTTCACCAGAGGGCGACAATGAACACAAGAGATGCACCTCCAAGACTAGAAAGAAAATGAGATCTGTGTTATTTTTCTCGAGGCATGAGCAGAGTGAAACACTTAGTAAACACAATTTGGAAAAACCTCTTTACCATTCAGCTCCAAAATATTTTTCGGCAACATTAATGTGAATCTCAGTAATGTCTGGAATTGCTCTCTAATTAAGTTTATAAATGACTTTCCTCATATATTACTTACTTAGTACTTAATTTTTTTATTTTTTTTTGTGTGAAACCCTTTAAGTAAATTAATTCAGAGAATTATCATATGCAGAGCTGAGCAATGTCTTCTTCTCATACATTTTATCGGAATGGTACATTTCATTATTTACAGTCTCTGTCTCGGCTCGCTGAACGCTCGGTGCATCTATAGTACCATCCAAGAATCACAGATCTAAGTCATTTATTATTAACCAAAAGTGGGGAAAAAATCTAAGTGTTTGTCTGGGCAGTTAGTCACAGCTTCTCCTTCTTCAAACATTATGTCAAGCACAGCTTCTACCCCATGTCGTATTAATGCCATAACACTGAAGCCTTCCAACAGTCTACATCATTTCACATGAGGGGTCTGGTTTGAAGCCCTATGCTAAAATAAGCACAACACACTCAATAGACAATTACTCTTTTTTGCAATTAGTTATCTTGGGGAGCCACTAATGTTCTGAAACTTCTACACTATGGTAGATTATCATGTATGGCCAGCTTTTTAGAACAGGGCCATACATGAACTAAAGGGACTCCTATAGTAAAATTAGGCCTTCTGCTGGATTTTTGGGTGATGCCTAATACCATCAGCTGAGAATCCAGGTGCAGGAGGATACAGATCTTGTTAATTCCTACCCTCCTTCATATTACTTGGGGGAGGTAGAGCAGAAGCACCATTTGGCTGTTTTCTTTTCATTTGTTGGCCTACATTTATTATGAACTTCATCAGGACTGTTGATAGCAATATCTGGTTGTCTGTCTATCAGCTTCCATTTTGTACCCTTCTCAATACAACTTAGTAAAATAGGGAAGGCATGTCCTACCCATTACATATATTTCATTTGGTTCATGGGTGAGGGAACACAGAATACATTTATACATTTATATACATTTAAAGGGAATGTGTCACAGATTTATTTTTCTGCCAGTTAAAACCAGATAGCAACACATATATTTTTTCTAATTTGTTTTTATTTTATTAATGCTATTTGCTGAACATAATTATGGGGGCTGCCATCTTGCCTAAGCTGTTCCTAACACCACTTACAAAGCATTAAGAAAATTGCTTGACAGCAGACACATGATTTATGCAGAGTTTTATGTTTTTTGTTTAAATATAGATATTGACATGGAAAATTAAACATAACCACCAAAATTATTTCAATTTTTTTTTTACATAAAACTGTGATTTAAACAATAGGTCATTTTCTGATGGCACATTCCCTTTAAGATCATCATGCTGGGGACCAAGTTTGCCCATCATTACTTATTATTATTAAGTTCTTGTATTTCTATGTGAAACTCAGGAACAACTAGACTTCTATGTGGCCTAAGGTAAAGTTTGGACCTTGGTCCCGCTTCCCCACTAGCTTGCTACCCAGAGGTATCTTTCCTCCCCCAAATAAATGATATGTTCACAATAAATAAAAAAATTACTATTTCTTTACCTGTTAAACCTTCACTGATCGAGCCCCATCACTCTGATGCTGAGCTGGAGGGACCCATTGGCCGATGTTGGCATTGAAGGGAAATGCAGCAAGTCCCTGAGGAGCTGGTACAGAGGATGGGAGTGGTAGTGGTTCTGATGAGATGTTGTGTCATGGTGTATTCCTTCAGACCTCTGCTCCTTGGGGATCAGTGCTGTGGAAAGGTAGTTTGAAGAAATAGGCCAGAAGTAAAGGTATAAAAGTGCAAAATATCGCTTGTGGTGAATCCAGTGTGGTACAAGTGCAATATCTGTCACCAGCTGATGAGGTATGGTGGCTGGATAAGTGGCAATTTAATGGCACCTAAGATGTACTGTCTTGCTGATATCTCTCTTGTAATTCTGGCTAACAATAGTATGCCGGCACTTGCGGAGATAGGTGTCCGCTGTGTGAAACAGGTTTGGAGTTAGTCTGCCTTGGATGTTGTGTAGATGATGGGTGTCTGATCTGTATTCCCTCACCTGCAGCAGGGTCTGTAAAGCTGTGATTTGCTCTTTACTCTGCTAACAAGCTGTAGCTTCAAAGGACTCCTACCAGGAGGAGAGGAACATTGTGGTTAACCCTGTTGCTGCCAACCATACCTCCTCTGCTGGTGTACAGGGCATTCACAAGGCATAACAACACATAACAATAACCAAGCAAAACTATTGCAGATATCTCCAGGTCTAGTTTACTGCAGAAGGAGCGTCACAGCTTCTAATGTGTGTACTGTCATGCTGACCAGAAGGAGGAGGTGAATACCTTTAGTATTTAATCATATTCATTGTATACATCATACATGGAAACAGTTGAAAACTGTGCTGGCCCCTTCCTCTCTGAGCTCAGTTGCACTCCAGTGACTGTGATCCTTATGCTATTGGTGAAACTTCTCCCTAGGACGCCTTTTTTTGGGTGGCATTCCACAGGTGAGTTTGGGCTCATAATTTTGTTGGGCTTCTGGCAGCAGTACCAATTTTACTTCAATGGTGGTGGGTCCTAGTCTTTATGGCAGTCTAGGTGAATGTCGTGGACTATTCTATTTTTATGGACATTATCTTGACTTTCTATACCACTGAGCACCACCGAGGCTCCACAGCTCACTGCCATCCTATAGGGATGACCGTGGAGCTAGTGTTGACCTGATTTGTTCATTTTTTTTTAACATGAGTTGGTTCTATCATATGTAACTCCTTGGGTGTGAGTCTTTTTACGTGTCAAAATTCTTTTTTATAGGAACCTGTTATGTTGGGCATGGCATCTAATCTGCAGACAGCATGGTGTAGTCAAGCAGGATCTGGGCAGATTGAGATAGTTTTGGGAAAAGAGTCAGTAAACCTTGCAATTTATTCATTTACATCTCTGCTCTTTTATTGTTTAGGAATCTATTGGTCAGTTTAACTTAGTAATTGATAGCGACATCTTGACATCGCGTTAATTAATTTATTTTACTCACTTATATAATGCTGACATATTCTGCAGCATATTTCAGGACATTAGCATCATGCTGTCCTCCGATGGGGCTCATAATTTAAGTTCCCTATCAGTATGGACTGTGGGGGGAAATCAGAGTACCTGGACGAAACCCACGCAAACATTGGGAGAACATATGAACTCCGTGCAGACGTTGTCCATGGTCATATTCAAACCTAGGACCCAGGGGCTGCAAGGCACCAGTGCTAGCCAGTGAGCCATTGTGCTCCCTCAACGCATAGAAAAACAACTGTCAATCAAACATTAGGATGGCCAACTTAACTCCTGAGTTAAGGTAAGCAAACTTACTCTAACAAATTGATCTGTCTCATCAGCAGGACTTCTTCACCTGTGAGGGGCTGCACAATGGCAGCTATGAAACTGAAGCTGAGCCTCTGCCCTTGCTCTGCAAACCAGAGTAGTGGCGTAAGCAGGACATTTTCAGGGCCAGGCTAAATGTCAGGGTCCAGGCCAGGGATGGACTGGGAACTTAAAGTGGCCCTGGAAAAAATACTAAAAGTGGCCCAGTTTTGTGTTCGGGTGCAGATTGATGGAAGGCAGGGCCAGCAATACCATATTGTGGCACATTATTCTACCCTAACAGAGCCAAATACCACAGTCCATCACAAAATACGGCCAGCAGAAAAAAATACATCTCCAAAAACTTCCACTGGCCGGCCGTGAGGAGGGCTCCGTTGGATCCCTGGGCATCGGCCCACTGGGAAACTTCCCTGTAAGGTCTATGGCCAATCTGCCTGTGGCCCAGACCCTGTCAATCTAGCGACAGGTGGCCAGAGGTGAAGAAGTCCTGCTGATAAGACAGGTCGATTCATCAATTTGCTCATCTCTAATCCAGACCATTAAAGTTCAGGTTCAGATGGTACACGTGGTAGTACGAGTAATCCTCAAATGTTAAGTAAATTTCAGGCTGATTTCAGAATTGAGCCAAAAGGCATGGATATGTCAAACAGGCCAGAAGTCAGCAATGTGGGATGACATGGTGAAATCAATGACTCGAGGAATGGCAATAACCAGTTGTTTGGAGCTGAAGACCAAGCAACAGGTAAAGGAGCAGGTCCGCTTTAAATATCCTGGAAGTCTGGGCTTACAGAGCTGAGATGTTAAAGGGGTATTCCCATCTCAGAAAATGGGGGCATATTGCTAGGATATGCCCCAATTGTCTGATAGGTGCACAGATCTCGTAAACGCAGCTGAAAACAAAGCCAGTAAATTGGTGGCCAAGTAGGCCTGGTCCATTCCTATTGGCCCGCTAAAAATAGCCAAGTGGTGCGCTCCGCTATTTTCAGAATCCCAATAGAAATGAATGGGAGCACACCGTGCTTGTGTGGCCACCACTTCCATTCACTTCTATGGGGCCGATGGAGCCAAGCCAGTGCTTGGCTATTTCCGGTGGCCCCATAGAAATGAATGGAGGGCAACCGTGCGTGCACTGGCTGTGTTTACGAGATAGGGGCGGACCCGAGGTGGCAGAGGTGGGACCCGCACCTATCAGACAATGTGGGCATGTCCTAGCAATATGCCCCATTGTCTGAGATGGGAAAACCCCTTTAAGTCTAAAAAGCAGACAATTCCACTGCCATGAGTCCTGTGGATAGAGCAGACCCAATATAGAACTTTTCCACTGCTTCCATTCACAATAAATGTAAACTGGCTCTCTCACAGGCTGATTTTAATTAATGCAAATATAAAGCTGAAGCCTGCCCTCCCTGTATTTATTGGAGGCAATTGGCACCAAAATAGGTAGAAATTAGTGTAGGTTCCTGTTCAAAAGAGATCACCTTTTGTATTTGATTTTGTACAAAATGTATTTGCCAAGAATCTCACACTTATATAATGAGTATAGTATTAGCACTAGTGTATTTTCTATAGTGAGTATGGCACTATTTTAGGGTCCAGTCACACGTCCGTTGTTTCTTTCCTGATCTGTTCAGTTTTTTGCGGAACAGATCTGGACATGATCTGGACCCATTCATTTTCAATGGGTCCTGAAAAAAATCGGACAGCACAATGTCTGATTTTTTTTCAGGCCCCTTTGAAAATGAATGGGTACAGATCTGGTCCAGATCTGTTCCGCAAAAAACGGAACAGATCAGGAAAGAAACAACGGATGTGTGAATGGACCCTTAGGCTCCATTCACACGTCCGCAATGTGTTTTGCGGATACACGGAGACACGGATCCGCAAAACACGGAAAGCGGCAATGTGCGTTCCGCATTTTGCGGACCGCACATTGCCGACATAATAGAATATGCCTGTTCTTGTCCGCAATTGCGGACAAGAATAGGACATGTTCTATTTTTTTGCGGAAACGGAAGCACGGATGCGGAAGTGCGGATCCGCAAATGTGGATGCGGACAGCACATTCTGTCCCCATAGAGAATGAATGGGTCCGCACCCTTTCCGCAAAATTGCGGAAAGGATGCGGACCCATTTTGCGGACGTGTGAATGGAGCCTTATACTTTTTTTTTGTGTTTCCAGAGTGATGTTGCATTGTGATCACCCATAATGCCTTGCAGACAATCAGCAGCTAGCCAGCCTCTGTGATGTCACAGCCCTTTAAAAGCCTCATCTTGCATAGTCTCCACCATTTGACTGTGATCTGAGCATAGGGAGAGACGTGAGAAATGCTAAAGACAGTGTTGCTAAAAGCTTTTAATTGTGGAATATTGGATAGGGAGAGTTCAGGGACAGTGTAGAGAGAGTGTATGAACAGTTTTATACACTGTAAGGAGAGTGCAGGGACTATAATCTGAAGCTGAAGAGATCTATAGTGAAGTTTGCATCAATCCCTGTGCAGGGCACAGAGCTATCTAATTGAACAGTGTCCTTCTTGTTCAATAGATAAGCAATTCCATTAGGCCTCTTGATTCTCAAATTAGGGTAAATAAGCTTTTTAATTTTACTGTTATTGGGGTGTCCACCTTGTTTACTAGGTAATTCCATTACGCCTTGATTCTCAAATTGGGGTGAATAAGCTGTTAAGTTCTACTGGTATTGGTATTACTACGTAATTCCATTACACTTTGATCCTCAATTTGGGGTGAATAAGCTGTCAAGTTCTACTGGTATTATTTAATAGATAAGCAATTCTATTAAGCCTTCATTCTCGAATTGGGGCAAATAACCTGTCTACTTCTACTGTTAGTGGGTGGCCACCTTTGTTTAATAGATAAGCATCCTCAGAATATCCTCCTTACACCTCAACGTCACAAAGCTAGAGCGCCGTAATCTCGCGATGCGCGAGCTAGCTCATGCAGTTCCTTCCCTGAGGCTGATGCCAGCACAGGGAAGGAACACTATGACGACACTGCGCAAGCGCTAGCTTGCTCATCGTGAGATTACGGCGCTCTAGCTTTGTGACGTCGGGGAGCAAGGAGGAGATTCTGAGGATGCAGGGCAGTGCTGGGCTCCTTCACACTGGACTCCTCTCCGGGACAGGACTCATCTTAGGTTAATTTGCATATGTATAAAATAGATTTTTTTTTACACAATAAAAGCACACAGAGCTATGGGGACTGCGTATTGCGGATGTGCTAGTGGCCATCTAGCAACCCATGTCCTCAGCTCTATACACAAAATCCAGGTGACAGGTTCCTTTTAATATTCTACTATTGTATAGTCAGGAAAGATTTAATGTTCCCATCATAATCTGTCAGGAAGCTTTTTCAGTCTGAGCACTGTAAACCCTGCTCTGACAAGTTTACAGACTCATCAAACCTATAAGGACAACAGGCTGGAAGACAGTTATGTGGAAAGGGACATCAGATGCCTAGGAAAGCTAGGTGACACTGACAACATCCCCTATGAGTCTGTTTTGCTACCGTATTGGTTTATGTGAAAGTGACTAGAAATGAAAGCCTCTAATACTTCTACGTAGTTTTCAAACCTCAATGAATCAGACTTTTATGTTGACTAGTTAATGTGATAAAATTATGTCAAAAACATTTTTAACCAATTCCAGACCAAGCCATTTACCCCCCTTCCTGACCAAGCCAAATTTTGTAAATCTGACGTGTCACTTTATTCAGTAATTTGGAATGCTTTGACTTATCCAAGACATTTTTAAACAGTTTTTTCATGAGACATTGTACGTCATGTTAATGGTAAATTTGAGCCAATATGTTTCACCTTTATTTATAAAAAGAAACCAAAATTTACAGAAAACGGATTTTCTGATTTTAAAGCCTCTTTCACACTAGCGAGTTTTTTTGTCCTGGTGCAATGTGTGAAGCAAACGCACAGCACAGGAAATATTGCAGCATGTTCTATAGTTTGCCTATTTTCTTACAGCCCTGGCTCCATAGAAGTGAATGGAGCTTGCGTCAAAGCAATCTGCATGCATTTCAGATGCAATGCGTTTTTCACTGATGGTTGCTAGGAGGTCTAGTTTGTAATGCTTCAGATTTTTCACAGGCTTAAAAAACAGATTGCATCAGCTCAGAAACACTTCTTTTTTTAAGAAAATTGTGCTTTAGGCCCAAACTTTCTTTTTCACAAAGGATAACAGGAGAATATCACCCCGCAATTTGCTACCCATTTTCTCCTGAACACAGTAACACCCCATTTGTGGTCGTAAACTGTTTCAGATTAGGCCAGTGGTCAAAAGGGAAGGAGCGGCATCTGGATTTTCTAACATGGGATTTGCTGAAATGGTTTTAAAGAACCATAACTTTTTTTGTTGACTTTACTGTGTGGGGGCTTATTGTATGCAGGACAAGCTGTAGTTTTATACTCACCATTTTGGGGTACATTTGGATTTCTGATCCCTTCTTATCTCATTTTTTGAGAAGTGAGTTGAGCAAAAACTAAAATTCTGTCAGTTTATTTTATTTTTATTAGGTTCAACATGTGTTATATAGGATATCGTTATTCTGCAGATTGACATGATCATGGCGAAACCAAAGTTATATCAATTTTTTTTTATGTTTTACTACTTTTGCATAATTTTTATTTTTCAGCCAATGTAGATGTCTGAGAGCTTGTCTTATGCAGGACACAGTATACTTTTCATCAGTACCATTTTCGGTTACATAAAACTTTTTGCTGACTTGATTTTATGCGGGTCATTTATTAGACAGCGTTATTAGCGTTTTAGACACTGGTCTTAATAAGCCCCTGCACTGGAAGTGGATACGCCGAAGTTATGTAAAGGTACCAGCCGATGCTTCTAAATCTATGGCAGCAACGCGTCCCCTGCCAGCCTGTTCCTGCCCATGCCATGCCCACTTTTTTACACCTGACATGAAAGTCATAGATTGCGCTGCAAACTGCACCACAAAAAAGACTAATATAGACATATTTCTGTTTGCAAATAACCCCTTATGTTTTTCAGAGGCGAGGTGACCAAAAAAAGCTGTTTTGTGTTATTTTTTTTTATATTTTTTTAAAGCGGTTCACTTGATGGTGTATGTTGTAGAAATATTATCTGTTGTAGAAATATTAATATTAGAAATCTGCTCTCCAATGTCTTTGTGTAAGGAAAGGTAAAAATCTCAATCGCCATCAGAGGCAGACACAGGTGTTCCCATGCTGAATTCTTGCTGAGCACTGCCCTTCCTCCTGCCCAGTCTGTTTCTTTTATTTACTAACAAAAGGTGTAAAAGGGGCTGGACCTAAACAAGGATACAGGAAGGGATGACATAGGAAGATGAGACCATAGCCAGCTCACAAACACATGTATCCTATAACCATCATTTAGAATAACCTAGCCAACAAACACATGTATGCAATAATCTACCATTACCACTGGAGTTAATTTTATCTAGCCTTGCTCAGCGATCAATGCCAGATAAAGTTACTATGATCCTCATGCATGTTTATTTACAGGACAACATCATTATCTCCAGCGGCTGATCAGGCGCACTAGAGACAACAAACGCACGTTCCTTTCATATATTGTTCTCTTAACAAATGCATCCATGCCAAGCCAATAAATCGGCGTTTTGCGCGGGAGCCCTAGCCGGCCTCCATACATCAGCCAACAAAACACTGCTCTGCTGAACACATCAGTCTCCCCCGGCCCACAGCCCAGTGCTTAGCACATGGACCATTCGGCGACGGAAAACTCTGCGCCCAGCAGCTGTGACAGGACATACGCGGGAAGATATCCACTCCAATGGTTTACCCTGACACTGAGAGACATGATGACAATACACAATATATTAAATACACATCCTAATAAAATTTCCACAACAGGTAGATCTTGTGATATTTTTATAGAGCCAGTTGTTACACGCATGGCAGTATCAAATATGTCCATTTTGTTTAAGTTTTACACAATTATTTTGGTGTTGCCATTTTCTTACAGCTATATTTTAGAATTTTTTTTGGGCTATGATCTTGTGTGAGAGCTTGTTTTTTGCTGCATGAGGTGATTTTTTCATTGCTACCATTTTGGGGTACATACAACTTTTAGATTGCTTGATATTAAGTTTATTTTTATTGTTTTTACACCGTTCACCTGATGGGGTAGATTATGTGATATTTTTGGAGAACCGGTTGTTACAGATGCAATAACAAATTATAATTTTTTATTTTTATAAAAAAAAAATTATTTAATTTTTATTTATTTTTTTATACTTTTTGTTTCCCATAAGGTCACACAAGACCTCTGCGGGACAATTAACATCATATTTTTTTTTTTCCCACTACTGATTTCTCCTGTAACTGGGGCTGATATAGTAGCTCCGGTTACAGGGGAAATTCAGCCTACAAAGAGGCTGTACAGCCTATACAGTACTCTACAGTTTCACTGCAGGGCTGATTGTGGTCTAAGAAAGACCCGACAGGTCCTGCACTCCCTCACAAACTGGTTTATTGCTTCTTTAGCTGTATATACAACGTTCCTTCAGTGCTCTGTATACACCGATCTAGAAGGCAGGGACACAGAGGAACAGTCCCTACCTTCTCTATGAGGTGCCTGCTGTCACTGATAGCAGGCTCCCCGCTCAGTAGCTGCACGATTAGTGTGCAGCTGCGATCTCTAAATTTACATTCTAAAATGTCCATTCAAAGATAAATCCCGACCCCCAGGACATTTATAGTCCGTCGGTGGTTGGTAAGTGGTTAAGACTACCCTGCCACCCAGTATCATACCATAACTTTAATACCGTATTTTTCCCTCTATAAGATGCACCTGACCATAAGAGGCACCAAGATTTTAAAAGAGGAAAATAAGACATTAGTTTTTCATTGGACCTCAGAGCAGACCCCCAAATTATATATATATATATCTCAATGAAAAAATGAAAAATGGAGGCACAGGCAAATGAGCAAGTCTGGGTGCACGTCCTTGAAGGAATAGGCTCTAGTATTGAGCCGAAACATTGCACCGCACGGGTGAATAAAGGAGTTATTTGTCCATAATCTATTGGAGTGCTGTTCATTTTCTAGAACATATATATATATATATATATGTATATAGTGGTGGGTTATGCTTGGGATTGCCTTTGCTGGGGTCAAAGGACACTTGTCTTTTCCATCCACTTCAGACCAAACATAGAGGAATGCATTTTAAACTTTTAAAGAAGACCTTTCACCACTCCTGACAACTTTTAATAGCTTAATGCATTCCCCATGTACTAACAATTCTGGTGTATCTATTCCTTTGGCTCTATGTTGTGCCATTCCTTCATAATTTCAACTAGAGGTTATGAATTAATTGCAAGTAGTTTGCAGTAAGGGTACAGAGGAGAGGTAACAAGTTTGAGGTGTATACCTGCACAATCTGAGAATGGCAGCACTGACTGGACAGAGTCAGACTGTGCAGACCCCCCCCCCCCCCTTCCAACTGGTTAACACCCCTCTGTACCCTTACTGTAGACTGCTAGCAATTCATTCATCATTTCTAATAGAAATAATAGAGGAATGGCACAGCATAAAGTCATAAGAATAGATGATCCAGAATTGTTATTACGGCATGCCAGACAGACAGGGGAATTACATGTGAGCTCATGGTGTAAGCAATAGGTGGGCCTAGGTAAATACAGTTCTGGTTACTCACGGTCACGTAGTCCCTGGGCAGGCTCGGATAAGTGAAGAGGAGAACAGCGCAATAATTCTCTGAGGAACACTCAAGGGACACAGGCCAGATGGTGGTTCGAGGTGCCCTTGATGGTCTGTATTAATGTGCCTATGGCAAGGTCCCTTGTAGTCGTGATGCCAGTACCGTTTGTGGTGGTACAACCATTTACTGTAGTGCTAATTGGGGAACTGAAGACTGAGACAAGGATGGTATAATTCAACTGATAACTTTTACTGAATGTTGCTCCTAATAACATCCAAGTATAGTACAGTGTCATTAAGATGGAGAGGGGAAAAACTGCAACAGATCCACTGCTGACAGGTGTAATGGGTGTCTATGTATTAAATATTATACGTTTGTAGCCCTACTGGTAGATGACTTCTAGGCTGGTCCTGGTTATCCCAGTGCAGGTTAGTGAGGCTGCCAGAGGCTGGTGAATCCTTCACTCTTCAATCCAAAGGTCCTAAGGCGCTTGTGGAGATTTCCGTAACCCTTTGGGGGTCTCCTACTGAGTGAATGGGGCACTTCAACTCAGGGATCAAACTCAGTCTCAGACTGAACTAGAACTAACTGGCTAGGCTGAAACACCCAGACTGCACTCTCTGCACACACTCAACTGGACTTAACTGGTTAGGCCTGAGCTGAGCTATATATATGGGAGGTGTTATCTCCCCCTAGTGGCAGGCTCAGTGTAATGCAATCTAAATACACCTGTAAGCAGGGATTATACATAAAGATGCATTGCAGCATCAAACAGGCTATATAAGGAATACAAAGCATAATGCAACCACTTTGCAGTACCCACGAGGGTAGTGGGACACTGCATACCCCCTTGTTTAACCCATGTCGTCCTCAACACGAAGATGAAGGTCTCTTGAAAAATACAAAAAGAGAACAATCCTGCAGGCATGAAGAACAGTACCATAACCCATAACAATACTTTTTCTTGAGATCTGAAAAGCAATTGGTTAGGCACAATTATCAGGCAAACATCAAGAATGGTGGTAAACAAGGGAAAAGGGAAATCTTTTCTTCCCTCTGGAGACTGGTGAACAGGGGCGCTCACCTGGCACAGCGGAACAATTATACACCAGGATAGTACATAATGGGGAAATAATGAACAGGGATGTAGGTCAGGAGGCTCACAGGGCATGAGTCCGTTCCCTGAGCATAGGGGATATAAAGACGATGAACAACACAGAGGCTCAGGTACGTTTAAGTCTATCTCCGGGCACAGGCTTGAATGTTGTGGCAACTAAAACAAAGAAGACTGTAGAGAGTCCTTGGAGTAAGGCAAATAATCATAGTCAAGAAGTCTCTTACCCAGGCTCTGTAGTCTCACCAAGAAGCGAAATTGTAATCCACATTAAACTGGAATAGCTGGAAGCATTCTCCTCTGGGTTTGCAGTAGATACTCCCTATAACGAGCAGATGGTTGTTCCTTGGTAATCCAACTGGATCTGCGAAGTGGTGGTCCTTCTTCTGACCTTCGCGCAAGGGGACTTGGTACCTCTGGAGTTTCTTGCCCTACTGAAACTTCTTCTTGAGGTGGTTACACTGGCTGACATGACACTGGACTGACTGGAGCAGGCACAGCAATGTTTAACCATGGTGTAAGGAACCATTTTAGAGGATCTTTTTCTCCCATTAGTTTTTCAACAGTTTGCATGGGCTCTACAGACTTAACTGGTAGTTCAGGCACTTGAATTAGAGGCTGATGTTCCTCTGCAACAGTCTCGTCTGGAAGGATTCCTCCTGGAGTATCTTTCTCCTTGTTACACAGTTTCAAGCAATTGCGATGTACTATTTGAGGCAATTTGTTTTCTCTGGTGATCTCATAGGTGTCAGTTGCTGGATTAGGGATAGCTGAAACAATGTATGGGTCTCTTTACCACTTACTGTCCAACTTGCTGGTGCAATAATTGTTCTTTAGCCACACATAGTCACCAATTTTAAGTTGCTCTGCTTTGGCAGATTGGTCATAATCTTTTTGCTGCCTTTTATGAGCATGTTCCATGCGGTCGTCAACAATTTCTTGTGCATCAGCTAGACGTCTTTGGTACTCGCTCACCCAATCAGTTTTTGGCAATGGATAGATGGCATCAGGCACTTGTACGTCCAAAGTATGGTCAGCAGGTAGTTTACCTTGTCGGCCAAACATGAGGTAGTAAGGTGTATACTCAGTGGAACATTGAATGGTAATATTATAGGTATACATCAATTGAGGCAGAAGAGTAGGCCAATCATTCCTGGTTGCAGGTGGCACATCTCTAAGCATTTCTATTAGGGTCTGGTTCATTTTTTCACAAAGTCCATTACCTTGGGGATGGTAAGCTGTCGTTCTGATTTTCTGGCAATTGTGAAGCGAACACAGTTCTTTAAAGAGTTGCGATTCAAAGGTAGATCCCTGATCTGTAGGATTTTTTTTTCTGGACATCCGTATGGTAACAGGAAATGTTTCCAGAAGGCATCTGCAGTTGTTTTAGCGGTCAAGTCCTGAACAGGTACGACTACAATGAATTTGGTGTAGTGGTCAATGATGGTCATAGCGTATGTGTAGCCTGAGCGACTTGGTTCCAGCTTCACGTGGTCAATTGCAACGATTTCCAATGGTGTCTGGCTTACATTAGGATGTAAGGGTGCTCTTTGGTCATGCTTTTCACCTTGTCCAACAGCACAGGCGGAACACTCTCGACACCACTTCTCAATGTCTGCTCGCATTCCAATCCAAGAGAATCGTCTACGGACGGTAGCTTCTGTCTTCTGCACGCCAAAGTGTCCTGATTTGTTATGGTAAATCTCGAGAATGATGCTTGCATCTCGGCGGGGGATTAGGATTTGGTATACCCTGTCATAGGTAACTGGATCAAGGCTTCTTCTCAATAGTAGGCCCTTCTGCAGGAAGAGTTGCTTACGTTGTCTCCACAACTTCAACAGTTCTGGGTGTCCATTTCTTCTGCGGATTCTCTCTGGTGCTCTTCCAGTGGTGAGTCATGTAGTTCTCCAATTACTCTACTTTCTGACTGAAGTTTGATCCATCTCTCCTTTTCAATTTGAGATTCTGGATTGTTCTGTAGATGGGGATTTAGGACTCTAACCCTAAGGGATAGGCATCCTTGGGGGTGATTTGATAAATTTTTCTGTAATCCACACAGAACCTGATATTGCCATCCTTTTTCCAGACAAGAACTTGGGGTTCAGCCCATGGACTATGGCTGTCTTGGATAATATTGGAATCCTTCATCTCTCAGATCATTTGTTTCACAGATTGGTACATTGTTGGTGGTATAGGCGGGTACCTTTCTTTTATTGGAGTGTGAGAGCTGGTAGTGATAGTGTGTTTGATCCCACGGACTTCCCCATAATCCGTAGAGTGCTTACTGAAGGCTTGATGATGTTACTTCACAATGTTCAAAACTCCTTCAATTTGGTTTTCAGGCGTAGAGCTGTCTCCCACGTTAAGTACTTCCCACGTGATGCAGGCGGAGCATGTTCTGGAGTACTAGAGCTCTGCGCAGATTGTTCTGCTTTAATTGCAGGCATGCTGATAACATCCTGGAAACAGATTTGCAATAACTGAGCAACAGGATAATGTTTAGTAAGGGTAACATGGTGATCATTCAGGTTTATGAGACGGACAGGCACTTTGCCTTGGGAAACAGTTACTAAGCTCCTTGCAGCTCTGACTAGAGGATGATCATCTAGCACAAAGGGCTCTACCATGGCTTGGTCGTCTTGACCTTGAATTCCCAGGGTGACACAGCACCATATGAGTGTCTTGGTATTTGGTTTAAGGATCACAGGCTGGTAACCTTGGATGCGGACACAGCAGATTTATCCCTTCTCATTGCCGAATCTCTGTTGTGTGCTTAGCACACAGATGGTCTGTTGTATGACCCTTTTGGAGGCAGGTGAAACAGTGGGCAGAGATTGGCGTAACGCCTCAAGCATCTCAGTGTAACAATTCCTAAGGACATTCATTCCTAGGATCACTGCAGAGCCACCTTTTTCTCCGTCTTGTACAACAATAATACCTTGTCGAAGTAGGGTGGCTTCTCCGACTTGCAGAGTTCGCTCCCAATAACCATGTATTGGCACGGGTTTCCCATTGCTGGCTGTAAGATCCAACCAGGATTCTGGTGGTTGCGTAAGTTGGCTCTGGTCCCAGTATTTATCAAATGCAGGCCGTAGGATGGTAGTGACCTGATATCCGGTGTCCAGTAGGGCGACAAAGGGAATTCCGTTAATTCGGATTGCTACTTCCTGACGGGATCCTACGTATCTGGGCATCCAGTTGGGATCTTGTGGACCTACTGGTTTACCTCTCGAGGGGCAGTCCTTAGCCTCGGGGGTCTCTTTTTTAACCGCCAGCACATTGTTTCTGTATGTTCTTACTTATGACAGTAGGTGCAAACAGGTCGCCTGATGAGTGGTCATTTGGGCACCCGTCAGGACTTCTGGGATATATATCTTTGTAGTCAGGTTGGAAAAATTATTTTCGTACAGGTGTCTCATCCTCCAATAATAAAGGCTTCTACCACTGTTCTAATTTCTGAGACACCTTCTCCAGGCTTTTTGTCAAAAAGTTAACCTATTCTGTCAAGGCTGCTACGGCAGCAGGGACTGGAGTTTGAGCTGCCTGGCTGGCTACCGGGCAGCTCAAACTCCAGTAGGGGTAGCAGGCGTGTGGACAAGAGTTTTAGCAATTTTAGCAGGCTCTGGCTGCAGACTCTTTCCCAGAATACTAATGGCTAGCTCTTTAAAGTCTAGGAAGGTGACACTTGGGTGTTGTGCAGCTAACATTCTCAACTGGCTTTTTAGGTTGTCAGTGTTAACACCTTTAATGAATTGTTCTTTTAAAGTTTTAGTTTTGTCTTGGTTCTCTGTATCACGGGGGTCTACCTGAACCACAGCTCTAAGGGCTTCTTGAAAAGACAGTGCAAAGTCTCTGAGTGACTCCCCGGCTTGTTTCGTGCTGAAGAACCTCATTTTGACTTCTGACACGGTCTTGGGTTCAAAGGTGGTGTAGAGTTTCTCAAAGATCTGTCACAGTGTTCTTCTTTCAGAGCTAGGCCAGGACTTCACCTCCCGGAGTGCGGCTCCTTCTAATTGGGCTAGATGTATTTCCATTTGCTGCTCTGTGGAGACAGGGTGCAATATGAACAAGGCACACATTTTCTCTTTAAAGTCTCTTAGGGTGTGAGCTTCCCAAAAGTATTAGAGGAACCAAGGGGCCCCAAAGTAGTAGAGCATGGTTAGTGGCATCATTCTGGCTGCTGCAGCGGCTGGCGGTGTACTGGAGCCAGCTGCGACTGCTGCAGGGGATCCGCTGAGGTCAGGCTGCGTGGCTTTCTCCTGAACAAACATGATAATGACAGTTTATTTAAATGCTGCAGGCCAAATTTTACTTTCTGCGATTTTTGAATGGGGTTTCTATAGGCAACCATTGCGGGTGTATGGCCCTTTAAGACAATCGGTACAGGCCGGAGGTTACTGTTGAGGAAAATTCTTATTGAATGTCCCCTTATTACAGATAGAGGATCTCCCACAGGCTGAATAGTAAGATTGGGGCTTTTACTTGCTTTTATCCCCGTGGAGTATAGCTGGCAATGTGATGATCCTCCTCTCTCTTGCACACACACCAGATCTCGCGATGAGCAAGAGTACGTCACACACAAGTCCCATTCGCGGAGTCTCTTTAACGCGATTCTACAGCTAGAAGTAGTGGTGCTGGACTGCTACAGGAGTGGTAGGCGTCACTTTCAATAATCACTTTGCATATGGGGGTGTAACTTGGTTTTTACCGCCAGGCTGCTCTGTGATGGTGCAGTCAACAACTACAAGTCCTTCAGGCGACCATTTTAAGTGTAAAACAGTGCATTCAAATATAGCAAGCAGCGCTATTGACTCCTGAAAAATACACAATTCTGCAGTTTAACGATGCTGTTTTGTAGTAGAAGGATAGCACAATACATACAGACAGTTTCTAAGCAATCTGAACAGTCTTTTGGCCCAATAAAAGTAATAAACAGTTGGGGCTCATTCACAATAAGCAGTCTGATGCAGGGTTTTGCAAATTCTGTTCACACAGTTCATTAAATGCCGAAAGGAATGAATCCTGTTCGTGACGCCAAGATTAATTATGTGGTATGCCAGACCGACAGAGTAATTACATGTGAGGTCATAGGTGGGCCGAGGTAAATACAGTTCTGGTTACTCATGGTTACTTCGTCCCTGGGCAGGCTCGCATAAGTGAAGAGGAGAGTGGCACAAGAATTCTCTGGGACACACTCTGGTGTAAGGGACACAGGCCAGATAATGGTTCGAGGTGCCCTTGATGGTCTGTATTAATGTGCCTATGGCAAGGTCCCTTGTAGTCGTGATGCCAGTACCGTTTGTGGTGGTACAACCATTTACTGTAGTGTTAATTGAGGAACTGAAGACTGAGACAAGGATGGTGTAATTCAACTGATAACTTTTACTGAACGTTGCTCCTGGTAACATTAACATCCAAGTATAGTACAGTCTCATTAATAAGTCCAAGGCACAATACTCAATACAAGATCTAGAGTTATACATAGACCAGATTCCCCTCAGAGAGATATCCCAGGTCCAAAAATAATTTTTAGAAAAAGAAATATCGATGGCGGAAATAAATGAGGTTTTGGGGCAGGTAAAATCTGAAAAAGCACCAGGATGCGATGGGTTTCCTTTTGAAATATATAAAACTTTCTCCCAGGTGCTAGTACCCAAATTAAAAACAACATTGGACGAGGCTAAAAAAAATCGGGGATCTACCAGATTCTATGAAAGAGGCAATTATTACATTAATTCCAAAAAAGGGTAAAGAACAATTAGACCCTGGATCATACAGGCCAATATCTCTCTTAAACACGGATGTTAACATTTTGGCAAAAGTCTTGGCCGATAGGTTATCAAAAGTGGTTAAAGGTGTAATAAATGAAGATCAAACTGGTTTTATACCTGGTAGAACGATATATTCAAATATAAGAAGGTTGTTTCTAAATATTGAAGCCAATTGATCAGAAGGGGGGGATAAAGCGGTACTTTCACTAGACGCCCAAAAGGCATGGGAATATTTATGGATAGTACTAAAAAGGGTTGGTATAGGGGAGGGATTTATAAGATGGATACAGTTAATATATCACAATCCTAGGGCTAGAGTGATGGTGGACGGGAGCCTGTCCCTGCCCCTTGCCCTATATCGGGGCACTAGGCAGGGATGCCCTCTCTCTCCACTATTATTCGCTATTGCGATTGAACCCTTGGCATGCATAATAAGAAGTGATAGGGAGATTAAAGGTTTTCATTATGAGGGTGGAGAGGAAAAATTGCTAATGTATGCAGATGACATTTTGTTATTTATGCACAATACTGGGGATCAGTTCAATAGAGTTATAGATATAATAGATTTTATTTTTTATTTTCAGGATTAAATATTAATTGGGGGAAATCACATATGTTGATGTTGGGAGATGCACAACCACAGGGGGGTTTAAAGGTGCAGGTGCTTGGTAAACAGAAAAACTTTAAATATTTAGGGATACAAATTTCTGGAAATGTTGAAGAATATGAAAAATTAAATGTACTCCCCCTTTTAAAAGAACTTACGGCCAAAATACATATCTGGCGAAGACTACCAATGTCAATACAGGGTCGTGTAAATTTAACAAAAATGGTTTTCCTCCCTAAAATACTCTATGTCCTTCAAAATGCCCCAGTTAGGTTGCCGCATGGTACTTTTAGACTATTTGACAGCTTAATGGGAGATTTTCTTTTGAAAGGTACGATCCCCAGAATAAAGAGAGAGATACTCCAGCTCCCAGTGAGCGAAGGTGGATTAGCTGTTCCAAATTGTTTTTTTTTATTATTTAATTACACAATATGGTCATATAAAAGCTAGTTTAAATGGTTTAGTGGGTAGGCAGGTAGTAAATAGATTGGGGTGGAAAGAAGAATGGAATTATTTAGAGGTGTTGGAATCAGGTACACTTGGTAGAAATAATATCGGAAATAGAGTTTTAAACTTATTGGAATATATATGGGTGGAAATTAAAAAAATATTAGAGATTAAAGGGTTTTTGCACTATACACCAATTTGGAAAAATATTTATCTTAAGGAACTGCAAGGGATTAAGGCGTATATAGATTGGGGAAAAAATTGGGTGAAATACTTAAACCAGATATTTGAACAGGGTAAACTGAAAGACTTCAATACAATGGTTAGAGAGTTTGGTATATCACAAAAGGACATATACAAATATTTCCAGCTTAGGAATGCATTGCGGACAGTTATGCAAGAGGATAAATATAAGATGGAAAGATCTGATACATTGCACAATTTCACTAACGTGGGTGAAAGAGGAGGAGCAACGGCTAAAGGATATAGGATATTGATGAAGGGAAACAAGAAACGGGTTATAATACCTGCCAGAAAAAAATGGGAAAATGAACTCCAATTTTTTACGGAAGAAAAATGGAACGATGCTTTAAATAGCTACGCGGGAGTTTCAAATAGGGGCTCACATAAGATCTCACAATTTTTTTTACCACACGTCTCCCCCCCCCCCCCATAAGGGTGGTAGGTGGGTAGGTAAATGGGGAATGAAGATATTTGTTTATGTATAGGAAAAACTGGTATGTTTTGGATATACTAAAAATGTAACTTTTTAATGTTGAAACTTTTCCTATTCTGTGGAGATGTTAAAAAAAAAAAAATATATATATATATATATATATATATATGGACAGGAGAAAAACTGCAACAGATCCACTGCTGACAGGTGTAATGTGTCTCTCTAGCTATTAAATGATAGACGTTTGTAGCCTTACTGGTAGAAGACTTCTAGGCTTGTCCTTGTTATCCCAGTGCAGGCTAGTGAGGCTGCCGGAGGCTGGTGAATCCTTCACTCCTAAATCCAAAGGTCCTAAGGCGCTTGTAGAGATGACCGTAACCTTTTGGGGGTCTCCTTCTTTAGAATTCTTTGAATTTAATATCCTACTGAGTGAATGGAGCACTTCAACTCAGCGATCAAACTCCAGACTCAGACTGAACTGGAACTAACTGGCTAGGCACACCCAGACTGCACACTCAACTGGACTCAACTGGTTAGGCCTGAGCTGAGCTATATATATATGGGAGGTGTTATCTCCCCCTAGTGGCAGGCTCAGTGTAATGCAATCTATATATACCTGTAAGCAGGGATTATACATAAAGATACATTGCAGCATAAAACAGGCTATATAATGAATATAAAGCACAATACAACAACTTTGCAGTACCCACGAGGGTAGTGGGACACTGCATTATTACATGGGGCTCTATTATATCCCCACCCTCTGTGCTGCTTTATTCATTACCTCACAGGTGACAGTCTTTCACCTGTTACTTCATATAGGAGAGAATCTTGGAGAAATTTACCTCCCTTCCACAGAATAATCCTGCATTGGTGTCACTATACAGTATATATATATATATATATATATATATTTATATATACACACAGACTCCTTAACATTGAAATTGCAACACCAAGAAGGGCAGGCCATAAAAGTATGCAAATTAAGAACATAGCAGGTGTTGCTAAGATCTGCAGACGATCACATTTTCAAGCACCTAGCTCTAATATCTGACATGTAGGAGGGGCATAAAAGACAGATTGAAAGCAAAGTTGTTTAGCTACATGAAACCTCAATAATAAGATCAAATCATGTGGGATGATTCTGTGATGCCTCCTGTTTGTCCACGTGCCAGTTATTGCAATTAGTGTTGAGCAAATTGAACTACACAAAGTGGAATTTGATCAGAATTTTATGGAAAATTTTATTTGCCGCAAAGCCAAATTTCCTCGTGCTTCGTGGTAGCAAATCGATTTTTCCTGAATGGCAGTAAAAAATTTAAAAAAATCATACTTACCTCTTCCGTTTGAGCGAAAAGAGCCGGCTGCCACCATCTTGATTGAAGATCTTGCATGAAATCCCATTTGCGGTTCATCACGGGCCATGCGAGATTCAAAGCTAGATCTTCAATCAAGATGGCAGCGGCCAGCACTTCATGATCATATGGATGAGGCTAAGTATAATTTAATAATTTTTTTTACATTTTCCACTGTATTGGAAAATCCACTTATTGCTGTCAGACTCTGCGATCAGCTATAAATGCAGCATCTGAGGGGTACAATGACGGGGGACGTCGCAATTTCCGCTTCCTGTCATTGCAGCACTACTTAACTACTTACAAAGAAATTAAGTACAAAGTGATTTTTTTTTAGATTTTTTTATTCAGCAAAGCCGCCGAATCAAATTTTTCAATACTTCGCTCATCACTAATTGCAACTGCTACATATGTTGGTGACTCTATGCATTTTTTTATGATTTGAGTATTTTGATTGCACCTATAAAGGCCTTATTCCCCATAGATAATAACATTAGGCAAACAAGGACAATTTTCTTTAGTCTTGCTGCTAAATGCTTTTATTTTTTTGGCAAATTTTGTAATTCAGGCTGTTCATGTTAATTTTAATGGCATGGCACAGCATACCAGAGGAGGCGGAAACCTGGGTAGCTTGGGAGAGTCCATGCATTTATAGGCTATTATTACCTGGTTGATCTCCATTGTAGAGATTGGTTTACATCTAATCTTGATGTCATGTCTTACCAATACCGCCCACTATGATTGATGGTTGCTGGTACAGTATATTGATTTATCTAAAAACAATATATATTTTTTTAATGTATCTATACCTTTGTTATATATAACCCTGACGGTGGCGCATATTGAATCAGCCACCTTATGAGATATTATCCCCTTTGGGAACCCAGAAGTGGGGGAAACGCGTTGGGGTACAGGGACCCATGAGGGCTAATTAGGGTTGTTGGCAGGATAGGTACGAGGACAGAGAGTCTCCACCTTTAGGGCTGTCTGTGGGCTAAGGGACACTGTAGGGTCATCACAGGTAAAGTTATTTCCACCCCAGTGTTCCTATGCTGATGTATCTAAGTTACCATCCTAGTGTATAGTATATACCATCCTGATGTATAGCATCCTGATGCTTTCAACACATATAACCGGTGACGTGAACTGAGAATATATTTTTCTTTTTGTACTGAAATAGGCCACTAAACGCTTTAAAGACATAACCGCCGCCGACGTGAACTGAGAATATATTTTTCTTTTTGTACTGCAATAAGCCACTAAATGCTTTCAACACGTATAACAGCCAACGTGAACTGCAAATGTATTTTTTTGTGTGTGCTGAAATAGGCTACTAAACACTTTCAACACAAGTAACCACCGAACTGAACTGAGAATATATTTTTCTTTTTGTACTGAAATACAAAATAACACATATAACTGCCTGTCATGCCTTGCTCGGACGGTGTGTGGAGGTCTGTCAGATTGGCAGCACGTGTCTAACCTTTTTGTTTGTTTTGGAATCATGCTGGATCCGCCTTCCTTCAGGTGCTCTGGGTGGGGACATTGGCTTAAACTGTCTTCTATCCCAGATGGCTGTGCGGGTTATAGTATTCATTCTGGTCTTGGATTCAGGAAGGAAGGATTGTCTGTTCCAGCTCAGATAAGTTTCATTTCTGTTTGTGTTGTTTGCAGTCTAGGCTATTTGTGTGTCTTCTGCCCCTTCTCCCCTTTCACCATCTCAGGGATTCTATGGTGTTTGCAGCCCATGCACAAGGACACTTCTTACCCACCATCAAGGTCTGAAAGTGGGCTTAGCAGTATAGGGAGAGAAGTCAGGGATGTGCTAGGAGGTGACCTGTCCCCAGCATCTAGCCTAGACACTTGTGTATTTGGTTGTTTGTGTATCTGAGTTCCCGTCCGCCGTGACATTATAACCTGCCATACTGTGACTGCCATTACTCAGCGGTTTTGTGATGGCGTCAATTGATGCACTGGTTGACCGCATGCAGGGATTATCCCTAGAGGTTGCGGATCTGCGTAGTTCGGTCACACAGTGTCAGAGTGTTCTGGCATCAGGTGCAGGTCAAATTGGTGGGGAGCCTAAAGTCGCTCTTCCCGAGAAATTTACAGGGGGTGCGGATGATTTTATCCGCTTTAAAGAGTTATGCAAACTGTATTTTCGACTGCGTCCATTTTCGTCAGGTGATGAAAGTCAGAGGGTTGGTATCATCATGTCTCTGCTTAAAGGGGACGCGCAATCCTGGGCTTTTTCTCTGCCGCCCGGTTCTCTGGCCCTCTGGTCGGTGGAGGAATTTTTCAAAGCCCTGGGATTGATTTACGATGACCTAGATCGGGTCTCGATGGCAGAATCTAAATTGCGTAACTTATTACAGGGTGAACATACTGCAGAGGTTTACTGTGTGGAGTTTAGGAGATGGGCTATTGAGTCAGGTTGGAACGACCCTGCGTTACGTAGTCAGTTTTGTCAGGGGTTATCTGAGAGGTTGAAAGATGCCCTGAGTACTCGGATACTCTAGAGAATGCCATGTCTTTGGCTATACGGTTGGATAGACGTATCAGAGAGAGGTGTAAGGGTCCCTCCGCGCAAGGGATCCCTTCTGCATGTGGTCTCATTTCACCTGCTGCCCAGGGTGATATTACTTATAACTCTGGGGTAGGGGAGAAATCCATGCAGTTGGGTCAGATATCTTTTCGTTCTGATAGGAAAAACTTTAGGAGATTACATAAACTATGTTACTACTGTGGAAAAAGTGACCATTTTGTTTTTGCTTGTCCTTTTGTTAAACCGCATGATATGAAAGAAAAAAACAAAAAACGTCCTGGCTCTTGATAGCGTGAATGGAGTAGTGGAACAAGCAGGTATACAAGCTCCCTGTAATTCTCATTTTCTCCTTCCAGCTATGGTGGTGCTAGACTCAAGAACATTTTCTGTGGAGGTATTTATTGACTGTGGTGCTGGGTTAAACCTTATTGACTTTCTCTTTATTCAAAATCTGGGTCTAAGTACGTGCACTTTAGAAAGGGAGATTCCGGTGTTTGCTATAGATTCTTCACCTCTTTCTCAAAGGAGTCTCACTCATATTGCACATGGTATTCAGTTGAGGGTGGGTCATTCACGTGTAGAGTTTATATCTTGTTTTATCATGAGGGATTTGCCTGCTCCTATAGTCCTAGGTTTACCATGGTTGACAAAACATAATCCAATTATTGATTGGCAAGCAAGACAAATTATTGGTTGGGGAGAATTTTGTTCGGAGAATTGTCTTGGCACATCTATCTCTGGGGTGTCCACTGCGGTTCTACCTCAATATCTCTCAGACTTTGCGGATGTCTTTTCGAAGGGTGGGACCCAGGAATTGCCCCCTTATCGTGACTATGATTGTCCAGTTAATCTCATCCCCGGAGCTAAGTTGCCAAAGTCTCGCCTTTGTAATCTTTCCCAACCTGAAAGAGGTCATGCGAAAGTATATCGCCGAGAGTTTGGCAAAAGGTCATATTAGGCCATCTAAGTCTCCGGTAGCAGTAGGTTTTTTCTTTGTCAAAAAAAAAGGATGGATCACTGAGACCGTGCTTGGATTTTCAGTAATTGAACCGTATTACGGTCCGGGATCCGTATCCCCTTCCTTTGATCTCCGACCTTTTTGATCAGATTGTTGGTGCCAGGGTGTTCTCCAAGTTGGATTTGAGATGGGCCTATAATCTGATCAGAATCAAGGAAGGGGATGAGTGGAAGACGGCCTTCAATACGCACAAGGGTCATTTTGAGAATCTGGTTATGCCTTTTGGGTTGACGAACGCGCCAGCGGTATTTCAGCGATTCGTCAATGACATTTTTCATCACTTGGTGGGGAGGTTCGTGGTAGTTTACTTAGATGACATTTTAATTTACTCTCCTGATCTGAAGACCCATCAGGATCATGTGAGACAGGTTTTGACGATCCTTCAGGAGAATAAGTTATATGCCAACTTGGAAAAATGTGTGTTTTCTGTGCAGGTGCTTCCGTTTTTGGGATATCTGCTTTCTGACTCTGGCTTTCATATGGACCCCAAAAAAGTCCGGGCGGTTCTGGAATGGGACCGACCAGAGAATCAGAAAGCTTTGATGTGGTTTTTGGGGTTTACTAACTATTATAGAAAATTTATTCTAAACTATTCCACCATTGTTAAACCTCTGACTGATATGACAAAGAAGGGCACTGACGTCTCTGTTTGGTCAGAGGAGGCATTGCAGGCCTTTTCGACTATTAAGGAGTGTTTTGCGTCTGCTCCCATTCTGGTGCAGCCCGATGTGTCTCAACCATTCGTGGTGGAGGTGGATGCATCAGAAGTGGGGGTGGGAGCGGTGCTGTCGCAGGGTTCTTCTCCTGGCAAATGGGTCCTGTGTGCTTTCTTTTCCATTAAGCTCTCGGTCGCTGAGAGGAACTATGATGTGGGAGATAGAGAGTTGCTGGCTATAAAGTTGGCCTTTGAGGAATGGCGTCACTGGTTGGAGGGGGCTTCTCACCCCGTTACTGTTTATACGGATCATAAGAATTTGGCTTACCTGCAATCTGCCAAGCGTCTGAACCCTAGACAGGCCAGATGGTCACTGTTTTTTACCAGGTTCAATTTTGTTGTTACTTTTCGTCCGGGGGTCAAAAACATCAAGGCAGATGTGTTGTCTCGCAGTTTTCCTGGGGGAGGTGATTCAGAGGATCCTGCTCCGATTTTGGCTTACGGGGTTGTGGTTTCCGCTCTGTATCCCGAATTGGAGATGGAGGTGTTGGGAGCCCAGGAGGGGGCTCCTGGTTCCTGTCCCCCAGGGAGGTTGTTTGTTCCCGAAGAACTGCGATACAAGGTTTTCAAGGAACATCACGATACTGTCCTTGCCGGACATCCTGGTGGTAAGTCCACCTGTGACCTTGTGTCTCGGAGGTTCTGGTGGCCCGGGTTACGTAGAAGCATTGAAGATTACGTGGCAGCGTGTGAGACCTGTGCACGATCTAAGGTTGCTCATACTCGACCGGCTGGTTCTCTCCTTCCTTTATCTATTCCGTCTCGTCCTTGGACGCACTTGTCCATGGACTTTATTACGGATCTGCCGAGTTCCTCAGGGAAAACTGTAATTTTGGTGGTAGTTGATCGTTTTAGCAAGATGACTCATTTTATATTGTTAACTAGTCTGCCTAATGCCAAGACTCTTGCGCAAATTTTTGTTGACAATATCGTGAGATTGCATGGTATTCCTTCGGATGTGGTTTCTGATAGGGGCACACAGTTTGTCTCCAGGTTCTGGAGGGCGTTCTGCTCTCGGCTTGGCATTCAACTTTCGTTCTTTTCGGCTTTCCATCCTCAGTCGAATGGACAGACTGAGCGCACTAATCAGAACCTGGAGACCTACTTGAGGTGCTTTGTGGCGGAGAATCAGGAGGACTGGTCCTCATTCCTGCCCTTAGCGGAGTTTGCTTTGAATAACCGTACACAGGAATCCACGGGTAAGTTGCCATTTTTTGACGCATATGGTTTTCATCCTCAGTTTGGTACCTTTTCTGGGACTAGTTCCTCTGGGATGCCAGAAGAGGAAAGGTTTTCTTCTACATTATCCTCTATTTGGCGGAGGATACACGTGAATTTGGAGACAATGGGTGAGAGATATAAGCGAAAGGCTGACAGGAGACGTGTGACTGGTCCAGACCTGTGTGTGGGTGATCTGGTGTGGTTGTCCACTAAAAACATTAAATTGAGAGTGCCATCTTGGAAACTGGGTCCAAGATTTATTGGCCCGTTCAAAATATCTGCGCTGATCAATCCAGTAGCGTTTCGACTGGATCTTCCGCAGACTTGGAGATCCATGATGTGTTCCATAGATCTTTATTGAAAAAATATGTGAGACCAGTGGAACCATCGCCATTTCCCCCTCCTCCTGTTCTGGTCGATGGGAATTTAGAGTTCGAGATCTCCAGGATTCTTGATTCTAGAGTTCTTCGGGGTTCCCTTCAGTACCTGGTACACTGGAGGGGATATGGCCCCGAGAAGAGGATGTGGGTTCCGGCACTGGAGGTCAACGCCAGCCGACTGGTTAGGGCTTTTCACAGAGCCCACCCGGAAAAGGTGGGTCCGGGGTGCCCGGAGGTCACCCGTAAAAGGGGGGGGTACTGTCATGCCTTGCTCGGACTGTGTGCGGAGGTCTGTCAGATTGGCAGCACGTGTCTAACCTTTTTGTTTGTTTTGGAATCATGCTGGATCCGCCTTCCTTCAGGTGCTCTGGGTGGGGTCATTGGCTTAAATTGTCTTCTATCCCAGAGGGCCATGCGGGTTATAGTATTCATTCTGGTCTTGGATTCAGGAAGGAAGGATTGTCTGTTCCAGCTCAGATAAGTTTCATTTCTGTTTGTGTTGTTTGCAGTCTAGGCTATTTGTGTGTCTTCTGCCCCTTTCACCATCTCAGGGATTCTAGGGTGTTTGCAGCCCAGGCACGAGGACACTTCTTACCTACAATCAAGGTCTGAAAGTGGGCTTAGCAGCATAGGGAGAGAAGTCAGGGATGTGCTAGGAGGTGACCTGTCCCCCAGCATCTAGCCTAGACACTTGTGTATTTGGTTGTTTGTGACACCGCCACACTAACTGACTGCTACCGCCGCTACTTCCGTGAAATCCTACACCACTACTTCCCAGGCAGGTTTCAACACATATAACTACCGACATGAACTGAGAATATATTTTTCTTTTTGTACTGAAATAGGCCTCTAAACGCTTGTGCCACAAATAACTGCACCAGCAGTGAAGTGCATATATTTTTTTCTTTCTGTAGGCTTTCAACACATTTAACTGCAGAAGTGAACGGAGAATATATTTATCTTTTTGTCCAGAAATAGGCCAGTAAACGCTTTCAGCAGAAATAAATGCACCAGTGAATTGCGTATATACACTGCTCAAAAAAATAAAGGGAACATTTAAACAACACAATGTAACTTCAAGTCAATCACACTTCTGTGAAATCAAACTGTCCACTTAGGAAGCAACACTGAGTGACAATCAATTTCACATGCTGTTGTGCAAATGGGATAGACAACAGGTGGAAATTATAGGCAATTAGCAAGACACCCCCAATAAAGGAGTGGTTCTGCAGGTGGTGACCACAGACCACTTCTCAGTTCCTATGCTTCCTGGCTGATCTTTTGGTCACTTTTGAATGCTGGCGGTGCTTTCACTCTAGTGGTAGCATGAGACGGAGTCTAGAACCCACACAAGTGGCTCAGGTAGTGCAGCTTATCCAGGATGGCACATCAATGCGAGCTGTGGCAAGAAGGTTTGCTGTGTCTGTCAGCGTAGTGTCCAGAGCATGGAGGCGCTACCAGGAGACAGGCCAGTACATCAGGAGATGTGGAGGAGGCCGTAGGAGGGCAACAACCCAGCATCAGGACCGTTACCTCCGCCTTTGTGAAAGGAGGAACAGGAGGAGCACTGCCAGAGCCCTGCAAAATGACCTCCAGCAGGCCACAAATGTGCATGTGTCTGCTCAAACGGTCAGAAACAGACTTCATGAGGGTGATATGAGGGCCCGACGTCCACAGGTGGGGGTTGTGCTTACAGCCCAACACCGTGCAGGACGTTTGGCATTTGCCAGAGAACACCAAGATTGGCAAATTCGCCACTGGCGCCCTATGCTCTTCACAGATGAAAGCAGGTTCACACTGAGCACATGACAGACGTGACAGAGTATGGAGATGCCGTGGAGAACGTTCTGCTGCCTGCAACATCCTCCAGCATGACCGGTTTGGCATTGGGTCAGTAAGGGTGTGGAGTGGCATTTCTTTGGAGGGCCACACAGCCCTCCATGTGGTCGCCAGAGGTAGCCTGACTGCCATTAGGTACCGAGATGAGATCCTCAGACCCCTTGTGAGACCATATGCTGGTGCGGTTGGCCCTGGGTTCCTCCTAATGCAAGACAATGCTAGACCTCATGTGGCTGGAGTGTGTCAGCAGTTCCTGCAAGACGAAGGCATTGATGCTATGGACTGGCCCGCCCGTTCCCCAGACCTGAATCCAATTGAGCACATCTGAGACATCATGTCTCGTTCTATCCACCAACGTCACGTTGCACCACAGACTGTCCAGGAGTTGGCAGATGTTTTAGTCCAGGTCTGGGAGGAGATCCCTCAGGAGACCGTCCGCCACCTCATCAGGAGCATGCACAGGAGTTGTAGGGAGGTCATACAGGCACGTGGAGGCCACACACACTACTGAGCCTCATTTTGACTTGTTTTAAGGACATTACATCAAAGTTGGATCAGCCTGTAGTGTGTTTTTCCACTTTAATTTTGAGTGTGACTCCAAATCCAGACCTCCATGGGTTGAAAATTTTTATTTCCATTTTTAAATTTTTGTGTGATTTTGTTGTCAGCACATTCAACTATGTAAAGAACAAAGTATTTCAGAAGAATATTTAATTAATTCAGATCTAGGATGTGTTATTTTTGTGTTCCCTTTATTTTTTTGAGCAGTGTATTTTTCTTTCTGTATTGAAATAGGCCAGTAAACGCTTTTAGAAAAAATAAATGCACCAGTGAAGTGAGTATATATTTTTCTTTCTGTACTGAAATAGGCCACTAAACCCTTTTTCCACAAATAACTGCACCAGTGAAGTGCATATATTTTTTTCTTTCTATAATGAAATAGGCCACTGAAAGCTTTTGCCACAAATAAGTGCACCAGTGAAGTGTGTATATATATTTTTTTCTATAATGAAATAGGCCACAAAACGCTTTGCCACAAATAAGTGCACCAGTAAAGTGTGCATATTTTTTTTCTTTCTGTACGCTTTCAACACATATACCTGCAGAAGTGAACTGAGAATATATTTTTCCTTTTGTACTGAAATTAGCCAGTAAACACTTTCAGCAGAAATAAATGCAACAGTGAAGTGTGTATATATTTTTCTTTCTGTACTGAAATAAGGCCTCTAAACGCTTTTGCCACAAATAAGTGCACCAGTGAAGTGCATATATATTTTTTTATTTCTATAATAAAATAGGCCACTAAACGCTTTTGCCACATATAACTGCAGAAGTGAACTGTGTATATATTTTTCTTTTTTGAAACTAAAGGCTTTTCAACATAGCACTTGCACCCCAAGAACAAATTGCTGGAATGACAGAGCTGTATAATGGCTATTTGGATTACAAAATATTCTTTCACTGCACTTGTAAATAGCTTTTCTAGCACTGTCTCCAACGCCTTCTGAAGTCTCTCCTGCACTAAGATGCTGTAAAATGATTCCTCCCTATCCATTCCATGCTGTTATAAATTGTTTTTTCAGTTTTTTTTTCACAATGAGGTTTTTCAAATTGCTGTCCCTAGCGCCTTCTCACGTCTGTCCCTGCACTCTGAATGCTGGAAAATGTTTGACTCTAAGATGGCCACCATATTTTTAGGGCTATGACATCACAGGGCTGATTGGCTGCATGCACGACATTATGGGTAAGCCCGCCTTCCCAGAGTTCGTTGCCCCATGTCCTCACATGTGTAGCCACCATTGTAGCCGCCATTTTACAAAAAATTGCTATTCGTTACCATGAAGCGCGAGGAAATTCGCATTCATTGCAAATCAAATTTTTTATGAAATTCGGATTGAATTTGACTTCGTCTGATTCGATTTGCTCATCTCTAGAAACCACCCATAAATGATCCCATTTTAGAAACTACATCCCTCAAATTATTCAAAACTGATGTTACAAACTTTGTTAACCCTTGAGGTGTTCCACAAGAATTAAAGGAAAATGGAGGTGAATTTTTTTTTTCTTGCAACACAACAATGGTTAACAGCAAAATAAACCTCAATATACATTACTCTGAGTCTGCAGTTTAGAGAAATACCCCATATGTGGTAGTAAACTGCACATTGCAGTGGTCAGAAGGAAAGGAGCGCCATATAGCAGATTTTGCAATAATGGTTTTTAGGCACCATTTTGTATTTGAAGAGACCCTGACGTACCCTTACAGTGGAAACTCTTAAAAAGTGCCCCCATTTTGGAAACTACACCCCTTAAATAATATATTAAGGGAGTACTGAGCACTTTGACCCCCTAAAAAATGTATAGAATTTGGAAACACTTGGCTGGGAAAATGAAAAGGTTGATTTCTTCCAATAAAATGATGCTTTAGCTCAAAACTTTTCATTTTAACAAGGGGTAACAGGAGAAAAAGCACTCCATAATTTGTTACTCATTATCTCCTAAATACGGCAACACCCCATATGTGGTGGTAAACTGCTGTGGGGGCACATGGCAGGACTCAGAAAGGAAGGAGCACCATATGGCTTTGGCAGCGCAGATTTTGGTAGATTGGTTTACGGGTTTACATTGGTTTTTATTTTTTGAGTCATTGAATCTTATGTGGGGGTTCATTTTTTGCGAGATGAGGTGACGTATTCATACAGCGTTCACCTGAGAGAATAAAAATCTTGCGTTTGTGTTGCCATTTTCTGAGAACCTGCCCGATCAGCGCACCATAGCTGTACGGCACTAGGATTTAAGACACAGTTCCCAGCGCCATACAGCTATGGCGCTGGTACCCAACGGGTTAAAGTGAGCAATCAACAACAGGGCCTGATTGAATCCTGCAGATGCGCTTAGGCGAAACAATGGGTGAGAGCCTGTCTAATCTTTCGGAGAAGGGGCTCTCAAACATAAGTTTTCTTGAATTGTTATAAAGAAATGTAGGTTTACAAGATATTTATTGGGAAGGATTCATCTTGTCCTGCACACCAGAATTCTGGATTCAAAGAGTGACAAAATAAGGATTTTTGACTTGTTATTTTCACAAAAATGGCCATGTGAAGTCACGTTCATTGGATTAAGTGCTCACTAAGCGCCATGGCCTCTTCGTACAGCTGAGTAGTAAAGATTGGACTTCAGGGAGTCGGACCCCCATCAATCAGATATTGATGACCTATCCTGCTGGATGCAGCTCTGTTTAAAGTTAATGTCCACCACTGAACACTATTTTTAAATCTAAATAGGTCAGAAATTCTATCTTGATTAAGTTCTTAAAGGGGTTCTCTGGGTACAGGGCTAAACCTGTATATACAGTCAGGTCCATAAACATTGGGACATCGACACAATTCTAACATTTTTGACTCTATACACCACCACAATGCATTTGAAATGAAACAAACAAGATGTGCTTTAGGCCTCATGCACACGACAGTATTTTTTCACTGTCCGCAAAGTTGCCATGGTTACCGATCGGAGCCCCAGCGATTAAGCTGGGACTCCGATCAGAACTCCGCTGCCACCAATGATCCGGGGGGGGGGGGGGGGGGCAGAGGGGAGGCCGCACACTGGCCACCAATGTTATTAATACAATAGAGGGAGGAAGGGGGGGGCAGCACACTGGCCACCAATGAAATTAAAACTGGGGAGGGAGGGGGGTCTGCCCCCTGCTGCCTGGCAGCCCCTGATCTCTTACAGGGGGCTATGATATGCACAATTAACCCCTCAGGTGCGGTACCTGAGGGGTTAATTGTGCTGATCACAGCCCCCTGTAAGAGATTGGATGCTGCCAGGCAGCAGGGGGCAGTCATGTAAACAGTTCGTAGTATATTCTAACTAGAAGCGTCCCCATCACTATGGGAACGCCTCTGTGTTAGAATATACTGTCGGATCTGAGTTTTCACGAAGTGAAAACTCACCTCTGAAAAAGCTTTTATGCAAACGGATCTTCGGATCCGTCTGTATGAAAGTAACCTACGGCCACGGATCACGGACACGGATGCCAATCTTGTGTGCATCCGTGTTCTTTCACGGACCCATTGACTTGAATGGGTCTGTGAACCGTTGTCCGTCAAAAAAATAGGACAGGTCATATTTTTTTGACAGACAGGATACACGGATCACGGAGGCGGATGACAAACGGTGCATTTTCCAAGTTTTCAACGGACCCATTGAAAGTCAATGGGTCCGCAGAAAATCACGGAAAACGGAACAGCGGCCACGGGTGCACACAACGGTCGTGTGCATGAGGCCTTAACTGCAGACTGTCAGCTTTAATTTGAGGGTATTTACATCCAAATCAGGTGAACAGTGTAGGAATTACAACAGTTTGCATATGTGCCTCCCACTTGTTAAGGGACCAAAAGTAATTGGACAGAATAATGATCATAAATCAAACTTTCACTCTTTAATACTTGGCTGCAAATCTTTTGCAGTCAATTACAGCATTAAGTCTGGCGATGGCAGAGCAATGGTGGAATGGTGAAGCCACAATATAATGCATTCAGAGGTACTGTAGAGAGTTAAACAAAACATTCAGTTCAGCAGCAGTAATATTCATACATTACATATGTTACTCCACAGTTCCTGAGGCTGTGTATATAGGGGACAGTTCAGGTGCTCCCTGAGTCACTTTTTGAATAAACAGGGCTATCTTCTCAATCTAATATTCTTGTGCTTCTACATTGCCCACTGCTAGCTGTAGATACAGTTCAGGGGCATAGCTATAGTGGAAGCAGAGGAAGCAGCTGCTTTGGGGCCTGAACTTAAGAGGGCCCCAGGACTAAAATATTTTATTGTCAGGGCCCACTTAATAGTATTGTACAATGACATTGAGTATATACAGTGACAGTATATACAGTATTATAATATATAGGAAACTGATAGAGAGGATAACAGGACTGGACTGACAGAGCAATGTTGACTAGTCACAGAAGTAAAGGTTGCAAAGAAGTTTCTGGGGGGTGTATTCAAAAATTTGCTGTGGGGCCCAGTCATTTCTAGTTACGCCACTGCCTGTATCTGTCTGTCTCTCATATAACTAAGGGCCTTAGATCTTTACACTTAGTCTAAAAAGCCAGAATATGTTCTGTACCTTCACAGGCATTAGTCTTCACACAATATTGTTGGTATCAGCACTAACTGTGTGTACAGGCTTTGGAAACCTCTCAATCAGTCCCCACATTCTAGTCTGTAGCTCCACCTCACATGTCTACACCATAGAAGCACACACTGGACTCACTGGGGCACATTTACCACAGTGTTTTCCTCTGTTTTCAGTCTAAAAAATTGTGTTTTAGACAGTCTATTTTAATTTTACATTTACTACTGAAATTGAGCCTGTTTTGGAGGCTTTTGCTTCTCGTTCACCTATTTTAATTTTTTTTAGACTAATTCAGAAGTTTTCTAACTTTTGTGTAGTTGCACCTTTTTTTTGCACCACAGTCTAATTTCTACCACACTATAGGGCTGGCGTACTTTTTGTGGTCTGTTTTGAGTAGGAAAGTTTGACTTTTTATTCATTAAAGGTCGTAGTTTTTGGGGACATTCGGTTTTTCTATGCACAGATGCACTTTCATGCACAAACTAATTAGACCAGTCTAAGTGAATATGAACCTGTTGAACTGAAAAACAACCACCAGAGGTGATACTAATAAAATGACTGTTCAACTCTTAATAAGTACTTGGCAAAAGAAAGAAAACCAAATTAAATACACCTAATTTTACACTTAAAAACCGAGCTTGATAAATGTGCCCCACTGAGTCTCAGGAGGGAAAACAAGTCCAGGGTGCTGATTGCCAAGGAGGGATTAACTCTTCGTATTCCAGCCAGAAGTTACATAAAATTGTAAAACCATATTAAACTCTATGAGAACTCTATGAGAAAACACCACATATGCAGTGGCTGGGTTTGGGGTGGCCCCAACGCTGCGCCGGATCCCCCAGACACTGTCGAGATGTCACCATGTGTTGCTGCTCTCCAGAAAGGATGGTATGGTGTGGTGCACCCCCAATGGTAAATAAGCCCAAAGAGTCAGGGTCTGTAGTAAACCAGGGTGCTTCTTTATTGGAGGAATTCAGGTATAAAGCAATATAGGCGAGGCATTGGGCTGGCTTCTCCAGTCTCCTCCCTGGCAGAAGAAGGGTTTGATGCTGAGGAAAGGCCTGAGCTAGCAGTCCCTCTTTCTCTTCAGAAGGCTGGTAGCCTGGTCCAAGGCTGGTGATCCAGGGTCTATGGCAGCGTATCCTCGTCTCAGCGCCTTCTTCTAGTCACTCAGTAGTCTGGAAGAGTCTACTCCCTGGCATAAGAAGGGTTTGATGCTGAGGAAAGGCCTGAGCTAGTTGTCCCTCTCCCTCTTAGAAGGCTGGCATCCTGGTCAAGGGCCCATGGTCTGTAGCTCAGTAGTCCAGATGGCTCATTGGTCACAGGGCTACTGACCCATGGTCTGTGGCTCAGTATCCCCATCTCAGCATCTTCTTCTGGTCACTCATGCAGGCTGGCATGAGTCTCCCCTCCAAGCACTGGTCCCTAACTGCAACACACTAGGGGTTCTGACTTCTCTCCTTATATACAGTTTTTGCTAGACTTGAACCTTCTAGTGGGAGGGGTGGAGTGGAGAAACTCTGCAACACGCCAGACCTGCAGGGTATAGCGAAGTGAGGTCAGGGTTATGGGCAATCGAGGGTTGCTCACTGTATTGGAGAACCCTGGGCAGGCATGTGGCAGTGAAGGAGAGGTAGACACGATTCCTCTGGGGCACACTCTGTATGTAGGGACCAGGCCTGATGGTGGATGAGGTGCCCTGGATGTTACGGGTATTTTGAGTGCCTGGGGCAAGGTCCCTTTAAGGTTCGTGACGCCAGTGCCTGTGACGGTGGCACACCGGTTGATAGTTGGAATAAGTGAGGTACACAGATGGTATAGTGAACCAAACGTTGCTTTACTTAACAGTCCAACTTTATACATACAGATGGTAATACAGTCCTTTAGAGCACAAGCTTCACAAGCAGGCTTATTTCACAAGATGGCAGGTATTGATTATGCAAGATACTCAGAGGGTAAATCCACAATGCACTCAGAATCAGGTTGTACCTTTCCTCAGAAATAGCGAACACTGTTCTTCCTAGAACTCCTGTCTGGTTTCAATCCCAAGGCCCGGATGCATAAATGGTGGCTTAAATCCTTGGTAAAATATATATCTTCCTCTCGTATTAAATCCTTGCTTTGCTTTCTAATGCCTCTGCCTATCAGTGTTACTTATCTTTGTTGTAAATATCCTTACTTGAATGGTGAAGGACTGTGGGTTTCTCCCAGGAGGTTCTGTCCTTCTACTGGGGTGACTCAACTGAGCTAATCCTTAGCCTCAGGAGCTTCAGGCTGACGAGGTAACTCCTCTTTCCTATAGGCCTTCCTATATATGTCTAGGGCTCTCTAGCTCCCTCTAGCGTCTGGGAGGCTAAACTGCACCCTGACAGGCCTGACATGCACAATACAGGGAAAACTTTGCATGTCAAAACACATAGAAAATGCATACACGTTAACCCCTTTTGTGTAGTGCCCACCTTTACCTAGTGGGACACTACAACTCAATATAAACAGATACATTGTTTCAGCTCCCGTCTGGTATAGAACTTATATTAAAGCTTCAATGATACTCGATGGCAATGACACAGCAGGTTTACCAGACAAAAGCAAGTTTCCACAGATAACAATATAGCTAAAACCAGACATTTAAAAGGTCAGGCTGTTTGCTTTTGGTGGTAAACAAGTCTGGGGTTTTGCCCTCCCAAACATGGTAGTAAACAAGTCTGGGTTTTTCCCTCAAAAAAATGATCTTCTTTAAACCCTATGGCAGCTGTGGAAAATTACCAGCTTCTCAATCAAAGCCCTAACAGTCTCTCAGTATTCATTAACCTTTTCCACAGAGCCATGTAAATACAATGATGATGAACAGGATATACTGTATATCACAACATATAAGTTAACGCTTTCAAGAGAAATAAAGTAAGAAGTTTTAACTTTACATAGGGCATATAGGCAAAGTACTTGCTGTTCTAGGGAACTACACATACACCAAGCACTTTTGTTAGTGATAGTAGCATTCACATCTTTAGCAGTAGCCTATGGGTCACTGCATAATCTAGCCTTTAAAGTATGGCTCCAAATTTAACATAATTTTGCCAGTCAATCTCCACATCATGTACATTCTCACCCTTAGTGACATTGTGCCTTCTCCTCCTATCTCAAGGTGTTTTGATTAGCAAACGTAGCATTTAAAGACTAATTTTATCTCAAACAGAAAACTATCTTGCACTCTAATGATTATTTGCTTACTATACAGAAAACAAGGGATTCAGCAGGTTCCTCATTGTCAATATGCCTTGCCGGGTCCTGCAGTTGCCACTGCAGCAAGATGTCTCAACGTCCTCCAACGACTTGCTGCCTCTGCAAAAACAACAGAATATGAAGGGTGACCTTAATTAATACTTAACTTTTAATATCCAGCTAAAATGATGGTCCAATAGAGACAGTATACAAACAAACGCACACAATGGTGCAAACACATATAACACACAATGGCGCAAACTCAAAATTGCTGAACCATACCAGAGATGTATAATCACTGGTAATTTACCCTTGATTAGGATGTTAGTGGTCATGGGAGAGGATCCACGTGCTTGATCTCTTCCCCTACCCGTCCCTCCTCAAACCAATCTATTTATCCCTACACAGGGGGTTTAAGAGTGAGAAATTTCAGTATCACTTAAAGGAATAAAAACATCGGCAGTTCTCACTTTCGTGAGAATAGGGTATATACTACTACTGATCGCACAGTGACCCAATATAAAAAACAAGATTGTGATATCTCATCAAGTGATACTGAAACATCAGAAGGGGAAAAGGAGAGTGGCCATAGGAATCGAGGGAGAGGTAGAGGACCTACAAAGGGTAGGGGTGCAACTTAGGGCCAGCGTTAGGGAGAACAAACAAGGCAATTGCCCAGGGCCCCCTTTCTGAAAGGGGCCCCCTGCTGTTTGAAAGTTAAATGGGCTGATGGTGGGAGTCTTTTTGCCTCCACATGCTCCCTGTGACTGGCACTCTAACATGCTGCAGCAGACAGCTGCTGTCCACCACGCACAGTCTCCCCGTCTCACCAGACCTCGGTCACTTCACAGCATTAGCATCCTGCTGCCACACACATTGGACATTCTGTGTGGGCGGGGCTAACATAGCTCCGCGCCCATACATTGCCTGCTCTTGCTCCAGACTGCAAGGCCCAAACATCAGACTGCTGGCTCTGACCTCAGCTGCTAGACTGCAGGAGATCCCAGGACCCTGACTTATGAAAGAACCTGGTAAGTCCATCCAAGCATGCAGCACTGTCTGTGAAGGGGGGTGCAGGGCTGCTGGTGGTCACTCTCATTGTAACAGCCCTGCACTGCCCTCAACTATTGATGGTCACTGATCTGTGAGTTCCCTCTGTGAGCTCCCTGTGCCCCCTCTGGGAGCGCCCTGTGCCCCCTGTGTGCGCTCCCTGTGCCCCCTGTGATTGTCTTCTGTGTGCGCTCCTTGCAACCCCTGTGTGAGCTCCTCCCTGTGCCCCATAAGTGCGCTCTAGGCTGTTTTATTTTGTAATGGGAAAAAAAAAGTAACATTTTTGCAGACTTTGCTTACGCCCCGAGTTTCAGTGATGTAAAAGATATATATGCCACATTTTTGGTTTTGTAAGACTAGTTTCACACTAGCAGCAGGGGACTCCGGCAGGCTGTTACGGCGGGTGAAGAGCCTGTCGGATCCGTCCTGCCGCTAGTTCACGTGTGCCCCCGGACTGCCGCTCCGTCCCCATTGACTATAATGGAGGGCGGGGGCGAAGTTCCGGAGGCTGCAGGGCAGCACACGGCGGGAGGCAGCAGGACTAAAAGTATTGCATGCAGTACTTTAAGTCCGGCTGACTGTCGACCATGCGCTGCCGCTGGAACTCCGCCCCCGCCCTGTTTTTGTTGTTCATCCCTGACCGATTCTTTAAACTTTTTTATTAGAGCAATTCCTTTCTGCGGTATCATTGACCACCTTAAAAGCATTCACATGGCTTCTTAGGGAATCACTGCAGTATTCTGTCACGTAGTGGATCCAAAACAATTCAAAGAACGTCTTTGTTTTATTAGTAACAAAATGGCTCAGGTCTTTTTCTTTGCATGTTTGGTTTCTAGATTTTTAGTCATATTTTCCTTAACAGCCTGAGCAATGCGTTCGTCCCAAAAAGCCAACCCTACGTTTGTTTCTGACAGATACCAAAAGTGTCTCTTAGCAACTGTGAGAGCACTTCTTTTTTTTTTTTTTTACGTCTGCATCTGGGTACGTGCTCAGAAGCTGTAGCATATCCAAATCGTGGAGCCCATCGACTTACAATTGCCTCTTGCAAAAAGCGAACATATATGAGGCTGACAAAATGTGCAACCCGTTTCATTCCTTTCAATTCTCGTTGAGGAATATTAAACTGTTTAGTGAAGATGACAATTTTAAGTGCATATATTGCCTTTGCCATCCACCTTGCTTGATGCAGAGCCCCTGGGATCCTGAAACTGAAGTCGTTTTTAGACCAACCTCCTAGGTACAGGAGTGAGAGTATTAATAAAAGTGATCAATGTGTGCAACCCCTGAAGAATATCCAATCTTCTTGAAATTTGCCATATATATCTCATCACTGAGACTCGAGGCGTAAGCAAAGTCATATGAAAATCACATATTTGAAAAAATCTAATGCCCTAGTGTTTGACCCCTGTGCGCACTCCGTGCAACCCCTGTGCATGCTTCCTGTGTGAGTTGTGTGTGCTCCCTGTGCCTCCTGTGTCCTTTATGTGTGCTCCCTGTGTCCCCTCTGATCCTGGTGTATGCCCTGTGTGAGCTGTGTGTAAGCTCCTTGTGTCCGGTGTACTCCCTCTGACTTCAGTATGAGCTAGGTCTGTAGCACTTTTAGGATACCACCAAACAGCGTGTTTGTGATGTGACTTGTGGTGCTTGTGAAGTGGCCGTTTTGCGTTCAATTACTGCATGGCTGTCCGGGCCATAGAGGGCCGAATTAGCAGTGCCTTTTTTTCCCCCAGCAATTGGGTGGAGCAGTAATTGGAAAAAGTAAATGAGGACCTGAACTTTTGAGCACTAAAATGGCTCTAAAAATGTCATGGAAAGGGCTAGAGGGCTGCAAATGGCATCAAAATGTAGTTAAGAGCATGGCAAGTGCTCTGCAAACAAATGTGCATAGGGAAATGACTTTAGATAACATAAAATATGTTAAAAAATAAAATAAAAAACTTGATCTAGGAGGACGAGGTCCATATGGAGTAGGAGGTTAAGGATGCGGTAGATGTGGCGGTATAGGTGGAAGCGGCAGGGGAGGAGGAGGTAGCCTTTAAATTTTATTTTTTAAATTAGAGTACACCCCAAAACATTGGGAAATATAACCTGTGATAACCCCCTGCAGTCGTGCTAAACACACGTTCAGACAATACACTGGCTGCAGGGCAGGCCAGCACCTCCAAGGGGTAAAGGGCAAGCTCAGGCCATGTGCCCAATTTGGAGACCCAGAAGTTGCAGGGGCTGACCCCTGTCAGTCAGTTTGTGTAGGCGTGTGCAAACTTACTGCCCCACCATGTCGCATGTCCCCATGAGTCACAATCCAATTTGATATCTGCTCTATCAACTTTCGACGTTCTTTTCTGCACCTACCATGGTGATCTCGGGTGGCGGGGAATCAGGGTTCCACGCGGGAGAAAGAGAGACCACAACCAATGGAGGATACATTTTTTCAAATTTAAGATTTTAGAGTTGAATTATGAGAGAAATTATTAAAGCATAAAAGTGTGACAACTTTAAGTTTAAGCATTGAATGAAAGAATGTGGTGCGCATTAATTGCTGAATAATTTATTAAATTTTATTCCCTGTCACCTATGCAGAGCAGGGATTTATTCACGTCTAAAATTGTATAATGTCAACCCAAGAATGTAACAAAAAAATGTGTGAAATTTATTAACCTGTCTACTTGGTAGAGCAGGGGTCTATGACAGAAAAAAATTGTTTATTGTCACCCGAAAATGTTAAAGAAAAATTATTGAAATTTATTAAGCTGTCTACTATGTATAGCAGTGGTACATCACACCCAAAAATTGGTGAATTTCACCAGAATATGTAGATGACTATTTATTTTTTATTTTTACCGGTCTACTAGGTATAGCAGAGGTACGATACACACAAAAAATGTGAATTTCACCCGAAAATGTAAATAAAAATATTTTATATTTTTTTTACCTGTGGTACTATACCCCCAAAAATTGGTGAATTTCACAAGAAAATGAAACTGACAAATTTATTTTATTTTTTACCGGTCTACTAGGTATAGCAGTGGTACTATACACATAAAAAATGGTGAATTCCACCCGAAAATGTAAATGACAAAGTAGTGAAATGACATAAAATACATACAAAAAAAATATATATTTATGAGGTGGATTTCCATATGGAGTAGGAGTTTGAGGAGGCGGTGGACGTAACGGTGTAGGTGGAAGCGGTGGTGGAGGAGGACGAGGTAGCCAACACAGGTTTTTGGTTTTGCTTTATTTTTTTTAAATTAGAGTACACTCTAAAAGAGTGTGAAATATCCAAAATACAAGAATGAGCAATTGCGCTGCAGTATAACAATGGCTGGTTAGTGCCGGTATACATGTCTATTCTGTACAAGGTACGGACAAGTCCTGAGGGATCGATGCCTAGTTCATTTTAATGAACTCAAGCTTATCCACATTGGCTGTGGACAGGCGGCTGCGCTTGTCTGTGATGACGCCCCACTGCCCTGCTAAACACACGTTCAGATAATACACTGGCTGCAGGGCAGGTCAGCACCTCCAAGGCGTAAAGGGCAAGCTCAGACCATGTGCCCAATTTGGAGACCCAGAAGTTGAAGGGGGCAGACCCGTCATTCAGTACGTGTAGGCGTGTGCATACGTACTGCTCCACCATGTTGGTGCAATGCTGCCTCCTGCGAAGATGTTCCATATCAGCTGGTGGTGCTGGTTGTTGTGGCGTGCTGACAAAGCTTTTCCACATTTTGGCCATGCTAACCCTGCCTTCTGAGGTGCTGGCGGTGCCCCAGCTGCGTTGGCGACCTCTTCCTCTGCCTTCGCCTTGTGCTTCCACTGTGCCCTCGCTTTCAGGTGGGAATGCCACCAGCAGCGCGTCTACCAGCGTGCGCTTGTACTCACGCATCTTACGATTACGCTCCAGTGAGGGAATAAAGGACGGTACGTTGTCCTTGTAACGGGGATCCAGCAGCGTGGCCACCCAGTAATCAGCACAAGTTAGAATATGGGCAACTCGGCGGTCGTTGCGGAGACACTGCAGCATGTAATCGCTCATGTGTGCCAGGCTGCCCAAAGGCAACGAAAACTGTCCTTTGTGGGTGGTGTATCGTCTGTGTCCTCTGTATCCCCCCAGCCAAGCACCAGTGATGGTCATGAGCTGGTCTGGGTGCCACCCTGCTGTGAACATGGTTCCTCCTCCTCCATCTTCTCATCCTCCACCTCCTAATCCTCCAGAACTGTGCCCTGGCTAGACAATTGTATACCTGGTGTTTGTGGGTGCAGGAACCCACCCTGGTAGCCACTTGTGAATGACTGGCTGGAAACCCTATGAAATGATCCCTCTTCCTCCTCCTGTGCCAAATCCTCTTCCTTCATCGCCAGGAGCGTTTTTTCAAGGAGGCATAGAAGTGAGATAGTAACGTTATCATGTTGGTGAAGTGCTCAAAACAGCGCAACAATGAACACAGGTCTCGCATGGAGGCCCAGTCATTGGTGGTGAAGTGGTGCTGTTCCGTCAAGCGACTCACCCGTGCGTGCTGCAGCTGAAACTCCACTATTGCCTGCTGCTCGCACAGTCTGGCCGGCATGTGCAAGGTGGAGTTCCACCTTGTGGGCACATCGCATATGAGGCGGTGAGCGGGAAGGCCGAAGTTACGCTGCAGCGCTGACCGGCGAGGAGCAGCAGGGTGAGAACACCGAAAGCGCGCACAGACGACCCGCACTTTATGCAGTAGCTCTGACATATCGGAGTAATTTTTAAGAATTCTCTGCACCATCAAATTCAGCACATGCGCCAGGCAAGAGATGTGCGTCAAACCGGCTAGTCCCAGAGATTCTACGAGATTTCGCCTATTATTGCACACCACCAGGCCGGGTTTGAGGCTCACTGGCACAAACCACTCATCGGTCTGTTTCTCAAGGCCCGTCCACAGCTCCTGAGCGATGTGGGGTTTGTCCCCCAAACAGATACATTTTAAATCAGCCTTCTGTCGTTCACCCCTGGCTGTCCTGAAGTTGGTGGTGAAGGTGTTACGCTGACCGGATGAGGAGCCGGTATAGGATGAGGAAGCAACAGGAGGCAAAATGAAGTGCCCTGCAATTCTCAGTGGTGGAAGGACTGGAAAAGTAGTGGTGGCTGCGCACGATGTACTGTGGGACAGCCACCGCCATAAGGCCTTTAAAACTATCAGTCTCCACCAGACAGAATTTCAAAGGCCGGTAATTTAGAAATGCTGGCATTCAAGGCTAGGGATCGCAGGTGGGTATGGGGTTACTTCCTCTTCCTCTCCAGCGTTTGGGAGACGGAGAGCTGAACGCTTCCGTGGGACATTGTGGAGATGCATGGTGACCCAGGTGTTGGTTTTGCTGGCCGATCTTTTGTTTGCAGGGTGGCAGGTGGCACTATCACTCCAGAGGTGGATAAAGAGGCCGAGACTGCAGCAGCAGAAGAGGACGCAGGAGGAGCTGGTTTTTGAGGTGTCTACTCCACTGCAGCTCGTGCTTTGCACTTAAATGCCTGGTCATGCAAGTTGTTCTGAGGTTGAGAACGTTTATGCCTCGCCTCAGGCTCTGATTGCACAGCGTGCAAACCACTCGTGTCTTGTTGTCAGCACATTGTCTGAAGAACTGCCACACCAGGGAACTCCTTGGAGCTGGCTTTGGTGTGCTCGGTCCCTTGCTGCGGTGGACAGTAGCAGGCGTACTGTCTAGAGGACGGCCGCTCCGCTTTTTCACCCTGCTCCCTCGTCTGCACACTTTTCAAAATCCCCAGCAGCTGGCACCTGTGTTTCGTCATCATCCGAGACGTGCTGCGATGGTCCTCTCATGTACTCATCTTGAAACATAAGTGGTTGGGCATCGGTACATTCAATCTCTATCACTTCTGGGGCAGGGCTAGGTGGATGGCCCTGGGAAACCCTGCTAACAGAGTCATCAAAAAGCAGAAGAGACTGATGCATGACTTGGGGCTCAGACTGCTTGGCTGATTTGCAAGGGGGTGAGGTGAAAGACTGATGGACCTCGGCTGCAGGTGCTAACTGTGGTCTTTTAGCAGGAGACTGGGTGGGATACAATGTTAAGGAACTGGATCCACTGTCAGCAACCCAATCTACTATCGCCTGTACTTGTTCAGGCTTCACCATTTGTAGAACCGCATTAGGCCCGACCAAATACCGCTGCAGGTTCTGTCGCCTACTCGCACCTGAGGAAGGGTTTTCATTTGTGCGTGTAGCTGGCACAGATCGACCACTTCCTCTCCCTGCAACAGGAGCTCCACCAGCAGCACCACGACCCGGGCCACGTCCCTTATTTGATGCTCTCCTTATATTTCTCGAATTTAGGATCTTGCCCTAAATGGGTGTTTAATTAATAGCAGAATAGAACGACAGTATGTACAGGGTGTATTTCACACACCCTGAACCAGACTAGGCCTCAATTAAATTTGTTTGCCCACAATGGCTGTATTTCAAATAACTGAATCAAACCCATGTATTTAAAGGGTTTATCTCACACACCCTGAACCAGACTAGGCCTCAATTAATTTGTGCACCAAATTGCGGTATTTCAAATATCTGAATATAACCCAAATATATAAAGGGTGTATCTCACAATGTCATATGCAGCAAAGGCTTCCTAAATAAACTTTTTTTGCCCAAACGGGTGTTTGTTTAATAACTGAATAGGGAAGCAGTATATAACCCTGGAATTACAAACGTCTTGATGCTGCAAGGCCTGAAAAATTGAGTATTTTGCCCCAAAAAGGATGTTTTATTAATAGAAGAATATAAGCCCTGTATATACAGGGTGTATCTCACATGGCCTGACCCACACTAGGCCTCAATTAAATTAGTTTGCCCAAAATAGCTGTATTTCAAATACCTGAATAGAAGCCCTGTATTTAAAGGGTGTATCTCACATGCGCTGAACCAGACTAGGCCTCAATTAAAGATTTGTGCACCAAATGGCGGTATTTCAAATACCTGAATATAACCCAAATATATAAAGGGTGTATCTCACAATTACATATGCAGCAAAGGCTGCCAAATAAACTCTTTTTGCCCAAATGGGTGTTTGTTTAATAACTGAATATGGCAGCAGTATATAACCCTGGAATTTCAAACGTCAAGATGCTGCAAGGCCAGACAAATTGTGTATTTTGCACAAAAAAAGGTGTTTTATTAATAAAAGAATCAAACCCCTGTATTTAAAGGGTGTATCTCACACACCCTGAACCAGACTAGGCCTTCTTTTAATTTTGTTTACCCAAAATGGCTGTATTTCAAATACCTAAATAGAACCCCTGTATTCAAAGGGTGTATCTCACACGCCCTGATCCACACTAGGACGCTATCAAAGAATTGTGCCCAAAATGGCTTTATTTCAAATAACTTAATAGAAAGACAGTATGTAAAGGTGGTATCTCACAATGACATCTGCAGCAAAGGCTGCCAACATTTTTTTTTTGCCCAAACGGGTGTTTGTTTAATAAATGAATTTGAAAGCAGTATATAACCCTGGAATTTCAAACGTGCTGATGCTGCAAGGCCAGGAAAATAGTGGAATCTGGCAAAAAAAAGTCAGTTTTTAAAAATCAAGAAAATGATGGCTATATTTCTAGCTTAAATTGCACACTGACTAATCCAGATGTATATTGCAAAAAAAGTGTTTTTTTTTGTAACAAAATATGAAAGCTGTATATATTAAACTTGAATTTAACACTTGCAGATCTGGAAAATAGTGTTTTTTTGGCAAAAAAAAGTGTGTTTTTAAAAACCCAGAAAATGATGGCTATATTTCTAGCTTAAATTGCACACCGATTAATCCAGATGTTGTATATTGCCAAAAAAGTGTTTGTTTGTTTTTGGAAACAGAATATGAAAGCTGTATATATTAAACGTGAATTTAACACTTGC